>NC_092312.1:48088328-48391359 GCF_036785885.1 Coffea arabica | reverse complement strand
CTTCATGCAACGAGAGGGAACAAAAACCGACTCATTGCTGCTGCAACAAGCCGAGAGTAACGAAATTATTGTAACAGATTTTTATGCACATTATCTCAACCCAACACAATCTTAACCCAAGGAACAAGATCTTCAAGGATGCAAATCAGAAACTTTGACAACCGAAATATCTCATGCAACCTACCCCAGCCTCTGACGCTTCAAACATGCAAACGAAAGAAAGCTATGAAACCAGCAACTTGAACTCACTCATGGGTTCCTTTCTGTACAGTTTCAGCTTCCATATGTGCAGGAAGACAGCCATGAACGCTACCATTTAATGGAACATGCAACTAAATTCAAACCATGAGACTGCTAAGCTATTCAGAACACAACTCATCGCACACGAATCATACACATTCAATTTACGACAGGAAAAACCACACGAAAGTTAACAGCTTTTGGTTCACAAGTTTTCGGCCATACAGATTCCAAAACATAGCTTTTAGTTCCTAGGTTTTTCACCAAACAAAAAAAAATAGATTTCCCATGAACATAAAACAGAAGAGACGAGATATTAGGTGACGAAAACAGCCATCTGAAACAGATTCAGGGAATCCACGCTTAGAAAACTTCAAAAATCTGAACTTTTAAAAGGAAACTTGAATTTAAAGGGAAAGGGTAGCTCACAATGCTTTCTTTCAAGCCTTTTGCGGTGAGGGTTTGCAGGTGGTGGTGGTGGATTCTGATGGTAGCAGCGGCATCAGCAACCCATCGCCGAGACCTTCGATTCTTGGTGGTTCTTTACTTTGGTTTGGCTTGGACCAAAATCCCTCAAGCTCTCCCCAGAACCTCTTGGTTTTTCCCCCCGGCTCTCTCACTCACCCTTGTCACTCTCCCTCTGCCCTCTGTTTCAGCAGTCACTCACTTTTCTATCCAGCATAGCCGTCCACTCTTTTCTTTCATCGGCCCTCAAGACCCTCTGCCCTCACTCAGCCATCATCTATTCTTTTATCCGTTGTTTCTTTCCCAAGCTCTCCCCTTTTTCTCTTTTTGGTTCCAGATCTTCCTCCTCCCAAAGCTCTTCCCTTTCTCCTTCAGTTTCTCTCTAGCCATCGGTCATTACACACTCTCTGGTTTCTTTCTTTTGCCGTTCCCCCCTTTCTTGCTGTCTTTCTTTTCTTTTATAGGGGGAACCATTACCCCAAAACCCTCACCTCAAAGGTGAGGATGAAGGGCTGGTTCCCCCCTCTCCTCAGCCATCCGATTCAACCGAAAACCTAAAAAAAATATCATCCTCTATGCTGCTGCATGCGCGTCTTTTTTTTTTAAACAATAATAATATTTTAAATAAAAATTAGATAATAAGAAGAAAACTCGGAATAAAGGATAGAAATAAAATGCCTAACAACAATTCATGTTTGATTAATGATTTTCCTTTTTCGTTTTTTTTTCTTTTTTTCTTTTTTCATTTTCATCATTTTTCTCTTTTTTTTCCAAGAAAACATTGAATTTAAATAAAAAACAACTAAAGCATAATTTTTGAATGCTTTTTCTTTTTTTTTTCCGAGAAATTCTATGCTAAAACTTAAAAATAAAAATAAAAAACTAAAAAACTAAAAAACTAAAAACTAAAAAGTGAATAAACCTAACACGACAAATAAAAACTAAAAATAAATTGTAAATGAAATTACACTAAAATTTTGGTGTCTACAATAGAAAAACGCCTCAATCAGACTTCAGTAGCCTGAGTTGTTGTCATTTAAGCATAGTGCAGTTAACTAGCCTGATTGTGGGATTCTGGTTCTGTAATTTGAAATTTTGACCTGGATACACTATGAATTGGGTTAAGTGGTCTTCATCAAAGTTGTAACCCCCTGTCTTAGCTTCGTAATGGTATAAATTGCACCCCAATCTGATAAGCGTAACTTTGGTTGTAACCGATATGCTAAAAGACGTCGAACCTGTCTTTTTACTTTTTGCCTTAAATCTTATTTCCGGTCATTTCCGTAGCATGGTTTTGTAAGTGTATGACATTGAGCCTATTGAACGGCTATTGTAATGAGACTCTTAGTGTGTGATTTTGGGACTGATTGAGGAAAAGAATGAAGGCATAAATGGCTGAAAAATAGGTAAATACAAAGGGCGTGCTGCCCAAATTTGCGTTCAAGGACTAGGTATATATACTCGTAATTTGCGTAAGGATTTTGTCGCGCCCCATTTTTGAAATAAATAAAAATAAATTTTTTTAAGGAAAATGAGTCTTTTGATTAGTTTTGAAGTAAAAAATGAGTTTTTGATTTTTTTAGAAAATAAAGAAAAATATGGGTCTAAATGGGACATAAAAATGCGACGATTTTGACCCAAAATAACAGTTTAAAAAGGGTTTTAATAAAAAAAATTGAAATCACCACTTGGTATCGAGTTAAGGTGTACCAAGTCACCTAAAAATGAATTTTTAAAGAAAAAGTAGAAAACCCTTTTTAAACGACTCCAAGTCTACGAAAATCAAAGAAACGTGTTCGGGAGTCACATTTGAAGAAAGGGAAGGCAGGGATAAAATCTCAACCTAGCCAAAGCTAGTTGCATGATTTAGTCAAAGATTTTCTTATTTTAACCTAAAGATTTATCACATTTAGATGTACTATATGAATGCAAAACCTAGACCTAAGAGGGTATCAAGGGATCAAAATTTCTCTTCAACGCTCAATTGGTGCCAATCACATTAATTGTGATGTTCAATGTGGACTCTTTAGAGAGGTCACGAATAATGTAAAAATATGAGACTCTAAGAAAAGAAAGGGAAAACAAAAATAATTATGAAAATATACGTGACCTAAGGGAATGCATCATGTTGGGTGCGGGAGACTAATGTTCATGACTCAATTTTCCCTTTAACAAAGGGAATACGAGCGTGCTAAGGCTAGAAAACCAAATTCGTCCATATCTCATATTTAAGGAGTTTTCCTAATCTAAGCAAGCAAATGATCTAACCTAGTTTCTAATTTCCTAAATGAAATGCAATCTAATGTCATGTCTCATGCATAGGATTATATAAAATAGGGGACATGGTGTGACAGCCCCACCTTCCCCTAAGGCGAACCGAAGGGGTTAGCGGACTGCCTGTCCAACTCTCGCCAGGACTACGGATCAGTTGACATCGATCTAATACGTTCCAAAATCTACCAACGCGTGCAAACAAGTCAAAATCACAAAATAAAAAAACGAAAATCGAAGCTGAAGATGAACAGTACCGGCCAAGATGAACAGTACTGGCCGGATTTATGGCCGGAAACTAGGTCGATAGCAACCAAGAAAATTCCAATTTCCCTTCGCAATCCGGCCAAGATTCCGACCTGATTGTCTGGCCGGATACCAGCCAGTGAGCAACTGGCCGGATCCAATTTTCCCTCAGGGTAATCCGGCCCTTAATCCGGCCAGTTTCTGACCGGATTCCTGGGCGGATTTGGCCCTGTTCATTCCCGCCAAAAAATTTTCCTTTGCCATTTGAAATACGAATCCAACCGAAATCCAACCAAACATCAACCAAACATATTTACATTGAAATTTCACATTTACAACCAAAGTGGCATGCCAAAAACTATTCATCAGGGATATACATGTTCGGTTTGCCAATCAAAAGAAAATGAACCCAATACACATTAGGGTTTCATTCAAAGAGCTATACAAAAGACTTTTACACTAGCTCAACTTGGCAATCGACTATCCAGTCCAATCCCAAAAGTAATTACATTCCTGTAAGGAAAACAAATGGAACGGAGTGAACTTACGCCCAGTGAGCGACTATCACATAAGCAACAAAGATCACTTAAACATAACCTTTCATTTCAAGTATGCAATTAAGAAGTAAAACAAGTCGGTAAAAGGATACGGACGGCTCTCAGGAGCCCATTTCCACGCTTACATTCTTGATCCAACCTCATTGACCCTCCGTCAATGTTTAAGAGTATCCAACCGTAGACTTCACTTTACTTCCATTCCTTCCACCCAACATACCCCAACCGGACCCGCATTCCATACAGTAGCTTTTGGTAATACTCGAGTTTACCGGAATCAAGAGTCTCATTACTACAAGATTCCCCAGTACAGTCCCCGTGGCATGTCAATTTTCACGACCAAGCCCTCGCCGGCTCGATTCAATTGACTACCAAGAGCTCAGTAATACAGTAAGGCCGTTGGATATTCGTCCAAACGACACCAAATCAGGTTTCCATGAAATGGAATTCAATAACTCATATATCAAGTTCAGTACTACAGTGAAACGGTAAACAGTCATTAACAGTATCAAAAAGGGTGAGGGCGGTCAAGTACACCCTCACCTTAACCAATTCCAATGGCCAAGTAAGCCTTCACGGCATCACAATCACATATATCAAAGCCACATTGTAAACATTCATGTGAGTAGTACACTCACCAATCAAGTAGGTGATGTTTCATGCACCGTCGTCAAAAGTACGTCGTGAACCACCGTCACGCCCTAGAACACGCAAACAAGTACAATGAGACTCGATAACGAGTCATAAAGCAATGCCAATCACAACCCCAATAGGGTTTCATAAGCATATACAAGCATTAAAGGAAACCAGAAATTTCGGAAATGTAACTAGCTTTGGCCCTGAAAAAATAGTTTTTGTCCTCATTTTGCGGTAATGGTACCAATTTCACTATGATTATCGGATGAGGGTCCAAGACCCACCATCTCGAAGCTAAAAGACAGGGCTACAACAACACAGAAGGTCACTCAACCCAGTTTTGAGTGCAAACAGGTCAAAAATGCAATATACTACATCAAAAACGTAAAACCGATTCACCAAAACGCATTCAAGCGGAAACATCATAACTCAGGCTCTACAAGTCCAAATCCAGAAATTCCAAAGGCATATGGTATCTAGGACATCAAGCTACATTTCATCAGAAGACCTCAACAATCAAATCCAAAGCAATTCCAGCCAAAACAACCAATTTCAGACGCAGTTCTTACATTCGGATGAATCCAGAACAGCAATAGTAATTTCGACTTATCTCATTTTACACTACTCCGATTGACCTGAAATTTTGTAGGCACCTCTAAAATGTCATTCCCTACAACTTTTATGTTTTAAGCTAAGGCCAATTCGGCCTCTATCTAGGACCTAAAATTTCGGACAGAATGCCCCCCTCAAGAACCCTAGTTTTCTGAAATTTCTTCCAAACCAGAAATTGGTTGCAAATACCAATCATGTACACCTACTAGAGTCATTAACCATCATTTCCAACCATCCTAGATAGCCACAACATCATGATCACATTAAACCAGAAAAATCACCATTAAATTGAAAACTTTATCAATTCATCCAAAAGCAAGAAATAAACCACAAAATTCATCCCTTTAGCTACCACTAGGCACAAGTTAAGCTTCATTAAGTGAAGGAGAAGGTTCAATCACCACTCACCTAATAAACAAGAAAGGAAGAGTTGTTTGTCACCTTAGCTTCCCCAAACACTTCACCAAACCACTTACTAACACCTAAAGAAGAGATTTTATGGAGTAGAAACAAGTCTAAGTGATTGCTTTGGATGATTTGCACTAGATGGATGCCAAACTTTGAAGAGTTTTTCTTTCTTCCTTGCTCAAGGTGGCCGGCCACAATGGAGGTAAGAAATGGTGATTTTTGTGGTAATTTTTGAGATATTTAATCAATTGGTCAAATAAGTCAAAAAGGTGAATAGTTGTCATAAGTTACAACCACTCTTAAGGTGACACTTGTCACTTCATTTAAAGCATCTCTATCCTTTAAGTCCCTCTCACATCAATCACATCTCAACCTCTACTTATCTCTTAACACCCGATAAATTCCAACCAGTATCCGAAACTTAACCTAATTGGCCGAATTTTTCCGAACTTTTCGTACTAGTGGGTCCCACGTCCGTTATATATCCGTAATTTTTCAAAAACTATCAAATACTAGAAAAATCATCTAAAAATTATATTTACTCCTAAAATTAACCAGGAAAATTTTCCTAAGCCAGAAAATGCAGAAAACATGCCATTAAAGGGGAAAAACCCTAGGAAAATTATTAGGGAATTTACGGGTTCTCACACTCTCTCCCCCTTAAAAGAATTTCGTCCTCGAAATTTCTCACCTTAACTCCCAAAAAGGTTTGGGTATTTCTTTCGCATTTCTTCTTCCACTTCCCAAGTAACTTCCTCTATCCCATGGTGTCTCCATAGCACTTTTACTAACGGAATCTGCTTGTTTCTGAGCTCTTTGACTTTCCGGTCAAGCACTTGGACAGGTTTCTCTTCGTAAGCAAGCGATTCATCTACTTCAATCTCCTCCGGTTGTAATACATGGGATGGCTCGGGATGATACTTCTTTAGCATCGAGACGTGGAACACATCGTGAATTCGAGAGAGACTGGATGGCAGTTCTAATCGATACGCGACCGCTCCTACCCTCTGGAGGATCTTGTAGGGTCTGACGTACCGCGGTTGGAGCTTCTTTCCTTTGCCCGCTGTAACACTTCGTAAGGGTGTGATCTTGAGGAACACATGGTCTCCAACTTCAAACTCCAAGTCCTTTCTTCGATTATCCGCGTAGCTCTTTTGTCGGCTTTGAGCTGTTTGGAGTCGTTGCCGTATCAACTTGACCTTCTCTTGAGCCTCTTCCATCCATGGAATAGTTGCCGGGTCTAGTGCTTTCTTTTCGCCAACTTCATCCTAGTAAATCGGTGACCGGCACTTTCGTCCGTATAGGGCTTCATATGGAGCCATTTGGATCGACGAATGGAAGCTGTTGTTTTACGCAAACTCTACTAAGGTCATGTGTTGACCCCAGTTGCCTCCAAAATCCAGAATGCAAGTTCGTAGCATGTCCTCGAGAGTTTGAATCGTCCGCTCTGATTGTCCATCCGTCTGAGGGTGATAGGTCGTGCTCAAATTGAGTTTAGTCCCCAAGGTTTCTTGAAACTTCTGCCAAAACCGAGATACGAACCGTGGATCCCTGTGAGAACCCGTAAAACCCTAATCATTTTCCTAGAATTTTAGTTCCCTTAATTGCATAATTTTTGCATTTCTGGCTTAGAAATATTATCTGGGTGGATTTTATGAGCAGTTATAGTTTTTAGATGATTTTTCTAGCATTGGTGAGTTTTTAGAAAATTAAGAATATATATTGGACGTGGGACCCACTAGTGCGAAAAGTTCGGAAAAATTCGGCCAATTAGGTTAAATTCCGGATACTGTGTAAAATTTATCGGGTGTTAATAGATAAGTAGAGTGTGTGAAATGATTGATGTGAGAGAAGAAAGAAAGGATAGGAATGCATTTAATGAGGTGACAAGTGTCACATTCTCATTGGTTGGACTTTAAGAATTACTATTCACTTTCTTGACTTTTTTGACCAAAGGATTAAATATCTCAAAAATTCACAAAATTCACCATTTTCATCTCCTTGGTGGCCGGCTCTCTCCTTGCAAAGAAGAAGGAAATTCCACCAACTTTCAAGCTTCCATAAGCTTCAATCTTCCATAAACAAAAGCTTAGACTAGATTTCACTCCATAAAATCCTATCTTCTAGTGCTAGTAAGGGTTGTAGTGAAGTTTGTTTGAAGAGCTAAGTGTCCAACACCTCTCTACATCTCTTGTTTCTTGGTAAGTTATGCTTGAACACCCTACTACACCTAATGATGGTATTATTATGCTTCGAAGTGGCTTGAGTGTTGGAATATGTGATTTATCTCTTGATTTGGCTTGTTTTGGTGAAGTTTTTATTTTATTGGGAATTTTTCTGGTTTAATATGAAATGAATGTTGTAGCCATCTTTGATGATTGGCAATGGACTATAATGGCTCTAGTAGGTATGTTTGATAAGTATTTGCAATCAATTTTGGATTTGGATGGAAAAATGGAAAATTAGGGTTCATAAAACCCCAATTCTGTCCGGTTTTAGATCATAGGGTTAGAGGCCGAATTAGACTTTGCTCAAAACATGAAAGTTGTAGGTATTGATATGTTTGAGGTGCCTGTAAAATTTCAGGTCATTTAGATTAGTGTAGAGTGAGATATGACGAAATTACTGTAGCTGTTCTGCTTTGATCAGAATGCGAAAACTGCGATAGTAATTGGCCATTTTGACTGGAATTGGTTTGGATTTTGGAGTTGGTGTCTTCTGATGAAATGTAGCTGGATGTCTTAGCTAACTTATGCATTTGGAATTTCGGCATTTGGACTTGTATAGACTGATTTATAGTAATTACAGTTTTGTGTGATTTGCAAACCTGTTTTGGGAATTCTGGTATAGTATTTTGCATATTTGACCTAGTTGTGTTAGGAACTGTGTGACAGCCCCACTTTCCCCTAAGACGAACCAAAGGGGTGAGCGGACTGCCTGCCCAGCTCTCGCCAGGACTAACGATGCAGACCAGAACTATCTATAGCGATCCGGAACTTACAAACGAGCGTAAACAAGTCAAAATGGTAAAATAACCCAAAATAAAAAAAATGAAATCCGGAGTCGACCATGAATAGTAACCGACCCGTCAGAACCCAACCGAAATAGCTAACAAACATTCACATCTGAACTTTAGCGTTTACAAATCAAAATGACATACAAAAGTTTTCAAAAGTTAATATATACACATGGTTTGCCAAATAAAAAGAGAAAACGCCCCCAAAAGTACACTTAGGGTTTTAATACATGAGCTATACAAAAGATATGTTCGACTAGCTCAATTTGGCAGCCATTTGTCAAATCCAGACCAAAAGGGGTTTATTTTCCTGTAAGGAAAACAAAAGGAACAGAAAGGGGTGAGCTTGCGCTCAATGAGGTACCAAACATATAGCAGAAAAATCATGGCATTTCACATTTTACAAAATCAGATACACATGCTAGATGTAAAGCAAAGGAATCAAGGATTCAAATCAGAAGGATACGGGTGGCTCTCAGGAGCCAAATTTCCAGCGCCGTACTTGATCCAAATCGGTTGACTCTCCGTCAACGTATATAGAACCAATGCGTCCGTAGACCCCTCTTTACACCGAATTCCGTCCACCAAACACCCCTTTACCGGGCCCGCTCACCGTAACCGAACAGAAATGGTAATACTCGAGTATACCCGGAATCAAGGGTCTCAATACCCAAAATCCCCGAACAGACTACCGTGGTTCGCTATGTAATCGTCCAGGCCCTTGCCGGCCCGACTCGAATAACTTAGCCACAGGATTGAGCTCATAGGTCATAGAAATCCGAACAGATGCAGACACAGATAACAGATTCAGATACAGATACAGAATAGCAGATTCAGATAGCAGATTCAGATAGGCACTCAAAATTGGCATATGGACAGACAAGAGAACGAGTGTGATAAAGTACACCCTCGTCTCCAACAATTAAACAGATTGCAGAACAAAAATCAAGTAAAACAGCAATGGAGGGGAGTGGTACACTCACCGGCTCAACTTCAAAAGTTTTCACTTCAGATTGGCCTTAATCGCCAAGAAACCCTAAAATAATCAAAATAAACCAATTGAAGGTTTTACTTCCAGAATCGAGTAAGCAGAATGCACATGTGAGGCTCGACTACTAGTCGTATGCCTCGCCAAATAATTACTAATGCAAGGGTGCAAAACATGATTTTCTTGGAAACGAAAAGGTAGCATGAAGACCTAGGCGCAAACAACCCAAAAGCCTTTCATTCTACCAAAAGGCAAACCCAACTTAAAGGAACCAAACGGCCTAGAAAATCGGGCAGCACTTCCCCTAAATTTCTTACTTTTCCAGCCATTAAGGCGCAAACAACCCAAGAAGATGGTTGTGTTTTTATTTCAGTTTTGGTTGAGGAGTTTGTGGGTTTTAGCCTGGGTTTGGGGACAGAAGTTTGGGATTTTTCCATAGGGATTTACCATAGGAAGCCGCGGGTTTGTTCTTTTGATTAAATTTATGGCTGTTTGAATTTGCTGAACAAAATAAACCCAAGAGATTACATTGTAGTGACTGAATTTTTTGTATGTTGAATGATTGAGTTGCTACGATGCTTGTTGTTCAAGATCCAAGTCTTGATTTTGTCATGCTTAGCCAAAGGAAATAGTAAAAAACCCAGAAACTAGCAAATAAGAAAGTAAAGCTTGACCATGATGCGTTTTTGATGTCGAATGATTATGGCTATGGATTGCTAAGTCTTATCGGCGTTTTGTTGAAAATGGTAAGACAAGACATGCGAAATTTGGCTAGATTTAGGTTCCTTAGCTAAGCTTGTTTGAGATTTTCATTGCATCTTCGTTGCTGCATTTTCTTTTCTCATGATTCATTGGTTTGTTCAATAGACTGTATCTTCCAGTTGAGGTTGTGGATCTTTGTTAACATGTTGGACGATTCTGCTGGAATGTTTTAATGGGTCTTGATATGTTTGTTTTACCTTTTGAGGTGTTAAGTTGGCAAATGTTTGGTTATGCCAATGAAATAATGTAGGAACTAAAGAAGACAGCAAGCTTCATTTTTGTTGCAGAAGCTGTTTTGTAGCTGTCTTTTGCATGAAAGTTTCCATGATTTTGCATGTCAAAGTTGTGTGTTGTGTTGCTTAACTCAAAGATTGGACATTGGTTTGAGAGGGGTTGATCAAAGTTTGAGTTAATTTCTGAAATCTATGGTTGAAAATGAAATGCCGCAGACCTTCTTTTGTTAAGTTTCAGTTTCGGCAGAAATTCTTTTCTTCTACGTAAGTTGGCATGCAAACAAAGATGAAAAACTGCCCTTTAACCCTTTGATTGGTGTTTAATGCTACAAAAGCCAAAGGATGTTATAATTTCTTGCAATCAAGTCCTAGAATAATTGCATTTTGACTACTCAAGTTCCCCTTATGCCACTATGACCTGGAAAATTGGAATACTCAATCAATTTGATCCCTCAAAGTTCCTCCTTATTCCGCAAAAGCCCAATCATGCTCCAATTTCTTGCAATTGAGTCCTAAGGTATTTGCAATTTGAACCATTATTTGGCTTTTATTATTTTTGGGACCTTTGAAGTGCTTAAATGTTTCAATTGGATTTGGATGTTTGGTAATAGTTGCAATTGGGTCCTCGATGTTTTGCTATTTTAGAAATTTGATCAATGATTCACTTTTGCTTGGGAATTATGCATTATTTGGCCATTTTAAAGTTGCAATTGAAGAAAGTTTGATGTTTTGGTGGGTTCAAATTGTTTAGTTTATATCTTATCACTAAATTGGTGCATTAATCTTTTGTTTTGGTGATTTTAGCCTAAGCTAATCTTTTCTTGGGTGATTCTAGCCAAGTTGGGTTTGTTTACTTCCTTAGTATCACCAACGGGGAGGTATAATCTCTTTTACCCCTTTTGTTTCTCTCCTATGTGGACTAATGTGCTAAGTGAAATTTGCATGTCTATTTCGCTTTCCTAGTTTTATTTTCATTACTTTCATTTATTTCATTTACTTTTGCTTTTTATTTAAGTTATTCTTTATGGGGTATGTGTACACCTCTTGGCTTGTAATAGATAGGGCTGTGACGAGCAATTTGGTCCATTTTCCCTTTCCCCTTTTGTTTTAGTTAGTGAATGTAATAAGTTCATTAGTTTGGTTGCATGCCTACGTGTTAAGTGTTTAATCGCTTTATTAGGTCCTTGCATCTAGTCAAGCATGCTAAGTGTTATGTGCTACGTGTTTATAAGTGATTCGCATGTCTACTCGCTTTTTATAGTGTGGATGAATGGAATGGATGAATGTACGTCACCACACTAGTCCAACGCTAGTTGTGGCTTCTTTTATCGTTTCCACTAGTCCAACGCTAGTCGGAATTCATAGAATGGGCTAGTCCAACGCTAGACCCTTAGGGTTTTTCCCTTGTTAGTACATCATTTGCTTGTTCACCACATATCACGCATTTTCCTTAGTTTTATCATTTGGCATGAGCCTCGAACCCCTTTTCCCTTCACTTTAGGACTTGCATCTCATGCTAGTTAGGGTTCATTTGCGTGAAAATCCCCTCTTGATAAGGGAAACGAGCGAGTGTGGCTACTCGATAGCCTTAGCACGCTAGTTTCGCCTTCTAATCAAAGGGAAAATAGAAGTCGAAAAGTTAGGAGTCAACCCCCGTACCCGACTTGTTGCATTCCCCTAGGGTCATACTTTCATTTTTATCACGTTCATACACTTTTAACCACAATTTTGCACATTTCTCAAACCATACTTTCCCACTACATTTTTCCTATCACGTGCTCATTTCCACCTCACAAATGAAATTCCACTTTACCTTATATATCTATTATTCTATTTTCACACATTTGCACACAAAAAACACTTGAATTTTATACAATTTCACACATGCACCTTTTTATACATTCGCACACTTGCACTTATATTTCTTGCATCTTTCATACACTTTCACACTTGCACACTTGAATTTGAACTCTCATTTGCATTAATCGACCTCTATGAGGTTTTCCTTTATTGGCCGCCACAATTCATGTGGTTTGGGACCAAAAGCCTCACGAGAGACATCGTAGAATTTAGGATTGCATTTTCCTTTCCGTTTTGCATTCATATAGTCATATCCAACGTGCAATACATACATTGGGTAGAAAATTAGGAAAGGTAAGGTTAAGTCGCGCAACTAGCCTTGGCTAGGTCAAAGGGGTGCCTTGGATTCTATCCTTGCCTTCCCCTTTGTCAAACGTGACTCCCGAACCTTTTTCTTTGGCTTACGTGGACTAGGAGTCGTTTTAAAAAGGGTTTTACTGCTTTGTCTTTAAAAATTTATTTTTTTAGGTGACTTGGTACACCTTAATCATTACCAAGTGGCGACTCCAATTTCTCATTCAAAAACCCTTTTAAAAACTATTTTTTTGGGTCAAATCGTCGCTTTTTCCCAAGTCCCATTGAGACCCATGTCTTTTCAACTCACAAAAATCATTCTCCAATCACAATTGAATCAAAAACATCTTTCTCAAACCATTTATTTTTCTTATCAAAAAATGGGGCGCGACAGTTGGCGACTCCACTGGGGACTTCCTAAGTGGGTCCAAGCATTTTGACTTAACCATTCGTTTCCTCTTTCTACCCTTTCTATGCATGGCATGTGTATATTAGGATTGCATTTTTCATTTTTAGGACCTTTTATCTTATGTACGTAATCAAATCAATCCCTCGACTCACGAATGTATGTTTGAATGAATGTTTGCTTGTTATCTCGCGCTTGCATTGCATTTTGGGAGGTATGGGTCACCCTAGAGCCTCGCGTTGGTTCTTGACCCTTCCCCTCCAAACGAGCACTAGCATACGTGCATACGCTTTAATTTTTGTCACCCATTTATTTTCTTTTAGTGGCTTGTCACGCCACTCCGCCCTGTTAGGATTTTAGGCGACCCACTTGGACGTGTGATCGTGACACGACGTGTGCGTAGCACGATCCGAGGGGTCACTTAATCTTCCGCTTTAAGCTTTGGGTTAATAGCCTATAGCTTTTAGTCGAAGATTGAGGATTTTTTATAGATTCACTCAGACATGTGGCCGTGACACGACGTGTGCGTAGCAATGTCTGGGGAATCGCTCGAGCCACCGACAAAGAACCTTGGGATTGATGACCCTTGGTTTCTAAGTCTGAAGGCTCGGGGACCTATGACCTATCGAGTCTAGATGCATTAGTGAGCCCTAACCTCATCCATCCATGATAGAATTGCCTAGGGTAGAGTCGGCCTTATCCTGAACTAGGGACACCATTCACGAGGGGAGGGGTCCAACCCCTTCCTCCTTTTTATTGCTTTATTTCCTTGTGTTGATTTCGTTGCTACAATGTGTTATATGTATTTATCTGACTGGGCTAACTTTTCTTGGTTTTGTGCCCCATTGCATTCACAAACATTAACAAATAAGAGGTCTGACATGACCTTCTTTTATGGCCTACCCGTGTAGATAGGATATTACACGTTTAAAAGTTTTGGTATAATTCATTCATAAGTTAATAATGTCATATCATTCTAGGCCTACCCTGGCAAATGAAGGGTCCATTAGGTTATGTTTCGTTTCAAACTGCATATTTTACTGCTTTAATAAACTGGCATCACGCATAAACCATAGAAAGGGAATGCCATTTAGGGGATCCCGTGTTTAGGAATAAGCCACCTTGTGTCTCGGATACTTAATCCAGTGAGACTTGCAAGTTTACATTTTGTACCATCCAAAGGGGTAGTGCACAAGGTAAGGTAAGATCCGATCATTTTCAAAGAGCGGTCTTTGGAATATGAGCGTCTAATAATCGCTTTTTGGTCATTTTATCAAAGTTGGTAAAAATCCCTTGCGCAAAGGACATTAATTTGAAGAAATTCACAAATGATTCCTCTTGTTGAGACGATGAATAAATTGAGGCCAAATCGTGATTTTAGAAGGCTCATAGACTAATTTTCTGAAACCACCAATGGCCGGCCGATTCAATCGATCCATTTTGTCAATTCATGGTCGATTTTGAATCATCAATTCATTTGACCAATTTACCCTTTTTAGGGTCACCTGGTCAAGTTTGAATAAATCGTCAATTCATTTGACCAATTTACCCTTTTTAGGGTCATTTGACCAATTTACCCTTTTTAGGGTCACCTGGTCGAGTTTGAATAAATCGTCAATTCATTTGACCAATTTACCCTTTTTAGGGTCATTTGACCAATTTACCCCTTTTAGGGTCATCCGGTCGATTTTTGAATAAATCTTCTTTTCATTTGGCTAATTCACCCATTTTTATGGCGATCTGGTCAATTTTGAATAACTTTTCGATTTCATTCAATTCATTTGACCAATTTCAATTTTTAGGATGAACCGGTTCATTTTGAATAAAATTCTCAATTCCATTTGATCAAGTTTCTTTTTTTTAGGATGATTTGGTCCATTTTGAGTTCCACTCAATTCATTTGACTAGTTTTCCTTTTTAGGGTAATCAGGTCGATTTTAAATGAATGGTCAATTTCATTCAACCCATTTGACCAATCAGGGTTTCAATGGCAATTTTAAATTGGGAAACTTAGTCGATTTTTGAGAAAACCATCTATTGCATCCAGTCATTTGATCAATTAGGGTTTTGACCCGTGATTCACTGAGAAATTTTATCAACAAATTCCATTCTCTTTGATAGGAAGTTCGTCAAAGTCAAACCCGTACGTTTTTTGCAAATTCTTGTATCGATCAAAAGTGATCAATCCCTTCGAACGAGGTCCTCATTTTGACAAACGTCTCTTCTCACTTCAATTGACCAAATTCTTTCAAAATTATTTCTCACTCAATGAGTTGATCAGATCCATCAGGTATTGTATAGTGCCTATCCTAGAGGATTGCATTTTCATGCTAGGCCTACCCTTGGCACAAAAAGGGTTCCCCCATAGGACATGCATCCGAATTTTCTGGATATCTACTAACTCTTGTCTTTTTTCTTTTCCCTTTCTTTATTTTCTTTGGAATAACTAAGCGAGGGTTGAATCTAAAGGCAATTTTTCAAAAATTCTCAGGTAATATTTAAACATAGCTTCTCGTCGAAGCCCCATCATAACGCGATCCCTTAGTCAAGTCCAAAGGAATCGTGTAAACATGAGTTCACAACCAGAACAGTCAGATAGGTCTGCTACTACCGCTCAACCCGAGACTGCAAGTTTGGGGATTCAGTTGACTGAGATGCTTACCAAGTTTGGAGAGATGGCGTCTGAGATGGCCGCTCAAGGGAAGTTGGATGATGAGCTAATTAGCAGCGGAGTTCAACCTGAACCTGTACCCGCCAGACAGCCTGAGCAAGAGACATTTGTCCTACCTTCGGCCCACGCCACTGTTACTCCATCATTCCCTATTGCACCTGAAGAAACTTTCACCTATCCCACCATACATTTGCCATACACTTACCCTCCTGATCCTTCATTTTTCCCTGCTTACATGCAAGGTCCACAACCCCAACTTACTTCAAACATACCACCAGAGCTACATACCTTTTATTACCCTGCTGCTGAGCCATTCCTGCCGGACCATACTTTTCAAACCAAGCCAGAAATGGGGGAATCTTCCGCTCCCGTTGATATGAAGCTGCTTAAGCGCCTTGATCGTTTTGATGAATTTATAAGGAAGAGTCAGGGGGTGAACAAGCAAGGAGTCCTGGATTACGATGAGCTTTGCCTTTTCCCGAATGTGCAATTGCCTGAGGGGTTCAAAACTCCGAAGTTTAACAAGTATGATGGGACGGGCAATCCCAAGACACACCTCCGACTGTTCGCCAACAAGTTGGGTAGGCCAACAGATGATGAAAATCTGCCTTTAAGGCTATTCCCAGAAAGTCTGGAGGGGGATGCACTCGACTGGTATTCCAAGCTGAAACCTGAAGAAGCAAAGACCTGGCTGGACCCGTCCAATGCGTTTGTAAGGCAATACGAGTATAACTGCGAGCTGGCTCCAACACGAAACACGTTGGAAGGAACAAAAAGAAAACCCTCCGAGGATCACAAGACTTATGCCAAGAGATGGAGGAAAATAGCTGCCAAAGTCGAGCCACCGATGACTGAGGACGAAATCATACGCACTTTCATTAAGGCACATGATCCTCCATATTTCGAAGAAATTTTTCGCATGACTGGATGCTCGTTCGCTGCTATTGTCAATACACTTGAGGAGTACGATGACTTCGTGAAAGCTGGGAAGATTGTTAATGTCTCTACCCTCAAGTCACAGTTGGATGCTTTGCAAGGTCAGGGGACTAGTGGGAAGAACCCGCAATTCCAAAAGAAAGAGGGGGAAACTGCCTTCACATGGAATCAAAACCCTGTCCCAAGACCCAGACCTCGACAATACCCTACCTACTCAAACCCTTACCCCTACTACTCAAGCCCTCATCCTGTTTACCACACCAATATCACCCATCCTCGACCTCGTCCAAATTATGCCAACCCGCCTACAACTCCTTTCCAAATATTTCAACCAAGCTTTCAACAAGCTCGTCCTCGGGCTCCTTACCACCAAAGATTTTCCCCACCAAATAGACCCACCTACAACTATCCCCGACCCACTCAGACCTACAATCAAAGCCGTACCCGAACTTTCACTAACCTAGGCAGGCCTTTAGACCAATTGTATGAGCAATTGAAGGCTGCCAACAAAATAGGTGTGATTCCCCCTCCAATTTACCTTCATGGCATGCCTGCTGGGTACAATCCACATGCTATTTGTGCCTATCATTCGGGAGTACCTGGTCACTCAACCGTCGATTGCAGGGCACTCAAGCACAAAGTCCAAGACATGATCGAGGCAGGGGAAATAATGCTAAGGAAAAGAGGTGAACAAGAGCCGAGCATAAGTACAAATCCTTTCCCTGAACACAAGGACACCTTCGAAGCATTGTAACAGCCCCACCTTCCCCTAAGGCGAACCAAAGGGGTTAGCGGACTGCCTGCCCAGCTCTCGCCAGGACTAACGGTACAGTATAGAGCGATCTTCCACGTTCCGGAACTTATAACGCGCGCAAATAAGGCAAAACGGCAAAATAACCCAAAATAAAAGAAAATGAAATCCGGAGTCGGCCATGAATAGTAACCGACTCGTCCGTACCCAACCAAACATCGAATTACATATACCACATAACATTTAGCCTTTACAAACCAAAATGTCATTTAAAAGTGATACAAAAGTCACTACATATATGGTTTGCCAAAACAAAAGTGAAAACGGCCCTAATGATACATTTAGGGTCCCATTTTATATACAATACAAAAGAGTCATTCATCTAGTTCATTCGGCAACCATTTATCAAAATTCATTCCAAAAGAGTCATATTCCTGTAAGGAAAACAAAAGGAACGGGGTGAGCTAATTGCCCAGTGAGAATACAACTCAAGCAACCAAGTTCATGGATACATCAAGCTTAACAGTCCAATTTACCCAAAATAAATAAAGCCACACATTAATAATGAGGATAAAAGGATACGGGTGGCTCTCAAGAGCCCATTTCCACGCTTCCATTCTTGATCCAACCTCATTGACCCTCTGTCAATGTTGAAGAGTAACCAACCGTAGACTCCTCTTCTCTCCCATTCCTTCCACCAAACATCCCCCTACCGGGCCCGCACTCCAAACACTTGCACTGTGGTATTACTCGAGTATACCGGAATCAAGAGTCTCTCATACTACAAGATTCCTTATAACTTTACCCAAGGCTCATTAATTGTCACGACCAAACCCTTGTCGGCTCGATTCAATCAACTACCAATGGGGTTGAGCTCAATGATAATATTTGTAGTCGTTGGATACTTGTCCAATCGATACCAAGCCATGTATTTCATTTCATATAACAGTTCATATAACTTTCCAATAACTTTTCAATAACATGTGAAACAATAAGTGAGAGTGATAAAGTACACTCTCACATCAATCCATTAACATTCAACATCTCAAGTTCAAATATCAAAGCCATATAATAGCACACAAGTGAGTAGTACACTCACCAATCAATTAAGTGCTATTTCATGCACTTCCGTCAGGAGAAAGTCGTGAACCACCGTCACGCCCTAGAACACGTAAACAAATGCAATGAGACTCGATAGCGAGTCACAAAACAATGCCAATAACAACCCCAATAGGGTTTTGCAAACATATATAAGCATCATAGGAAACCAGAAATTAGGAAAAAGGCTTTAACTTAGGCCTTGATAAGAAAACCGGTTTTGACGTCATAATGCGGTAATGGCACAACTCTCACTACAATTATCGGATGGGGGTGTAAGACCCACCGTTTCAAAGCTATGATACAGGGATACAATAATGTAGAAGACCACTCAATCCAGTTCCTAACACAACTAGGTCGAATATACGAAATACTATACCAGAATTCCCAAAACAGGTTTGCAAAACGCAGAAAACTGTAATTGGTATATCTCAGTCCATACAAGTCCAAATGCCGAAATTCCAAAGGCATATGTTAGCTAAGACACTCAGCTACATTTCATCAGAAGACACCAACTCCAAAATCCAAACCAATTCCAGTCAAAATGGCCAATTACTATCGCAGTTTTCGCATTCTGATCAAAGCAGAACAGCTACAGTAAAAACGGCATAACTCACTCTACACTCATCCAAATGACCTGAAATTTTGCAGGCATCCCAATCACATCAATACATACAACTTTCATGTTTTGAGCAAAGTCAAATTCGGCCTCTAACCCTATGATCCAAAACCGGACAGAATTGGGGATTTAAGAACCCTAACTTTTCAAATTTCACACCAAATCCAAAATTGATTGCATTTCACCACAATTCACACTCACTAGAGTCATTTCCAACCATTACAATTCATCATACAAGCCCCCAACATCAAGATCATATTAAACCATAAAAATTCCCAATAAAATAAAAACTCCACCAAAACTCTTCAAATCAAGAAACAAATCATATATTTCAACACTCATGCCACCATTAAGCACAAAATAACCATCATTAGGTGTAGTAGAAAGGTTGAAGCATCACTCACCTAACAACAAGAGAGAGGAAGATGATGGACACCTTAGCTCTTCCAAACAAATCCACAAAACAACTCACAACCACCACTTGAAGATGTTTTATGGAGCAAAATCAAGGTTGGATGGTTGGTTTGATGATTTGGAACAAGATTGAAGTGTTTCTTCTTTGTACTTGGAGCAAGAGAGAGAGAAAGAGAGAGAGGAGAGAGCCGGCCATATGAGGAGAAGAAAATGGTGATTTTTGGTGAATTTTGGATATTTAATCCTTTGGTCAAAAAAGTCAAAATTGTGAATAGTGTTTCTTAAAAGTTCAACCAATGAAAAGGTGACATGTGTCACTCTATTAAATGCATCCTTATCATTCTTTTCTCTCTCACATCAATCACTTCACACACCCTACTTATCTCTTAACACCCGATAAACTTTTAACAGTATCCGAAACTTAACCTTATTGGCCGAATTTTTCCGAACTTATCGCACTAGTGGGTCCCACATCCAATATATATTCTTAATTTTCTAAAAATTCACCAATGCTAGAAAAATCATCTTAAAACTATAATTGCTCATAAAATCCATTAAGAAAATATTTCTAAGCCAGAAAATGCAGAAAATATGCTATTAAGGGGAAATAAACCCTAGGAATATAATTAGGGTTTTACGGGTTCTCACACTCTCCCCCCCTTAAAAGAATTTCGTCCTCGAAATTTTCCTTCAAATTTAAAGTAACCAATGGCCTGTACCTTCTCCGTCTTCAGAGTCAGAAGAAACGGGGTTCTTCATTCCAGTCCCTTCTCCGCTTGACGGTGCAGGGTCGGTCTGGGTTGGTTGTTGAGTTCTTTTCTTTTTCCGCACTTTAATCGGGCAATATGCAATTCGATGCTCGATGCTCCCACAGCGCAGACATCTCCTCCCCTTTCTCCAACAATCATTCTCAGTGTGATTGGCCTTTCCGCAATAGTCACAAGTCAAGTGGAAAGTCATCTTTTTGCTTTTCGGAGAAATCTCCCCCTGTCTGGTTTGGCTTCCATTGACAAATCTTTTATCTACCGCCCCCATTGTCCATGGCGGCCCGAATAACTGGTTCACTTTCTGTACTTTAGAAGGTGTCATTGCTTCGCTAGGTTCCTCACTCACGCTACCCGCTGCACCCCTTTTCCGTATTTGGGAAGCTTTCACTTGCACCTTTGCATTCTTGATGCAGTGAGCCTTTTCCAGGGCCTCCTCGGAAATCCCTTCATATTTCCTTTTTAGCTCTAAGTTTTTGTGCAGGAGCTCAATTTTCTCTTTATACTCGTGCTTCCAGCGCCCTTCCCAGTATGCGACTAGGTTCTTTTGGACTTCTCTTTCGTCTCGAAGACCCCCGATTTCATTATACATCTCAACCCTACGTGCCATTTTACAGAGTTGCTGGACCTCAGATGGTAGCCTGTCGGCAAAACAATGGGTCATAAGAAAGCCTTGAATACAAGTAGCACTCTTGGTCCATGTTCGGTTCAGGTGTTGTTTCCTCCCTTTCTTCTCTTTGACTCTTGGTCTCGTTTTGTGTCACTGCTATGACCATGTCCGCGGGTTTTTTTTTTTTTCTCTTTTCTTTTCTCTTTCCAAAAGGGTACTTCCATGCATGAATGCAATAAATTGACTAACATAACAAAATCTATCATACCAATAACATATCACATATAACACGTTATATTAAAAGACGGATAAGCAAGTAAGCAAATATAGACTTAGTAATATACGGTCGAAAAGTCATCCCAGCACCAGCCCGTCTGGTCTCTCACGTCACTTACTATCCAAACTAGATGTCCATTGATCTCTTGTGCTCATTTTAGTCAGACAAAGCCTGTTCACGTTTCCAAAATACAAGGCTCGTTTCCAAAACACAGGGTTCAAATACCTAGTAGCTTGCATCACCTCAATTCTGGGGTACTCGGGCACGAGAATCCGAAATAAGATAGTTCACATCTCGAGCTGGCCAGTCCCAAGAGTAAACCATCTACAAATCAAAATTCCTGTCCGACATACTTATCTAGGGTCCTTAAATACCATGAGAAAGATTAAAGACCTATAACACTTCAAGGTTCATAGCTTATGCTCAAACGAGCACTTAAACATATTCATGAAATTAGGACCACAACACCACTTGGCCCAGTCTCACTTCGCGCAGAGACCACGCGACGTGGCTCTGATACCACCTGTAACAGCCCCACCTTCCCCTAAGGCGAACAAAAGGGGTTAGCGGACTGCCTGCCCAGCTCTCGCCAGGACTAACGGTACAGTATAGAGCGAGCTTCCACGTTCCGGAACTTATAACGCGCGCAAATAAGGCAAAAGGGCAAAATAACCCAAAATAAAAGAAAATGAAATCCGGAGTCGGCCATGAATAGTAACCGACTCGTCCGTACCCAACCAAACATCGAATTACATATACCACATAACATTTAGCCTTTACAAACCAAAATGTCATTTAAAAGTGATACAAAAGTCACTACATATATGGTTTGCCAAAACAAAAGTGAAAACGGCCCTAATGATACATTTAGGGTCCCATTTTATATACAATACAAAAGAGTCATTCATCTAGTTCATTCGGCAACCATTTATCAAAATTCATTCCAAAAGAGTCATATTCCTGTAAGGAAAACAAAAGGAACGGGGTGAGCTAATTGCCCAGTGAGAATACAACTCAAGCAACCAAGTTCATGGATACATCAAGCTTAACAGTCCAATTTACCCAAAATAAATAAAGCCACACATTAATAATGAGGATAAAAGGATACGGGTGGCTCTCAAGAGCCCATTTCCACGCTTCCATTCTTGATCCAACCTCATTGACCCTCCGTCAATGTTGAAGAGTAACCAACCGTAGACTCCTCTTCTCTCCCATTCCTTCCACCAAACATCCCCCTACCGGGCCCGCACTCCAAACACTTGCACTGTGGTATTACTCGAGTATACCGGAATCAAGAGTCTCTCATACTACAAGATTCCTTATAACTTTACCCAAGGCTCATTAATTGTCACGACCAAACCCTTGTCGGCTTGATTCAATCAACTACCAATGGGGTTGAGCTGAATGATAACATTTGTAGTCGTTGGATACTTGTCCAATCGATACCAAGCCATGTATTTCATTTCATATAACAGTTCATATAACTTTCCAATAACTTTTCAATAACATGTGTGTAGACACCAAATTTTTGATGTTTTATTATTTATTTATTTACTATTCGTTTTTTATTTGTTCTATTTTTATTTGTCACAATTAGTTTTATTTACTTTTAGTTTTAGTTATTTTCGCCATTTTAGAGTAGAATTTCTCAAAGGAAAAAGAAAAGTGTTCAAAAAAAATATGTTTTAGTTGTTTTGGATTTAGTTTCATTATTTAAAAAATGAAAAGAAAAAATAATAAAAAAATTGAAAAATAATAAAAAAAAGGGGAAAAATGAAAATTTGCACTTTAGTGTTTTTAGTTTATTTTTCATCCAATGTCAATTAAATTGTTTTTGTTATTTATTTATTTTTATTATTATCAATTTTGTTTAAAAAAAAAAAAGTGTGTGTCGCGCATGCAAGCTGCATATTTTGCAGCTTGCCAGAAAGGGGCTTCGGGCAGCTCCTTAGCTGCAATTTCAGAGGAAGTGGCTGGGGGTTTTAGGGTTGAAAGTCTGGTATAAAAAGAGAAAGAAAAGGCAGCCGCAATAGAGAGTTTTGGGGGATGTAGAGAATGGCGGCTGAAAAATCAAAAGGAGGGTTTCTGGGACGGCAAAAAAAAAACTGAGAGGAGAGAACGGCTAAAAAACTGAGAGTGCAGGGAGAGTTTGGGGGGCTAGCAGCGATTTCCCCAAGGTGGGTCTGACGAACAACAGCGAAGGTCGGAGATCTGCAACTACGAGGCGCCGTGGCATATATACGCCATGAACTGGAGCGTCCGCAGGAAAAAAAATACCGGTTAGCCCTCGCCAGTCTCATGGAGCGGTATCCCAACCGTCTGGAAATCTTCCAGCTCAACAACAACCGCAACAGCGAGCTCTTCGACCCCCTCACCTCCTTTGACTGGAACGAGGCCAAGCCCAAGCGCATCGGCGCCTCTAGCAACGACACCACCTGCACCATCTGGGACATCGACCGCGAGACCGTCGACACCCAGCTCATCGCCCACGACAAGGAGGTCTATGACATCGCTTGGGGCGGCGTCGGCGTCTTTGCCTCCATTTCCGCTGACGGCTCCGTTTGGGTTTTCGACCTCCGCGACAAGGAGCACTCCATCATTATCTATGAGAGCTCCGAGCCTGATACGCCGCTCGTCCGCTTTGGTTGGAACGAACAGGACCCCCGGTACATGGTTACTATCGATATGGACAGCGCTAAGGTAGTCGTCCTGGACATCCGCTTCCCCACGTTTCCGGTCGTGGAGCTGCAACGGCACCAGGCCAGTGTCAACGCCATCGCCTGGACTCCCCACAGCTCGTGCCACATCTGCACTGCTAACGATGACTCCCAGGCCATCATTTGGGATCTCTCTTCCATGGGCCAGCCTATTGAGGGCGGATTGGACCCCATTCTCGCTTATACTGCCGGTGCCGAAATTGAGCAGCCACAGTGGTCCTCTTCCCAGCCTGATTGGGTTGCCATCGCCTTCTCGAATAAGCTTCAGATTCTGAGGGTATGACTCGTGTTTCATTGTCTGGATCCCAGGTAATCGCTACCGTAGCTGCAATAACCGTTTTCTTATCCCTTGTTTGGATTGCATGCATGTTTTTTTTTCAGAACTGAGTATGATATTTTTCTGAGTTGCTTGTTCGCTTGGATCATGGTTGCTTAATCTAAAGTTGTTAGTTGCTTAATCCTAGTCGAAGCTGTGTATTTGAACCAGAAAACCTGGGTTAGCTTGCAAGCAAAGTGCAGCAATTTCATTCTGGGTTGATTAAAGCTTAATAGGAAATAGTTGCAGAAGTTTGTTTCATATTACTTGGCATGAACTCATGAACCTTTTCACCGCTGGTTTGCTGAACTTGTTCCACAGTTTGATCATGTTTTGTCCTTTGATGATTCTCTTCGCCTTTGTCTTCCTCAAGGCAGCCCGCAATGCTGAGCTCTTGCTTGCATGTTTAGGTGCTAAGCTCTAGTAGGTTCTTTGCTTAGATCAAAGTTGTGATGTTGGGTTGAATTTATTTCTTTTCGAAGTTGTGTTTTGAGGCTAAAATCCTTGCTTGAAAAATGGAAGCCGGTAGCTAGTTTGTTGCAGAAAATTCTTAGCAACTGCCGAGAGTTTTGCAGAAGTAAGAAAAGCTGTTTCAGTTTTCGTAGCTTGCATGAATATTTTCCAGAAAAATTACATTCCAACCCCCCAAGTCCCCCCTTGTTCTACTATGACCCAATTAATTGAATGATTTTCTCAATTTGATCCTTGGTAGCTTTTAATTTTACAACTTCATTGCTTGCTTTGCTTCAATTAACTACCATGCTTTATCAATTGCACTTAAGTCATAACTTTAGGGGATTTACGATCAAGTGAGCTTTGTTTTGCACATTTCTTTAATTTTTCTTAATAAATTGGTACCTTGACCATTTCTTTCATTTTGGAGGATAAATAAGTTGATTTCACTCCATTAGAGCTTCATTTCAAGGGAGGTATAATTTCTTTTTTATCTTTTGTGTCTCTTCTATGTGACTCAACGTGCTAAGTGAATTGCATGTCTACTTTGCTTTCCTAGCTTTTCTTTATTTCCTTTTACTTATGTCATTTACTTTTTATTTTCATTAAGTTATTCTTTTAATGGGGTATGTGTACACCTCTTGGCTTGTAATAGATAGGGCTGTGGCAAGCAATTTGGTCCATTTTCCCTTTCCCCTTTTGTTTTAGTTAGTGAATGTAATAGGTTCATTAGCTTAGTTGCATGCCTACATGTTACGTGTTTAATCGCTTTATTAGGTCCTTGCATCTAGTCAAGCATGCTAAGTGTTATGTGCTACGTGTTTATAAGTGATTCGCATGTCTACTCGTTTTTTTATAGTGTGGATGAATGAAATGGATGAATGTACGTCACCACACTAGTCCAACGCTAGTTGTGGCTTCTTTTATCGTTTCCACTAGTCCAACGCTAGTCGGAATTCATAGGAGGGGCTAGTCCAATGCTAGACCCAATAGGTTTTTTTTTTTCCTTTTTCATAAAGTGCATGATCACCACATATCACGCATTTTTCCTTAGTTTATCATTTGGTATGTTCCTCAAACTCCTTCCCCTTCACTTTAGGACTTGCATCTCATGCTAGTTAGGGTACATTTGCCTGAAGAGTCCCCTTCCGATAAGGAAAACGAGCGAGTGTGGCTACTCGATAGCCTTAGCACGCTAGTTTTGCCTTCTAATCAAAGGGAAAATAGAAGTCGAAAAGTTAGGAGTCAACCCCCGTACCCGACTTGTTGCATTCCTCTAGGGTCATACTTTCATTTTTATCATCTACATACTCTTTTAACCACATTTTTTCACTTTTCTCAAACCATACTTTCTCACTACATTTTTCCTATCACGTGCTCATTTTCACCTCACAAATGGAATTCCCCTTTACCTTATATATCTATTATTCTTTTTTTACACACTTGCACACAAAAACACTTGAATTTTGTACAATTTCACACATGCACCTTTTTATGCACTTGCACACTTGCACTTGAATCATCATTTGCACTAATCGACCTCTATAAGGTTTTCTTTCATTGGCCGCCACAATTCATGTGGTTGGGACCAAAAACCTTACAAGAGACATCCTAGAATCTAGGGTTTTGCATTTCATGTAGCACATCCAAATGTAATAAATTCTTTGGTTAAAACAAGAAAATCTTTGATTAAATCACGCAACTAGCCTTGGCTAGGTCAAAGGGGTGCCTTGGATTGTATCCTTGCCTTCCCCTTTGTCAAATGTGACTCCCGAACCTTTTTCCTTGGTTTACGTGGACTAGGAGTCGTTTAAAAGGGGTTTCTTACTAACTTTTTTCTCATTTTTCTTAAAAAATTCATTTTTTAGGTGACTTGGTACACCTTAACTCATTACCAAGTGGCGACTCCGATTTTAATTTCAAAAACCCTTTTTAAGCTACATTTTGGGTCAAATCGTCGCATTCTCAAAACCCCATTTAGACCCATTTTTCTTTTAAATCACAATTCATTTTCCAACCACAAAACAAAATCCATTTTTCAAACCATTTATTTTTCTTATCAAAAAATGGGGCGCGACAGTAGCTGATGCCTTATCACGTAGACATTCCTTGCTTGTCTTTCTTGATGCTAAGTTATTAAGGTTTGAAATGATTAAGGAACTCTACACACATGACCATTACTTTGGTGACATATATGCTGCGTGTGCTAAGAACCCACATGGAAAGTACTTTTTGCATGATAGATTTCTATTTCATGTGGATAAACTGTGTGTGCCTAACTCTTCCGTCTGTGATCTTTTGTTTAGGGAGACACATAGTGGTAGTCTCATGGGACACTTTGGCATGGTTAAGACTCTAGCCATGTTACAAGAGCATTTCTACTGGCCTCACATGCATCGAGATGTTGAGCGCATGGTTGGTAGATGTGCCACTTGTCATAAGGCAAAGTCTAAAACAAATCCGTACGGCCTGTATACCCCATTGCCTATTCCCCACTATCCTTGGGTAGACTTGTCCATTGACTTTGTCTTAGGACTCCCTAGATCACCTAGGGGAAATGACTCCATCTTTGTAGTGGTTGATAGATTCTCTAAGATGGCTCATATTATCTCCTGTCATAAAACTGACGATGCATCTCATATTTCTCATTTGTTCTTCAAAGAAATTGTTCGTCTGCATGGTATGCCTAGGACTATTGTTAGTGATAGAGATGTCAAATTTCTGGGTTACTTTTGGAAGACTTTGTGGTCTAAACTTGGCACTAAATTATTATTCTCCATCACCAGTCATCCACAAAGCGATGGACAAATTGAAGTTGTCAATCGCACATGTGGCACACTACTTCGGGTTTTGATTAAGAGGAATCTTAAAACTTGGGAAGAATGCTTGCCTCATGTTGAATTTGCCTGCAATCGAACTGTTCACAGTGCTACACACTACTCACCTTTTGAGATTGTTTATGACTTTAACCCGCTAACCCCCCCTTGATTTAGTACCCTTACCTTCCTCTGAGTACACAAGCTTAGATGGAAAAAAGAAGGCTGAATTTGTGCGCAGGTTACATGAAGCCGTTCGGGCAAACATTGAGAGGCATACCCAACAATACCTCCAGAATGCCAACAAGCACCGTCGTAAGATAGTTTTTGAGCCTGGAGATTGGGTTTGGCTACACTTACGAAAGAAGAGATTCCCCAAGCATCGACAAAGCAAGTTGTCCCCAAGAGGTAATGGACCCTTTCGAGTGCTCCAACGAGTTAATGACAACACTTACAAATTGGAGCTCCCTGGAGAGTACAATGTTAGCGCGACCTTCAATGTCCTGGATTTGAGCCCGTTTCTTGACAAGGAGGATCCAGATTTGAGGGCAAATCCTTCTCAAGAGAAGGGGACTGATGTGTGCATGGGTCAGGGCCCACGTAATGACCCAGTCCGAGTGCCATTAGGCCCAGTCACACGTGCACGGGCCAAGCTCTTCAAAGAATCCCTCCAAGCCCTTGTTCGAATTGTCCAGGACCAACATGGAGTCCATAGAGATGTTGAAGGCTTGGAAAGAGACAAACAAGTAATCTACACCTTGATTCAAGCCCATGAAGAATCAAGTGGGCCTCCACGTGAGTTGGCCAAGTAGGGCTTTAGTCTTTGATACTTATTAGATTGGATTAGTTGCTTATTAGAAGCATGGGCCAGCCCATCGTGGCACCAAGATGGCCGACCACTCCTTTAGGGTTTTCTTAAGGTTTTTCTTGTTCCTCTTAACCTATAAAAAGGCTTGCTTTGTAAGGTTTTAAAGACAAGTTTGATGAATAAAGTTTTTCCTTTATTTCGATTCTTCCTCTAACAGAGAGTTTCGAGCCTTTCACTTGCTTAGCAAGGGTTATTGAGCAATCTTGCGTCTTGTCCATGATTGTTCAACCGACCTATCCCTTGGAGTAATCACCTTCATCGGAGTCATCGTTCTACCACTTTAAACCAACTCGTGTCGTCCGTGTTGATTTAAGGTCCCGCAAACCAAGTGTAGGACAATCTCGCTAGATCCTTGGGCAAACGTGCTACGTGTTTCGAAACACATTGATCGAGAAACGTATCGTGTGACAGCCCCACCTCACCCTAAGGCGAACCAAAGGGTTCAGCGGACCGCCTGCCCAGCTCTCGCCAGAACTACGGAGTCGAATCACACAAATTCGATATTACGCGAGATAGGACCCAAAAGAAATGAACGATTGAAGACCGCCAAGCTTAAACATGGGGAAAACGCTTTCATATATATACATGTCGCTAGGTTTACAATTCAAATGGAACCAGTGAAATGAAATACATTTGGAGTTTGCTCACTCTCGAGGAGCTATACAAAAGAACAAAAGATTATCTAACTAGCTCAACTCGCTTCTCAAAATCATGATTTCCAAAAGAGGTTCCTGTAAGGAAAACAAAGATAACGAGGAGGGGGTGAGCTTACGCCCAATGAGGTACCAAACATGTAGCAGAAAAATCATGGCATTTCACGTTATACAAATCAGATACACAAGCTCGCTATAAAGTAAGACAGGTAAACACAAGAACTCAAATAGGGAGGATACAGGTGGCTCTCAGGCGCCAGCTTTCCAGCGCAGTACTTGATCCAAGCCGGTTGACTCTCCGTCAACGTATATAGAACCAACACGTCCGTAGACCCCACTTTACACCAAATTCCGTCCACCAAACACCCCTTTACCGGGCCCGCTCACCTCAACAGAAACAGAAATGGTAATACTCGAGTATACCGGAATCACAGGTCTCAATACCCAAAGATCCCAAAACAGACTACCGTGGTTCGTTATCTAATCGTCCAGGCCTTGCCGGCCCGACTCGAATAACTTAGCCACAGGATTTGAGCTCATAGGTCACAGAAAGGTCGTTGGTTACAAGTTTCCAAACGATGTTCAAACAGATACAGATACAGATACAGATACAGATTCAGATTGACACCAAAATTGGCATATGAACAGACAAGAGAACGAGTGTGATAAAGTACACCCTCGTCTCAAACAAATTAAATGGATTGTAGAGCAGAAATCAAGTTAAACAACAATGGAGGGGAGTGGTACACTCACCGATTCAAGTACAGATACCTCAAAAGTTTTCACTTCGAATTGGCTTTAATCGCCAAGAAACCCTAAAATAATCAAAGTAAACCAATTGAAGGTTTCACATCCAGAATCGAGTAAACAAAATGCACATGTGAGGTTCGACTACTAGTCGTATGCCTCGCCAAATAATTACTAATGCAAGGGTACAAAACATGATTTTTGGAAAAAAAAAGGTAACATGAAGACCTAGGTTCAACAACCCAAAAGCCCTTCATTTCTATCACAAGCCAATTCAAACTTAAAGGAACCAATCGGCCTAGAAAAATTGGACAGCACTTCCTCTAAATTTCTTACTTTTCCAGCCATCACGGCTTCATTTTTTTCCTCAATCAACTCCCAAAGTCATACTCAATATACATTCATCACCACAGCCATTCAATAGGCTCAAGGTTATCCAAGTACAAAAGTTAGCTAGGAAAATGACCGGAAATAAAAGTCAAGCCCTAGAATATTCCAATATGCACAAGAAGACTCGATTACAAGTCATAAACCAATGCCAACATGATCACAATAGGGTTTCCATAAGCATATATAAGCATTAGAGGAAACCAGAAAAATCCGGAAATGGAATTAGCTTTAGCCCTGAAAAAACAGTTTTTGACCGGGTAAAATACACGGAACCCCCTTAAGGTTTCGCGAAAAGACACCTTACCCCCTATCGTTTAGAAACCTCCACCTAAATACCTTAAACTTCATAACTAAAGTGGAAATTGACCTGTAACCGGATGTGTGACTTAATAACAATGGATATGCGAGAATCCTTTGTAAAGAAAATCCTCTCTCTCCTATTCTCCTCCTAAATAACACAAATATTTTTTGATCTTCTCTTTTATGATTCAAGAATCATGACTGCGTTCTTTCCGCGGCAAAGTGATCGATCTGTCATCACCGTCACATTCTACTCCTATATTTTAGTATCGGTTGCTTTTGATCAGGTCCTACCCTCAATCAAACTGGGTGACAGACGAGAAATGCTTTATGGAAAGAGTCATGTTTACAAGCTCGAGGAATCTAAGGGGCGGTAACAAAATGAAACAAGTAAGGAAGGGAAAGTACTTTCAGAGAAGAGCAAGGCATTCCAATTGCCAGTTGACCGATCCTTTTCATTCGATTGAGTTCCGACCCCGAGTTCAACACACGGGTAAGCTTCTTCTTCCTCTTCTCATCTTGAGTGTCTTTTATTATTACTGGATGTAACCTAAAAGAAAGAAAAGGATAATGCCGGAATCTAAAGCTTTCCAATTCGAATTGCCTTTCCCTGTCTTTGCCTAATTCGCTTCTTAACGTACAGCATACCTGGCAAGAGCAGCTGATTCAATAGCTTTTCACTCCTCACTCCATGGATGAAATTCTCTTTCGTTTATGAGTTACAAGTGGGAATTGAATTCAATCTTAAGCTTCGGCCTTCGGTCTTCCTCTTAAGGGCACTTCACCAACCAACCAAAGAATGTCCTCTGCCTTAAGGCCTGGGTAAAGAAAAGATCTTTCCTCTGGTCTTCTTAAAGAGGCGGAAGCAAGCTAAAGATTTCATTTCCATTGGCCAAAGCACCGACCATCTCAAGAGTTTCGATAGCTTCTGATGGGCATTCTCTTTCTTTTAGGAGTTATAGATGGAAGTAAAAAGCATTAAAGATGCTTTTGTAACAATTTTTTCTTTTCTTTTCTTCTTTTTCTTTTGGAGAGACAAAGCTATTCGACCTACAACCGGTAACTCAGCCAGTTAAAAAGTCAATTTCCACTTTAGTTATGAAGTTTAGGGTGTTTATATGTAGGTTTCTAAACGATAGGGGGGTAAGGTGTCTTTTCGCGAAACCATAAGGGGGTTCCGTGTATTTTACCCTTTTTGACCTCATTTTGCGGTGATGGCACCAATTTCACTACAATTATTGGATGAGGGTGCAAGACCCACCATTTCGAAGCTAAAAGACAGGGCTACAACATCACAGAAGGTCACTCAACCCATTTTTGAGTGCAAACAGGTCAAAAATGCAAGATACTACATCAAAATGTAAAACAGATTCACCAAAATGCATTCTAGCGGAAACATCATAACTCAGGCTCTCCAAGTCCAAATCCAGAAATTCCAAAACCAGCTGAAAGCTAAGAAACAGGGATAAATTTCATCAGAAGGCCTCAACAACCAATTCGGAAGCAATTCCAGCCAAAACAACCAATTACAGGCGCAATCCTTACATTCGGGTAAAACCAGAACAGCAAAGGTAATTTCGACTTTTCTCATTCTTCACTACTCCGATTGACCTGAAATTTTGTAGGCACCTCTAAAATGTCATTCCCTACAACTTTCATGTTTTAATAAAAGGCCAATTCGGCCTCTAACTAGGAACTAAAAATTCGGGCAGAATGTTCCTTAATGAAACCCTAGGTTTTCAATTTTCTTCCAAAACCAAAATTTCTTGCAATTAACTACTTTTTCCAACTCCTAGCTCCTTTACATACCATTTTCAATCATCATAGATAGCCACACAATCATGTTTATATTAAAACAGAAAAAACCCCAAAAATAATAAAACTTCATCACTACAACCATAAATCAAGAATTAATCCATAAACTTGCATCTCATACTACCACTAAGCATGATTTAAGCATCAATTAAGGGAGGAGGGCGGTTCTTCACAACTTACCTTAGAAACAAGAGAGAGAGAGCTATTGGTCACCTTAACTTTCCAAAAAACTCCACCAAACAACTCACAAACACTAAGTGAAAAGGTTTTATGGAGTAATTGCAAGATCAAATGGTTGGATGGTTCAACTTGAGCAAGATTGGAGCTAAAACTTGACGAGTTTTCTTTCTTTCTTGAGAGAGAGAGGGTCGGCCAAGCTTGCAGAAATTTAGGGGCTTTTTGGGTCAAAATTGAGTATTAGTAAAGGTAAGAAATAATGGTCAAAGTCAAGGTTGAATAGGAAGGTGACACTTGTCACCCTTTTTAATGCAACTCTATCCTTTTGTCTCTCCAATGACAGTCCATCTAGGTATCCTCTAATTATCTCTTAACACCTGATAAATTAAACCCAGTATACAAAACTTAACCTAGTTGGCCAAAATTTTTCGAATTTTCCGCACTAGCGGGTCCCACATCCGATATACGCTCATAATTTCTCAAAACCTATTCGATACTAGAAAAATCATCTAAAAGTTATATCTGCTCCTTAAAATTATCTAGAAATTTTCTAAGCACGAAAATGCAGAAAACAAGCCATGAAAAATAATAAAACCTAGAAAATGCAAAAATACGGGTTCTCACACTCTCTCCCCCTTAAAAGAATTTCGCCCTCGAAATTTTCTTATCAACGGAATTTTTTTTTCAAAATCTAAGGTACCTAACGGATTGTACCTTCTACGTCCTCAGACGAGTCAGGGACCTGATGCTGCTCTAGAGAATATACTCGAGCTGGTGCCTTCGATCCCGTCCCTTCTCCTTTCGTCTGTCCAGGGTTGCTCTTGGCTAGTTGCTGAGAATTGGGCTTGGTTGGTGGCAGAGTCCCTCTCCGCTCGCGCAGGCGAGCTGGACAGTTAGCAATCCGATGTTCGGCGATTCCACAGCACAGGCATTTTCCTTCTTTCTTCTAGCACTTTGCTTCCGTATGATTTGGCCCTCCACAATATCCACAAAGACCACGAGTAGCAGAAACTGATTCCCCCTGTGGGACACCACCTGACACCCCCGATAGCCGTACTCCCCCATTTCCCTTTCCAACTTTAGGGGTTGTACTCTTATCCGCTTGTTCTGAGCTGCTCCCAGGAAAGCCCCTTTTCTTGGTTTGGAAGTTTCTCACTTGTAGCCTCGCATCTTCAATCCGCTGAGCTTTCTCCACAGCATCACTAAAGGTACTAAGTTGAGCTACCGCCAAATCCTTTTGAATCTCAACATTTTGTCTCTGAATAAAACGCCTTATCCGTCTTTGTTCGATGACGATCAGTTCAGGCGCAAACTTAGACAACCGAGTGAATTGACTCTCATACTCGGCTACGGTCTGAGTTCCTTGGTGAAGCCGAATAAATTCATCTTCCTTCTTTTCTTGGATTAGAGGAGGGAAAAACTTGGCATTAAATTCCCTCATAAAGTTCGCCCACGTCCTCGGGGTTTGTTCTCTTTCCCATTTCATTCGAATGACATTCCACCAGGAACGGGCGGCTCCCTCTAGTTGAAAGACAGCAAATGTTACCTGTCTCTCCGCGGTATAGTGTAAGGCAGCGAAAATATCGATCATCTTCTCCAGCCACTTCTCAGCTACGTCAGGATCAGGGCCTCCAAGAAATTTGGGTGGGGAGAACTTCTGAAATCTCTCAAGGGATCTATTCTCGCCCTCTATGTGATTACCAGGATTCCCAGGGTTGGGGTTAGGGTTTTGACCTTGTTGGTGCACCACTTGGGCTAGCAAATCAGTCATTTGCTGCATGGCAGCAGCTATTTGGACATTGGGGTCAACCCAAGGTTCAGGGTTTGGTTCATATGAGGTTTCTGCAGTGCGCCTCTCAGATATAGGTTGCCTAATTCCACGCCCGCGGCCCCGTCCACTACGAGTGCCTTCCATTGGTCTAATAAATCTAGGGTCGAAACGGGAATATAATATTAAACATAGGTAGGCAAAAGCAAGTAGCAAAAGGTACGCACAGATCAAAAGTATACATATATAACATAACTGTATCAAACAAGCCACACAGTAGCAATCAATTAGATACAAATCCATGAAAGTAGCGGGGTTATCCAAAAATACTATAGACTCACCAGGTCACAAGTACAAGAATAACTAACGAAAGGCTTTTCCCCTCTATGGCTCCATCCCTAATCTCGAATCCACGAGAATGTCCCAATTTATATCTTAATCCAAGTTAATCATGCTTACTAACATCCGATCAAACTACACGAAATTCCATAGAATCACATTTCTAGTTCGCCCAAGTCTTTTCTAACCTAAGCTCTCCTCTTTTTCGTACCCGGGCGCAAGAATCCCATCTAAGATAATTCACAACTCGAGCCGGCCGGTCCCAAGCGTAAATCATCCATATTAAAGATTTCTACCCGACATACATACCTAACTTTCTCAAGTCCCATGATAAAGATCTTCACACTTATAACATGCATAGTTCATAACTTATGCTCAGACGAGCACTTATACCTTTTGACGCTTTCACGAAAGCAGGGCCATAACACCACTTGGCCCAAGCTCTCTCCGCGCAGAGACCACGCGAAGTGGCTCTGATACCACCTGTGACAGCCCCACCTCACCCTAAGGCAAACCAAAGGGTTCAGCGGACCGCCTGCCCAGCTCTCGCCAAGACTACGGAGTCGAATCACACAAATCCAATATTACGCGAGATAGGACCCAAAAGAAATGAACGATTGAAGACCGCCAAGCTTAAACATGGGAAAAACGCTTTCATATATATACGTGTCGCTAGGTTTACAATTCAAATGGAACCAGTGAAATGAAATACATTTGGAGTTTGCTCACTCTCGAGGAGCTATACAAAAGAACAAAAGATTATCTAACTAGCTCAACTCGCTTCTCAAAATCATGATTTCCAAAAGAGGTTCCTGTAAGGAAAACAAAGATAACGAGGAGGGGGTGAGCTTACGCCCAATGAGGTACCAAACATGTAGCAGAAAAATCATGGCATTTCACGTTATACAAATCAGATACACAAGCTCGCTATAAAGTAAGACAGGTAAACACAAGAACTCAAATAGGGAGGATACAGGTGGCTCTCAAGAGCCAGCTTTCCAGCGCAGTACTTGATCCAAGCCGGTTGACTCTCCGTCAACGTATATAGAACCAACACGTCCGTAGACCCCACTTTACACCACATTCCGTCCACCAAACACCCCTTTACCGGGCCCGCTCACCTCAACAGAAACAGAAATGGTAATACTCGGGTATACCGGAATCACGGGTCTCAATACCCAAAGATCCCAAAACAGACTACCGTGGTTCGTTATCTAATCGTCCAGGCCTTGCCGGCCCGACTCGAATAACTTAGCCACAGGATTTGAGCTCATAGGTCACAGAAAGGTCGTTGGTTACAAGTTTCCAAACGATGTTCAAACAGATACAGATACAGATACAGATACAGATTCAGATTGACACCAAAATTGGCATATGAACAGACAAGAGAACGAGTGTGATAAAGTACACCCTCGTCTCAAACAAATTAAATGGATTGTAGAGCAGAAATCAAGTTAAACAACAATGGAGGGGAGTGGTACACTCACCGATTCAAGTACAGATACCTCAAAAGTTTTCACTTCGGATTGGCTTTAATCGCCAAGAAACCCTAAAATAATCAAAGTAAACCAATTGAAGGTTTCACATCCAGAATCGAGTAAACAAAATGCACATGTGAGGTTCGACTACTAGTCGTATGCCTCGCCAAATAATTACTAATGCAAGGGTACAAAACATGATTTTTGGAAACAAAAAGGTAACATGAAGACCTAGGTTCAACAACCCAAAAGCTCTTCATTTCTATCACAAGCCAATTCAAACTTAAAGGAACCAATCGGCCTAGAAAAATTGGACAGCACTTCCTCTAAATTTCTTACTTTTCCAGCCATCACGGATTCATTATTTTCCTCAATCAACTCCCAAAGTCATACTCAATATACATTCATCACCACAGCCATTCAATAGGCTCAAGGTTATCCAAGTACAAAAGTTAGCTAGGAAAATGACCGGAAATAAAATCAAGCCCTAGAATATTCCAATAAGCACATGAAGACTCGATTACAAGTCATAAACCAATGCCAACATGATCACAATAGGGTTTCCATAAGCATATATAAGCATTAGAGGAAACCAGAAAAATCCGGAAATGGAATTAGCTTTAGCCCTGAAAAAACAGTTTTTGACCTCATTTTGCGGTGATAGCACCAATTTCACTAAGATTATTGGATGAGGGTACAAGACCCACCATTTCGAAGCTAAAAGACAGGGCTACAACATCACAGAAGGTCACTCAACCCAGTTTTGAGTACAAACAGGTCAAAAATGCAAGATACTACATCAAAATGTAAAACAGATTCACCAAAATGCATTCTAGCGGAAACATCATAACTCAGGCTCTCCAAGTCCAAATCCAGAAATTCCAAAACCAGCTGAAAGCTAAGAAATAGGGATAAATTTCATCAGAAGGCCTCAACAACCAATTCGGAAGCAATTCCAGCCAAAACAACCAATTACAGGCGCAATCCTTACATTCGGGTAAAACCAGAATAGCAAGGGTAATTTTGACGTTTCTCATTCTTCACTACTCCGATTGACCTGAAATTTTGTAGGCACCTCTAAAATGTCATTCCCTACAACTTTCAAGTTTTAATAAAAGGCCAATTCGGCCTCTAACTAGGAGCTAAAAATTCGGGCAGAATGTTCCTTAATGAAACCCTAGGTTTTCAATTTTCTTCCAAAACCAAAATTTCTTGCAATTAACTACTTTTTCCACCTCCTAGCTCTTTTACATACCATTTCCAATCATCATAGATAGCCACACAATCATGTTTATATTAAAACAAAAAAAACCCCAAAAATAATAAAACTTCATCACTACAACCACAAATCAAGAATTAATCCATAAACTTGCATCTCATACTACCACTAAGCATGATTTAAGCATCAATTAAGGGAGGAGGGCGGTTCTTCACAACTTACCTTAGAAACAAGAGAGAGAGAGCTATTGGTCACCTTAACTTTCCAAAAAACTCCACCAAACAACTCACAAACACTAAGTGAAGAGGTTTTATGGAGTAATTGCAAGATCAAATGGTTGGATGGTTCAACTTGAGCAAGATTGGAGCTAAAACTTGAAGAGTTTTCTTTCTTTCTTGAGAGAGAGAGGGTCGGCCAAGCTTGCAGAAATTTAGGGACTTTTTGGGTCAAAATTGAGTATTAGTAAAGGTAAGAAATAATGGTCAAAGTCAAGGTTGAATAGGAAGGTGACACTTGTCACCCTTTTTAATGCAACTCTATCCTTTTGTCTCTCCAATGATAGTCCATCTAGGTATCCTCTAATTATCTCTTAACACCTGATAAATTAAACCCAGTATACAAAACTTAACCTAGTTGGCCAAAATTTTTCGAATTTTCTGCACTAGCGGGTCCACATCCGATATACGCTCATAATTTCTCAAAACCTATTCGATACTAGAAAAATCATCTAAAAGTTATATCTGCTCCTTAAAATTATCTAGAAATTTCCTAAGCATGAAAATGCAGAAAACAAGCCATGAAAAATAATAAAACCTAGAAAATGCAAAAATACGGGTTCTCACACTATCTCCCCCTTAAAAGAATTTCGCCCTCGAAATTTTCTTATCAACGGAATTTTTTTTTTCAAAATCTAAGGTACCTAACGGATTGTACCTTCTACGTCCTCAGACGAGTCAGGGACCTGATGCTGCTCTAGACAATATACTCGAGCTGGTGCCTTCGATCCCGTCCCTTCTCCTTTCGTCTGTCCAAGGTTGCTCTTGGCTAGTTGCTGAGAATTGGGCTTGGTTGGTGGTAGAGTCCCTCTCCGCTCGCGCAGGCGAGCTGGACAGTTAGCAATCCTATGTTCGGCGCTTCCACAGCACAGGCATTTTCCTTCTTTCTTCCAGCACTTTGCTTCCGTATGATTTGGCCCTCCACAATATCCACAGGGACCACGAGTAGCAGAAACTGATTCCCCCTGTGGGACACCACCTGACACCCCCGATAGCCGTACTCCCCCATTTCCCTTTCCAACTTTAGGGGTTGTACTCGTATCCGCTTGTTCTGAGCTGCTCCCAGGAAAGCCCCTTTTCTTGGTTTGGAAGTTTCTCACTTGTAGCCTCGCATCTTCAATCCGCTGAGCTTTCTCCACAGCATCACTAAAGGTACTAAGTTGAGCTACCGCCAAATCCTTTTGAATCTCAACATTTTGTCCCTGAATAAAACGCCTTATTCGTCTTTGTTCGGTGACGATCAGTTCAGGCGCAAACTTAGACAACCGAGTGAATTGACTCTCATACTCGGCTACGGTCTGAGTTCCTTGGCGAAGCCGAATAAATTCATCTTCCTTATTTTTTTGGATTAGAGGAGGGAAAAACTTGGCATTAAATTCCCTCATAAAGTTCGCCCACGTCCTCGGGGTTTGTTATCTTTCCCATTTCATTCGAATGACATTCCACCAGGAACGGGCGGCTCCCTCTAGTTGAAAGACAGCAAATGTTACCTGTCTCTCCTCGGTATAGTGTAAGGCAGCGAAAATATCGATCATCTTCTCCAGCCACTTCTCAGCTACGTCAGGATCAGGGCCTCCAAGAAATTTGGGTGGGGAGAACTTCTGAAATCTCTCAAGGGCTCTATCCTCGCCCTCTATGTGATTACCAGGATTCCCAGGGTTGGGGTTAGGGTTTTGACCTTGTTGGTGCACTACTTGGGCTAGCAAATCAGTCATTTGCTGCATGGCAGCAGCTATTTGGACATTGGGGTCAACCCTAGGTTCAGGGTTTGGTTCATATGAGGTTTCTCCAGTGCGCCTCTCAGATATAGGTTGCCTAATTCCACGCCCGCGGCCCCGTCCACTACGAGTGCCTTCCATTGGTCTAATAAATCTAGGGTCGAAGCGGGAATATAATATTAAACATAGGTAGGCAAAAGCAAGTAGCAAAAGGTACGCACAGATCAAAAGTATACATATATAACATAACTGTATCAAACAAGCCACACAGTAGCAATCAATTAGATACAAATCCATGAAAGTAGCGGGGTTATCCAAAAATACTATAGACTCACCAGGTCACAAGTACAAGAATAACTAACGAAAGGCTTTTCCCCTCTAGGGCTCCATCCCTAATCTCGAATCCACGAGAATTGTGACGACCCCACTTCTCCCAAGGGCGAACCCAAGGGTATCGGCGGGCCGCCTGCCTAGCTCGCGCCAGGACTCAAAACTTAAAGTTCGAAAGAGCACTAAAAACAATATATACAATCCCAAAAGAGTTATAATTACATTCTCCAAAAGTATCGAGTCAAACCACCAAAACAAAAACAAACATCCTAACTGTTCAACTATTACAAGCCAAACTAACTATACTAGTATACGAGCCAAAAGTCCCCGCGTCGGCCCCTGCTAAGGAAAACAAAAGGAATGGGGTAAGCTATATGCTTAGTAAGTAAACAGGGGCGAAAGCATAAATTTCACGTAACAGTTACACAATAAGAGTAAAGCAAAAGCAAAAAAGTAACATCACATAATAAGGATACAGGTGGCTCCAAAGCCAACTCATGTGCCATGCGTGATCTCCTGCCGACACTCCGTCGACTGCAAATAATAGTCCGTAGAACTTCACTTGTACACCCACCGACACCTTATCACCCTCACTGGCCAGTCACCTCACAAACTTGCCCGGGCGAACGAAATCACAAACTTGAGCTTGAGTCACAAGCTCGGGTCACAAACTTGGTCACCTTCTCGGTGAACCGGATTCACAAAATTGGTTCATAAAATGAACCTACAAACTTGGTGACCTCAGACTAAGTTGGACTGCCTTCGACCAAGCCCTAACCGGCTCGAATAGTCCAACCAGGTCAAGAGTTCGCCCCAAACTCACAAACTTCACAAAATTATTCAAAATCACAAACTTTGCAAACTTCACAAACTTTATTCGAAAGTCGCCCCGAGCCACAAGCTCAAGGGTTTTGGTTCCAAAAGGTTCATATACATATGCCAAGTACAATTATACATTCAAATTAGGGTTTAGGTCGAGTGCGATAAAGTACACCCTCGCCTAAGTGCCCTTTTCACATATCTCAAACACATAGCAAAGAAAACACACCAAACTGGCCTGAATACTTACACAAAGTACAAAAGTAGTACAAACGTGAAAATCACTTCGTGCGTGTTCGCTAGTAGGGCCCACCAGCTCCGCCTAGCTCACCACGATCTTGAATAGAAGATTGCATCACATGATGTCATAAACGGCCACTAACGTGCCCAAAACAAATAAAACAGCAACATCGGCACACGCAAGTACGGAAAGGGCACACGCACGCTTGCGGAAACGGCAAACGGCAGATTTGATACTCATTTCTAGTTCACCCATAAGTTGAGCTACGACTATCGGATTAAGGCGGATGAGATGCCAAATCGAAGCTTAAAGGATGAACAACAACTGTTATGAAGACATCCAGAACTGAAACTGGAGGCTTTAGTCCCAAATGAACCAAACACAATCACTTACGAAATCTGGCCAATGCACAAATGGTCAGTTTTGAGTACAAACTGTTTTCTATGCTACACATGGTCAAAAGAGCTGAAAATTGGCAGTTAGATAGTTCATTCCAAATGGAACAACTTTCATGAAGGTCGGCAATCCAAATTCGGAACGGAAATTGGTCATCAGGACCAAAACAGATTTCTGGTCATTTTCACGGGCAGGCCTTGTTTGCTCGGCTATATCTCAGGTTTTATAAATCCGATTCATGAAATTCCAAGGGCGTTAGAAAACTCTGATATAGGGCTATAAGTTTAGTGTTTTGGTCGGAAGCCCAAACAGCTTGTAACTCAGTCAAATGTGAAGCCAAAGTTCCAGCCATAAACTTTCCAAAAACGTACTAGAATCACAAACCGTATTTGACCTCAATATGCGGTAATGGCACCAAATTCACTACGGTTATCGGATGGGGGTGTAAGACCCACCGTTTCGAAGCTAGTAAACAGGGCTACAACAATGTAGAAGGTCACCCAATCCAAATCCTAGCACAACTAGGTCAAATATGCAAAATACAAATCCAGAATTACCAAAACAGGTTTGCAAAACCAATAAAACTGTAATCGGTATAACTCAGTCTATATAAGTCCAAATGCCGAAATTCCAAAGGCATATGTTAGCTAAGACATCCAGCTACATTTCATCAGAAGACACCAACTTCAAAATCCCAACCAATTCCAGTCAAAATAGCCAAATACAAACTTAGTTTTCGCATTCTGGCCAAAGCAGAACAGCTACAGTAATTTCGACATAACTCACACTACACTAATCCAAATGACCTGAACTTTTACAGGCACCTCAAACACATCAATACCTACAACTTTCATGTTTTGAGAAAAGTCCAATTCGGCCTCTAACCCTATGATCTAAAACCGGACAGAATTGGGGGTTCATGAACCCTAACTTTCCATTTTTCCATCCAAATCCAAAATTGATTGCATTTATCAACAATTCACACTCACTAGAGTCATTTTCCACCATTACAATTCATCATACAAGTCCCCAACATCAAAATCATATTAAACCAGAAAATTCCTCAAAAATAGAAAAACTTCACCAAATCATTTCAAACCAAGATAAAAACCAGAAATTTCAGCACTTTAATCACTACTAAGCATAACTTAAGCATCATTAGGTGTAGGAGGAAGTTTGAGCATCACTTACCAAGAAAACAAGAGAGAGGAAGTAGTAGGACACCTTAGCTCTCCAAGAAAGCTTCACCAAATCACTCACTATCACTAACTAAAGGGATTTTATGGAGTAATTGCAAGATCAAATGGTTGGATGGTTCACCTTGAGCAAGATTGGAGCTAAAACTTGAAGAGTTTCTTGCTTCCTTTTGGAGAGAGAGGGCCGGCCATATGAGGAGAAGAAATGGTGATTTTTGATCAATTTTTTCAAGATATTTACTCAATTTGGTCAAAAGTCAAAAGTGTGAATAGTTGCCAACAAAGTCTAACCAATGGTTGTGTGACACTTGTCACTCCATTAATGCAATCTTATCACTTCTTTTTCTCTCTCACATCAATCATTTCACATACTCTACTTATCTCTTAACACCCGATAAATTTTACACGGTATCCGGAATTTAACCTAATTGGCCGAATTTTTCCGAACTTTTCGCACTAGTGGGTCCCACGTCCGATATACGTTCTTAATTTCTCAAAAACTAACTAATACTAGAAAAATCATCTAAAAACTCTAGTTACTAAATAAAAATTATCTGGGAAATTTCCAATAAAGAAAATGTAGGAAAACGGGTTTTCAATCTTAACCGGAACTGAGGGTTTAAATCTTAATCCCTACTTAGGGTTTTCGAAATACTCCCAAAACCAAACGTTACCGCCCAATTAATGAATATATCAACGTAGAACGAACATCCGAACAAACTACACGAAATTCCATAGAATCACATTTCTAGTTCGCCCAAGTCTTTTCTAACCTAGGCTCTCCTCTTTTTCGTACCCGGGCACAAGAATCCCATCTAAGATAATTCACAACTCGAGCCGGCCGGTCCCAAGCGTAAATCATCCATATTAAAGATTCCTACCCGACATACATACCTAACTTTCTCAAGTCCCATGATAAAGATCTTCACACTTATAACATGCATAGTTCATAACTTATGCTCAGACGAGCACTTATACCTTTTGACGCTTTCACGAAAGCAGGGCCATAACACCACTTGGCCCAAGCTCTCTCCGCGCAGAGACCACGTTAAGTGGCTCTGATACCACCTGTGACAGCCCCACCTCACCCTAAGGCGAACCAAAGGGTTCAGTGGACCGCCTACCCAGCTCTCGCCAGGACTACGGAGTCGAATCACACAAATCCGATATTACGCGAGATAGGACCCAAAAGAAATGAACGATTGAAGACCGCCAAGCTTAAACATGGGGAAAACGCTTTCATATATATACATGTCGCTAGGTTTACAATTCAAATGGAACCGGTGAAATGAAATACATTTGGAGTTTGCTCACTCTCGAGGAGCTATACAAAAGAACAAAAGATTATCTAACTAGCTCAACTCGCTTCTCAAAATCATGATTTCCAAAAGAGGTTCCTGTAAGGAAAACAAAGATAACGAGGAAGGGGGGTGAGCTTACGCCCAATGAGGTACCAAACATGTAGCAGAAAAATCATGGCATTTCACGTTATACAAATCAGATACACAAGCTCGCTATAAAGTAAGACAGGTAAACACAAGAACTCAAATAGGGAGGATACAGGTGGCTCTCAGGAGCCAGCTTTCCAGCGCAGTACTTGATCCAAGCCGGTTGACTCTCCGTCAACGTATATAGAACCAACACGTCCGTAGACCCCACTTTACACCAAATTCCGTCCACCAAACACCCCTTTACCGGGCCCGCTCACCTCAACAGAAACAGAAATGGTAATGCTCGAGTATACCGGAATCACGGGTCTCAATACCCAAAGATCCCAAAACAGACTACCGTCGTTCGTTATCTAATCGTCCAGGCCCTTGCCGGCCCGACTCGAATAACTTAGCCACAGGATTTGAGCTCATAGGTCACAGAACAGGCATTTTCCTTCTTTCTTCCAGCACTTTGCTTCCGTATGATTTGGCCCTCCACAATATCCACAGGGACCACGAGTAGCAGAAACTGATTCCCCCTGTGAGACACCACTTGACACCCCCGATAGCCGTACTCCCCCATTTGCCTTTCCAACTTTAGGGGTTGTGTAGACACCAAATTTTTGGTTTCGAATTTGATTTTATTAATTTTGGATTTATTTGTTTCGATTTTAGATTTATTTTGGTTGATTCCTGTTTCGTGTCTCTTATTCTATTTTAATTAGTTTACAAGCATTTATTTTATCTACTAATTTGAAAAAAAGAAAAAAGAAAAAAAGAAGAAAATGATGAAAAATGAAAAGTGATGAAAAGAAAAAATGAAAAATGAAAAATTTCAATTTTGCTGTTTATTATTTCTAGTTTATTCATTTTTATCCGATGTTAATTAAATTGTTGGTTTTCGTTTAATTTTATTACCATTTTGTTAAATTACTTTAAAAAAAAAGGGAAAAAAGAGAGAAAAGGAAAAGAAAGGAAAATTAGCATTTTTATCTTAATTAGCATTTCTTCATTAGTTTTATTAATTAGTTATCTATATTTTGTTAAGTTATTATTAAAAAAAAAAAAAAGGCGTCACGGCATGCAAGCTACGTATTGTCGCAGCTTGCAAAGGACAGTCGCACGTTTCATCTGATGGCCTGGGTGTGACAGTTCTCAGGGTCACATCACGGGGTACCTATCAGCTTGCCACCCGCACGCGGGCATCCCCTACGGAGAGTTTCGCTTCGTGACTCTTCACGAACGAGAGGCTCGAGGCTTTTCCAGACGAAGGACTTAAAGTCCCAACTGTCGGCATATGGCTCTGATACCACCTATGACGGCCCCACCACCCCCTAGGGCGTACCCCAGGGTTCGGCGGGTCGCCTGCCCAACTCTCGCCGGAACTCACTCAAACACTATAGTCCTCAAATGAATTTCAAGATAAATCTCCGAACTCACTCAAACACTATAGTCCTCAAATGAATTTCAAGATAAATCTCAGATATTACATCCAATTCACCAAGAATTACATATCACGAGTACCAGAAAGTAAACCCTAGAAAGGCTGAGAACTATAACCACCACAACAAATATATTGTAGACACCAAATTTTGGTGTAATTTCATTTACCGTTTATTTTTAGCTTTTTATTTGCCGTGTTAGCTTTGTTCGTTTTTTTTTAGTTTTTAGTTTCTAGTTTTATTTTTATTTTTAAGTTTTAACATAGAATTTCTTGAAAAAAAAAAAAAGAAAAAAAACATTCAAAAAAATATGATTTAGTCGTTTGTAATTTAAATTCAATGATTTCTTGAAAGTGAAAAAATAAAAAAAGTGAAAAATGATGAAAAATGAAAAATGAAAGGAAAAGATTGAAAATGGCAATTTTGTTGTTTTAGTTTGTTTATTGTTTTTTTTTATTTATTTATTTTATTATTATTACTTAGTTTTATTATCATTTTTGTTAAATTACTTTATAAAAAAAAAAAAAAAAGGATAGCTGCGGCAAGCTGCATTTGTAGCAGCTTGCAAGGAAAACCTGGGGCGGCTCCTGAAGCTGCAAATACAGAAGGATTGCTGGGGTTTTAGGGTTGAAGGGCTCCCATTTAAATAGAAAAGAGAAGGCAGCCGGCAAGGGAGAGGAAAAAAAACAGATGGCAGAGAGAAGGGAGAGAGTAAGAAGATAGAGTGACTGACGGCAGAGAGAAAAAAAGTGACGGCTAAGATTGAAAAACTGAGAGTTTGAGATGTAGAGACGGATAGGCTGAGAGAGTGAAAGAGAGGGAACCGAGAGCATACAGAGAGCTGAGTAGAGTGGCGGCTGAAAAATCTTGAGGAAGTAGAGAGTGTGTGTGACGGGAAAAGGAGAACCAGCAAAAGGAAGGTTACGGGCTTTGGGCAAGTAGGAAGGAAGGATCAGCCGTGAGGGTTTAGAGAGAAAAGGCAGAGGAGAAGAGGGCTTTCGGCAGCAGCAAGAGAGGTGACTGAAACTGGAAAAGAGCGACGGGCAACACCAAAGGGGCCGAGAGAGAGATAGAGTGAAAAAAGAGCGACGGGAAAGCGAGCTTCGGGTTGCCAGAAAAGAAACAAGGAAGCCGGGGAAGAAAGAAGGGAACTTTGGGCCGAGGAAAAGAAACGATCGAGGGAGAGTCCGAGAGTAGAACGACGGCTGAGTTTGGAAGAAAAAAAAAACAAAACCAGAAACATTTTTCTGCCAAAAATTTCATCCGAACGGGCTGGTTTTCGGCACCGCTCGCAGCGTGATTATCTTTTTTCTGATTGCTCAATTGGAGGAGATTTCAGTTTCTGCACACATTAGGTAGTTAATAGAAGAAGCTTTGTTCAGATTACTTTCACAAACAACGTTGGGAAGGCTCCCAAATTCAGCTCCAAAATCCACAGCTCGGTTCCACTGGTGCGGTTTCGAAACCGCAAAGGGACGACTGCAGCAGTTCTTTCACGGCGTTCTCCTGTCCGGATTTTGATCCAAAAAGGCTCGGGTAGGTACTCTCCTAGATTGGTGTCTTAGTCCCTTTCCTTTTCGTTCTTTGTTGAGTCGTGGTTTTGAATTTCTTGCTTGCTGTGGCTGCCTACGCTTTTTGTTTCCATTCATTTCTGGTTCCTCCATGCTAGCTTAATTTGCCGTTTCTCTTGTTCGAAACCTGGGGTTGTATGGTCTTGTTTTGATTAGGATCATTTGTAGATCTGATTTTAGGGTTATGTGATGTTTGGTTGAGTTTGTGACATGGGTAGCTTTTGATTTGGATGACTCATGCGGAGCTTGTTAAAGATAAACCCAAGAATCTAGTTGTGGCTTCTGTATTGCTCATTTGACGCCTCGTTTGGGTTTCAATGGTTTGGTGTTTACAATTAGGTTGTGTTAATCAAAATATTCATTGTTGTTAAGAGTTTCGAGTGATGGGTCTGTTGACTTTGGTTCAAGCTTGACACGAATTTTCTGCATCAAAATTGCAGAACGTTGATTCTTTGTAATTGCATGAATTTCTGGTCTTTAAACCTGCAGTTTGTATGGTCTTGGCTTGTTTGCTTGTAGTAATGTCGCCCAATTCTTTCCTTTTCCCTTGTATGCTTAGTATGTGTTTTCGGCTGGATCCTTGTTTGATATGATCCTTGAGTCTGGCCGCATGAGATTGCTGAAATTTCAAAGCATAGTCAAGAAAGTTGCAGAAATTCGTTTTTAGATTGAACATATTCTTTTCCTACGAATTCTGTACTGAAGTGTCATGTCTAAAAGTGGAAAAATGTGTGGTTATCTTCTCACTTTGATCCCTGGTTTAGTTGATTGGAGCCACTACTTGTGTTTGGATGGATATGAAATTGCATTTGAGAAACCCAGCATGTTGCAGAGAAAGAAACCTTGCTGCAGTTTTCTTTCTTTCTTTTGTTGTCGATCAAAATCAGATTTGCCATCTTAATCCTGCAAACAAATTTCATGCTTTGATTTAGTCAACAATTTCTGGTTTGATGAACTTGTTTGTATGATGAAATGGATGTAATTGTTGTTGGATATTGCCGAAGCTTTGAAAAATAAAAGGGAGTAGCTTTTGGTTTAGTTGCAGAATCTCAAGTTTCTACGTAGCATGCACGAAATAATTCTTCAAAATTGCCTCTTAACCCCCTCAAGTTTCTCTTTATGCTATTATGACCCACAAAATTGAGAAAACTAATCAATTGAGTCCCTGTGATTTTTGCAGCAATGCATTATGGCCCAATTACATTCCAATGTCTTGCAATTAGGTCCTAAGATGGGTGCATTTTGAGTCATTACTTGCCTCTCTCTTTGCTTTTGGACCCTTGAATTTCCTAAAATGTTTGAATTGGGTTTGGGTGATTGATTAATATTGCAATTGGGTCCTTAATAGTTGCTATTTTTGGAAATTTGATGGATCATTCCACTTTCTTGGTAATTAGGCACTGTGTGATTTCATTTGAGTTGCAATTAGGGGAATTTTGGTGATTTTCCTTATACTTTACTATTCAATTGGTGCCTTGACCCCTTTTTTGTTTTGAAGCCATTTTCCATCATTTGCTTACCATTGCGATGAGGTATAACTTTCTTTTATCTTTGTTTGTCTCTCTTATATGATCCAAGGTGCTAAGTGAATTGCATGTCTACTTTGCTTTCTTTACATTTCTTTAATTCCTTTCATTCCTTTCATTTACTTTTGCTTTATTAAGTTATTCTTTTAATGGGGTATGTGTACACCTCTTGGCTTGTAATAGATAGGGCGTAGCAAGTAATTTGGTCCATTTCCCCTTTCCCCTTTGTTTTAGTTAGCAAATGTAATGGTTGCATGCCTACGTGTTAAGTGTTTAATCGCTTTATTAGGCCCTTGCATCTAGTCAAGCATGCTAAGTGTTATGTGCTACGTGTTTATAAGTGATTCGCATGTCGACTCGCTTTTTATAGTGTGGATGAATGGAATGAATGAATGTACGTCACCACACTAGTCCAACGCTAGTTGTGGCTTCTTTTATCGTTTCCACTAGTCCAACGCTAGTCGGAATTCATAGAATGGGCTAGTCCAATGCTAGACCCAATAGGTTTTTTTTTTTTTCTTTTCTTTTTCCCTTTTCATTAAGTGCATGATCACCACATATCACGCATTTTTCCTTAGTTTATCATTTGGTATGTTGCTCAAACCCCTTCCCCTTCACTTTAGGACTTGCATCTCATGCTAGTTAGGGTTCATTTGCATGAAAATCCCCTTTTTGATAAGGGAAACGAGCGAGTGTGGCTACTCGATAGCCTTAGCACGCTAGTTTTGCTTTCTAATCAAAGGGAAAATCGAAGTCGAAAAGTTAGGAGTCATTCCCATACCCAACCTGATGCATTCCTTTAGGTTCATTCATTCTCATTTTATCACTTATTCATTTTTCAATTCACATTTCCTTATCACTTTTCCTTTCCTTATTGTTCATTTTGATTTCTACTTCACAAAAGTACACTTAATTACACCTATATGCACTTATCACTATATTTCATACACTTGCACACAAACACTTGGATTTTTCATACAATTTCACACATGCACCTTTTCATACACTTGCACACAAACACTTGGATTTTTTATACAATTTCACACGTTCACCTTTTTATACACTTGCACACTTGCACTTTAGCCATCATTTGCATTAATCGACCTCTATAAGGTTTTCCTTTATTGGCCGCCACAATTCATGTGGTTGGGACCAAAAACCTTACAAGAGACATTTTAGAATTTAGGCTTGCATTTTTTCCTTCTTTTTGCATTCATGTAGTGCATCCAAATGTAATAAATTCTTTGGTTAAAACAAGAAAATCTTTGATTAAATCATGCAACTAGCCTTGGCTAGGTCAAAGGGGTGCCTTGGATTTTATCCTCGCCTTCCCCTTTGTCAAATGTGACTCCCGAACCTTTTTCATTGGTTTACGTAGATTAGGAGTCGTTTAAAAAGGGTTTCTCACTACTTTTTCCTATTTTTCTTTAAAAATACATTTTTTAGGTGACTTGGTACACCTTAACTCATTACCAAGTGGCGACTCCGTATTTAGTTTTAAAAACCCTTTTTAAACTATAATTTTGGGTCAAATCGTCGCATTCTCAAAACCCCATTTAGACCCATTTTTCTTTTAAATCACGATTCATTTTCCAATAACAAAAAAATACATTTTTAAACCATTTATTTATCAAAAAATGGGGCGCGACATATATACATCTTAATAGTCAACCTAAAACAAGTACAAGTTCACTCGTCTATAATCGAAACACTAAACACCTTCCCGAGCGATCCCCGCGTCGGCCCCCTGCTAAGGAAAACAAAAGGAAAGGGGTAAGCTATATGCTTAGTAAGTAAACAGGGGTAAAAGTGTAAATTTCACATTTAGATAAGCAATTATTTCACAAAATGCCAAGTCAAGTGCAAAAGTAACAATACAAAGGAAGGATACAGGTTGGCTCCAAAGCCAAGTCGTTTGCCATGCGTGACCTCCTGCCGACACTCCGTCGACCACAAATAAGGTCCGTAGAACTCCACTTGTACACCCACCGAACACCTTATCACCCTCACTGGCCAGTCACCTCACAAACTTGCCCGGGCGAACGAAATCACAAACTTGAGCTTGAGTCACAAGCTCGGGTCACAAACTTGGTCCACATACTCGGTGAACCGGATTCGCAAACTTGGTGACCTCAAACCAAGTTGGACTGACTTCGACCAAGCCCTAACCGGCTCGAATAGTCCATCTAGGTATTGAGATCGGGCCCCAAACTCACAAACTTCACAAAATTATTGAAAAATCATCCCGAGCCACAAGCTCAAGGGTTTTAGTTCCAAAATTGCTCATATACACAAGCCATGTACAAATATGTGCGCAAATTTAGGGTTTAGGTCGAGTGCGATAAAGTACACCCTCGCCTAAGTACCCTCTTCATACATATCGAAACACATAAGCAACTAACACACAAGAGCCGCCTGAATACTTACCCAAAATACAAAAGTAGTACAAAAAGCGGAAATCACTTCGTGTGTTGGCTAGTAGTGGGCCCCTAACCCACAGGTCCCAGGATCGAAACCTGGCTCTGATACCAACTGTGACAGTTCTCAGGGTCACATCACGGGGTACCTATCAGCTTGCCACCCGCACGCGGGCATCCCCTACGGAGAGTTTCGCTTCGTGACTCTTCACGAACGAGAGGCTCGAGGCTTTTCCAGACGAAGGACTTAAAGTCCCAACTGTCGGCATATGGCTCTGATACCACCTGTGACGGCCCCACCACCCCCTAGGGCGTACCCCAGGGTTCGGCGGGTCGCCTGCCCAACTCTCGCCGGAACTCACTCAAACACTATAGTCCTCAAATGAATTTCAAGATAAATCTCGTGATATGTAATTCTTGGTGAATTGGATGTAATATCTGAGATTTAACTTGAAATTCATTTGAGGACTACAGTGTTTGAGTGAGTTCCGGCGAGAGTTGGGCAGGCGACCCGCCGAACCCTGGGGTACGCCCTAGGGGGTGGTGGGGCCGTCACACTGGGTTTGGAGAGAAATCTCCTCTTCCATCCTCACCCTTGAGGTGAGGGTTTATGGATTAGGGAGTCCTATAAAGGGGAGGGGAAATAGCAGCCGGAAAGGAGGAGAGATTGGAAGTGACGGCTGAAATCTGGAAAAAGAAAGGAAAACCAGACAAAGGAGTGGGCGGCTCATTAAGGAAAAACTGGCGGCTAAAAGTTTTGGAGAGCAGGATACCGCTAGGGTATTAGGGAGAAGAGTTGAGAACAGCAAAAGAAAGGAACAAAAAGGGAGGTTTAGGCTAGGCAAGAAAAGGGCCAGAAAGAATGAGAAAGATAGGAGATTTCAAGGACATGTCGGCTGTGAAAAAAGGCTAGGTTTTTGAGAGAAAGCAAGAGTAAGGGTGAGAGAGAGCTAAGAAAAGAGAGAGAGCTGAGTCTCTGGGTGAGATTGGAAGAGGAAACCGAGCTTCGGAGGAGGCAAGGCTGAGGAGTAGGGGAACCAACGATCACCACCATCCTTCATTGGTGATCCTTCGAAGACCTAGCAGAATCATCCCAATCCTTTCACGGTCATTCTCCAGCTCATCTTGTAGTTAAAGGTAACACCTTTACCCTTTAGACTTAGAAACTGTCTTCTTTAATCGTGGGTTGATACTCTTTTCTTGCAACATGCCGGTCGGTGGTCCTTCGCAGCCTTTCTTTTCGTTTCTATAGGTTGGTTTCAGTTTGGTTTTTGGGATTAGAATTCACAGTGGGACTGGTATGTTTGCTTGGCTTGTGTCATGTCGGCTAAGGTTGAAACGTAGCAAAGTTTTGCAGTTCTCACCTCCTGTTTTTGTCGATTGGGTTTGCTTAGTGTTGAGTCGACCTTGCAAACCATTTTTGTTTAAAAGTTGGTCATTTTGTTTCCTTCGCCTGGATTCTTTCTGTGGAATTTGCTGAAGTTAGACAAATTTTGTTTGATCCATGTTAAGACTGATGATTGGTAATATCTGTGAGTTGAATTGCCAAAGAATCAGTTTTGTGCATTTTGTTTTTGAGTTGGAGCTTCTAAAATATTTGCAGCAGAAATAGAAAAGTTCTCGCATGCTCTTTTGCTGTTTTCTTACTTGCACTTGCTCATCATAAGTTTCGGCCATCCGTTTTTGCTAGTTGGGTTTGCATATTTGGGGTGTAGGAGTACTGGTTGAAAGAAACTGGATAAGTAAGTGGAGTTTGCCTGTGTAGGTATAAAACTTTTGAATCATGTTATAATATTTGTTGAAAATAAGTAACCAGTTTTGTTGAACCAGTTTTGCATGTTTCCAGATTTTTCTTGCACTAGATCTAGCTAAGTTTTATGCTTGTTTGAATGGTGGTGGCTATGACGTTGGCTGCATTAAGTTTGAAGTTGTCGGTTTTGTGGCTGCAACCTCTCTTTTTATTTTGGGTCCAATTTTGATAATGAGCAAGTTTGTAGTATTTGGAGGGTGATTTCCTTTGTAAGAAGGTTTCGGTAAATCAGAAGCTAGGAAAGGATTTGTAGCTTTGATGATCTTTGTTTCATTGCTCTTGCATTTTTGGAGTTTTGTTGCTCCTGCATTTTTTATGATCTTTGTTTCAAACCAGTTTTGTTGCTCCTGCATTTTTTATGATCTTTGTTTCAAACCAGAAACTGTGTGTTCGAGGTTTAAAACTGGAATTTTGATAGACAAGTTGTGCATTCGGGTTTGTCTGTTTGCTGAAGGCATACAAGCAAAATATTGCAGAATACTTGCGGCACTTTTTCTTTTTCCTTCTATTTCTGTTTTGTATTCCTGATGGTCAGCTCTGTTTCTCTCTTTCAAACCTTGCCATGAAGCTTTTTTTTAGCCGAGGATGAATAGGTATCATTCTGGTTTTTTATTGAATTTGTTTGCATGATAAAAATGGGAGAGATTGTAGCTGGTTAGTTGCAGAAACCTGCGCATGAAGTCTGCTGCAATGAGCTTAAAGCTTTGGTCCTGTTGCAGCAGCATGCGCGAATACCTTTTCTTTTCCTTAGATGGCCGAAGCTTTGGCTTTGTTTCAAACGCTTGATTTGGTTTGTAGCTTGACTGAAATGTCCTGTGCGTGATTGGGAACTTGGTGTTAAAGGTCATCAGTAATTTCTGGTTTGATAAATCTGCTTGCATGATGAAACAACAAGCTTGGAAACAAAAGGCAGTAGACTTCATGTCTTAGTTGCAGAAACAGGTCTCCTACGTTGGTTGCATGCATTGTGCATGAATACCCTTGAACTGGGTAAGGAAGACATGAAACTGTTAGCTGCAAAAATTGCAGCAGAGCAAAGGCTGCTGCACCTACTTTGTTGTCTTCCTTTTTCCATAGCCATTCACTAGGTTTCAGCCTTTTCTAATTTGCTAATTATGTCTTGTGTGGAAAAGGGGCAGGGGAAGATGGGTTTGCATGATTAAGTCTGAAACATTTGAATCAGGTTTGAGCATGTGCTGGAAAAGAATTCAATCAGGATTGCCGAACCTTTCGCATAGAATTTTCCAGCATTGGCATGTTTGTTCTTTTACGTTTTGATTTGTTTGAATGTTGAAATTGTGTGTTATGATGTTTAGATTAGTTTTTGGATGTTTGGTTAAAAGGTTGTGATCAAAATTGGTGTTGAGGTTGACATCTACTTGCACAAAATGAATTTTGCCGCAAGATTGGAAACAATAAGGAAGCATGTTTCATTGTTTTAGCTGCAGAAGTTTAAGCCATACGTAGCTGCATGTCTTGCATGGAGATCTTCATAGAAATTTGCAATTTGACCCCTCAAGTCCCCCTTTGTTCTATAAAGGCCCAATTACGTTTTATTTCTTGCAATTAAGTCCTAAGTTGATTGTAATTTGAACCGTTATTTGACCTTTTATTATTTTTGGACCTTTGAAGTTCTTAAATGCTTCAATTGGCCTTGATTGATTGATTAATGGTTGCTATTGGGACTTTAGTCATTTTGCTATTTTAGAAATTTGATAAATGACTCACTTTTGCCTAGAATTTATGCATTATTTGATCATTTCTAAGTTGCAAAGTGAGGAAGGATTCAATGTTTGATGGATTCCGATTGTCTTATTTACATTTTATCATTAAATTGGTGCATTAATCCTTTGCTTTGGATGGTTTTAGCCAAATTATCCCGTCATTTGGTGATTTTAGCCCAATTTAAGTCTTGTCCACTTTATTAGCACCACAAAAGGGGAAGGTATAATCTCTTTTATCTTTTTGTCTCTCCTATGTGATCCAACGTGCTAAGTGAGAATTGCATGTCTAATTTGCTTTCCTTGCCTTCCTTTAGTTCCTTTATTTTATTTACTCTTTCTTTTATTAAGTTATTCTTTTAATAGGGTATGTGTACACCTCTTGGCTTGTAATAGATAGGGCTTGGAGGAGCATTTGATGAAGACCTATTGAAGACGTGTGCCTAGCTAGCAAATGTAATAGGTCTATTAGCTTGGTTGTTTGCTTTTGTGGCTATGTGTTAATTTGCTTTATTAGGTTCTTGCATCTAGTCGAACATGCTAAGTGTTATGTGCTATGTGTTTATGAATGTTTGGCATGTCTACTTGCTTTCTATAGGATGAATGTGATGGATGAATGTACGCTTCCACTAGTCCAACGCTAGTAGGAATTCATAGAATGGGCTAGTCCAACGCTAGACCCAATAGGCCGTCCCCCTTTTTGTTAGTGCATATTTGCATGTTCACTACATTTCATGCATTTTTCTTAGTTTTTATCATTTGGCATGCTCCTCCAATCCTTTTCCCCTCATTCTAGGCTTTTTGCATTCTTATGCTAGTTATAGGGTACATTTGCTTGAGAGTCCCCTTTCGATAAGGGAAACGAGCGAGTGTGGCTCCAAAATAGCCTTAGCACGCTAGTTCTCCTTTCTAATCAAAGGGAAAATTGAAGTCACAAAGTTAGGACTCCCCGTTCCCGTCTTGATGCATTCCTATAGGGTTCATGCATTTTACTCATTCGCTATCACATACATTTCTACTTTATATTCTAATCCTTTTTCCACATTCTCACTTCACACTACTTTAATTTTGAGCATTTCCACTCAACTACTCACACTTTATACAATATCACTCGCACACATGCACTTTATGCTATTTTCACATTATCATTTTTACTCACCTTACCTTGTAAATACCATTTGCACACTTCCACTTATGCCCTATTGTTTTTATCACTTTTTCTCACTTCACACAAACTCACATTTTCACATGGCATGCATTCATTCCACTCATGTTTACGTCATTTAGGATTATGTGTGACCTCTCCAAATGATCATTATTGGGCTTCACAATTAATGTGATTGGCACCACTCAACCTTTGAAGAGAAATTTCCTCATGTCCCCCTAGGTCTAGGTTTTGCATTTCATATAGTCCTATCCAACATGCGATACATACCTTGGGTAGAAAAATTAGGAAAAGTGGGGCTAAGTCACGCAACTAGCTTTGGCTAGGGTAAGGGAGTGCCTTAGGCTCCGCCTTTGCCTTCTCCCTTATCAAATGTGACCCCCGATCCCATTCTTTGGTTACGAAGACCAAAAAGTTTTAAAAGGGTTTATTTACTTTTTCATAAAAAAAAAAAACAAAAATCATTTTTGGGTGACTTGGTACACCCTAACTCTATACCAAGTGGCGACTCCATTTTTTCATACAAAAAACCCTTTTGAACTTTACTTGACCAAAACCGTCGTATTTCACAACCCCACGGTCTTTTCTTTCACTTCTACACACGTTCACACACACCACATACACTACTCTCACTACTATCAAAAAGTGGGGCGCGACAACTTGGCGACTCCACTGGAGAATTCCTAAGTGGGTCCAAGCATTCGATTTAGCCATTCTTTTCCTTTTTCTACCCTTTTTATGCATTGCATTTTGGATATTAGGGTTGCATTTTTCCTTTTTTAGGACTCTTTGCCTCACTCGCGTCTCAAACTACTCCCTCGCTCACGAATGTATGATTGGTTGATTGGATGTATGTTTACTTGTTTATCTCGCGCTTGCATTGCATTTGGGTGGGGGACATCACCCTAGAGCCTCGCGTTGGTTCTTGATCCCTCCCCTCCAAACGAGCACTAGCATACGTGCATACGCTTTAATTTTTTACCCCTCATTTATTTTTCTTTTAGTGGCTTGTCACGCCACTCCGCCCTGTTAGGATTTTAGGCGACCCACTTGGACGTGTGATCGTGACACGACGTGTGCGTAGCACGATCTGAGGGGTCACTTAATCTTCCGCTTTAAGCTTTGGGTTAATAGCCTTTAGCTTTTAGTCGAAGATTGAGGATTTGTGATAGATTCACTCAGACATGTGGCCGTGACACGACGTGTGCTTAGCAATATCTGGGGAATCGCTCGAGCCACCGACAAGGAACCTTGGGAGTGATGACCTTTGGTTTCTAAGTCTGAAGGCTCGGGGACCTGAGCTTATCGAGTCTAGATGCATTAGTGAGCCAAACCTCATGCATCCATTTTAGAATTGCCTAGGGTAGAGTCGACCTCCTAAATTAGGAACACTATTCATGAGGGGAGGGGTCCTACCCCTCTTTCCTTATTCTTTGTTGCTTTTATCTAATTGTCCAACGTGTTATGTGATTATGTGTTGAACTAACGTTTCCTTGTTTCTTATCTTTTGCATTCACAAACGTTAGGAAATAAGAGGTCTGGCATGATCCTCTTTTAGGACCTACCCTTATAGACAGGCTATTGCACGTTTAGAAATTTCGGTATATTTCATTCGTAAATTAATAATGGCATGTCATTTTTAGGCTTACCCTGGCGTATAAAGGGCTCCTTAGAGCACGTTTTTCTTTAAATCACATGTTTTATTGCTTTAATAAACTGGCATCATGCATCCGCCTTAGAAGGGAATGCCATTTAGGGGATCCCGTACTAGAAATAAACCGCCATGTGTCTCGGATACTTAATCCAAGGAAACTTGCACGTTTACATTTTTGTATCATCCAAGGGGGTAGTGCACAAGGTAAGGTGGGATCCGATCATTTTCATAGAGCGATCTTTGGAATATGAGCATCTAATAATCACTTTTTGGCCATTTTATCAAGATTGGTAAAATTCCCTTGCGTAAAGGACATTAATTTGAAAAAATTCACAAATGATTCCTCCTATTGAGAAGATAAATAAATTGAGGCCAAAATTTGATTTTAGAAGCCTCATAGACTAATGCATCGCAATGAATTTTTTGAAACTATCAATGGATAGCTTGATTTTTTAATAAGCTTTCAATTCCATTCAATCCATTGGATCATTTCATTCATCATTTTCATCCAATCCATTTTATCAATTTGTTCAGGGCAATCTAGTCGATTTTTGAATAAATCGCCAATTTCATTCAATTCATTTGATTAGTTAGGGCTATTTTGTCGATTTTCGATTTTGTCCGATTCATTTGACCAGTTTGCCTTTTTAGGGCGATCCGGTCAATTTTGAATAAATTCTCGATTTCATTCAATTCATTTAACCAATTTCATTTTTTAGGATGATCCGGTCAATTTTGAATAAAATTCTCAATTTCATTTGATCAAGTTCCTTTTTTAGGATGATTCGGTCAATTTTGAGCAAGTTTTTAAATTTCACTCAATTCATTTGACCCGTTTTCCTTTTTGTGGTAATCCGGTCGATTTTAAATAAATGGTCAATTTCATTCAACCCATTTGACCAATCAGGGTTTCAATGTCGAATTTCAAATTGGGAAACCTAGTCGCTATTTGAGAAAAACATCCATTGCATCCAGACATTTGATCAGTTGGGGTTTTGACCCGTGTTTCACTGAGAAAATTTGTCAACGAATTCCAATCTCTCCGATAGGAAGTTCGTCAAGGTCAAACCCGTGCGTTTTGGCAAATTCTGGATCGATCAAAAGTGATCAATCCATTCGGACGTTGACCTCATTTTGACAAGTGTCTCTCGTCACTCCAGTTGACCAAATTTTTCAAAATTATTTTTCACTCAATGAGTTGATCAGATCCATCAGGTATGGTATAGTGCCTACCTCAGAGGATTGCATTTTCATGCTAGGCCTACCCTTGGCACAAAAAGGGCTCCCCCATAGGACATGCATCCGAATTTTTTCGATATTTACTAACTCTTGTCTTTTTCTTTTCCTTTTCTTTATTTCATTGGAATAACTAAGCGAGGGTTAAATCTAAAGGCAATCTTTCAAAAATTCTCAGGTAATATTTAAACATAGCTTCTCGTCGAAACCCCATCATAACGCGATCCCGTAGTAAAGCCCAAAGGAATCGTGTAGACATGAGTACTCGGCCAGAATCGTCTGATAAGACTGCTGCAACCACCCAGCCAGAAGCTACAAGTCCTGGGTTCAGTTGACTGAATTACTCACCAAATTTGGGGAAATGACATCTGAAATGGCCGCACAAAAGAAGTTGATTGACGAGCTCGTTAGTAGCGGAGTGCAGCCCGAGCTTGCCCCCATCAAACATCCGGAATCCGAGCCATTTGTCATTCCTCCAATTCAAACCACTTTTGAGGGAGTTTACAACCCGCAGTATGCCTATGCTCAAAATCCTCCGTTCTATCCTCCCTATGGGCAAGGATTTCAGCCTCAAAGTGATCCAAACATGCCTCTGAATCCACAAGCCTTTTATCACGCTGCTGCTGAGCCTTTCTTGCCAAACCATACCATTCAAAACAAGCCAGAGATGGGAGAATCTTTTGCTCCTATTGATATAAAGCTTCTCAAACGCCTTGACCGTTTTGACGAATTCATAAGGAAAAGTCAGGGGTTGAACAAACAAGGAGTCCTGGATTACGATGAGCTTTGCCTTTTCCCGAATGTACAGTTGCCTGAGGGGTTCAAAACCCCGAAATTCAGCAAGTATGATGGGACGGGCAATCCCAAGACACACCTCCGATTGTTCGCCAACAAGTTGGGTAGGCCAACAGATGATGAAAATCTGCCTTTAAGGTTATTCCCCGAAAGTCTGGAGGGAGATGCACTCGACTGGTACTCCAACCTGAAGCCCGAAGAAGTGAAAACCTGGATTGATTTATCCAATGCTTTTGTGAGACAGTACGAGTATAACTGCGAGTTGGCTCCGACACGAACCACGCTGGAAGGAACAAAAAGAAAACCCTCTGAGGATCACAAGACTTATGCCAAAAGGTGGAGAAAAATAGCTGCAAAAGTCGAGCCACCAATGACCAAGGACGAAATCATACGCACTTTCATTAAAGCACATGATCCTCCGTACTTTGAAGAAATTTTCCGCATGACTGGATGCTCGTTTGCCGCTATTGTCAATAAGCTTGAAGAGTTCGATGACTTCGTGAAAGCTGGGAAGATTGTTAATGTCTCTGTCCTCAAATCCCAATTGGATGCCTTGCAAAGCCAAGGTAGTAATGGGAAGAAGTAACAATTCAAAAAGCAAGAGGAGGAAACTGCTTTTGTCTGGAATCGAAACCCTGTTCCAAGACCCAGACCTCGACAATACCCTACCTACTCAAACCTTTACCCCTACCATTCAAACCCTCATCCTGTTTATCACACCAATACCACTCATCCTCGACCTCGCCCTAATTACACCAATCCGCCTACAGTCCCTTTCCAAATGTCTCAACCCAACTTCCGACAAGGTCGACCTCGACCTCTCCACAATCAACAATTTCCTCCACCAAACAGACCCATCTACAACTACGCCCAACATACTGAAACCCACGATCAAAGCCATACTCGAATGTCCACCAATCTTGGCAGGCCTTTGGACCAATTGTACGAACAATTAAAAGCCGCCGGTAAAATCAGCGAAATTCCCCCTCCAACTTACCCTCATGGCGTCCGTGCCGGGTACAATCCACAGTACACTTGTGCCTATCATTCGAGAGCACCTGGCCACCCAACTACTGATTGTAGAGCGCTTAAACAGAAAGTCCAAGAAATGATCAAGGCGGGGGAAATAGTGATTAGAAAAAGTGCAGAACAAGGACCGAGCATAAGTACAAACCCCTTTCCCGAACACAAAGACGCCTTTGAGGCATCCACCTCCAAAGACGAAATTTGAAAATCCTGAAGGAGCTCTGCGCAATTTGGATGGTTGACTATCCTCCCTATCGAAAGGAATTTCGATAAATCTAGGGGTTGTCATTTACTAAAGTTCACAAAAACTTTTTCTTGCATAGCTTAATGAAATCGTCTTTTGCAAATGAGTTTTGTCTTGTTTCTACTTTGATTTGGAGTTTCATGAAATGCACAATTTGTTTTATTTGATTATTTGATTATTGTTCTGATTTTTTTAATTCTTTGAGATGGCCAAAGATGAAATTATTTGATCCTTTGAATATCACTGTTCTGGAATCTGATGAAGCCCTTCATTGAAAACCCCGTCATTTAAAAAATCCCTTCGTTGAAAGTTCCTTCCTTGAGAAAGCCTTCATTGAGAAAGCCATTGGAAACCCCTTCATTGAGAAATCTCTTCTTTAAGAGCCCCCTTCATGAAGAAATCCTTCCTTGAGAAAGCCTTCATTGAGAAATTCCTTCATTGAGAAAATCCCTTTCCTGCCAAGTTGGAAGCTGATTGGTTAAAGCAGCGTCATCAACGATTGATTCTAAGCAGTTGAATGCTATATGCCATGGCCAATGTTGCCAAAACACATGGCCTATGTTCATAACAAAAAGGTCCGCCACCGATCCTTTGAAGAAAGGAACAAAGTGCTAAAGTGATTTTGCTAATGAAAAGATGAAGTCAAAGGCGAATTTGTTTCAAATTGGCAAGTGCCATCCATTGTTCAAAAGGTATTGTCTGGCGGAGCACACATTTTGGCAGAGATGGATAGACAAACATTCCCTCAACATTATCAACTCAGATATGTGTAAGAGATTCTTTATTTGATTATGCAAATTCCTTCTAGGAAATCATGCAAGAGACGAGGCAAAAGTCAGGCCATCTTCTTTTCCAATCAAAACATTTCATCCCTAGTCATCCCCTTTGAGCTATCGCAAAAAATAATTTTCGTTTGGCAGCCCCTGAGGATTGCAAACCCCACACTGGGGCAAATTCATTTTGAAAAAAGATGATCAGAAAGAAAAAGAAAACCCTATACTGGGGCAAATTTATTTCAAAAGAGAGATGAAAAGAAAAAGAGAGTCCCACACTGGGGCAAATTTAGTTTTTGAAGAAAAATGCAAAAGTGAGGAAAATGCAATGAAAAATACAAAGAGAGAAAATCCGATCAAACTGGGGCAAATTTTCCTCGGTTTCGTTCAAAAAAAAAATTGGAGATAATTTCAAAATGATGCAATCTCAGGTTATTTCACACCTTTCATCAAATTTGCTTTCAAGCCTCAACTTTTCTTGAAAATACCCCACCTGGCCTCATTACAAAAGCCTAAAAGTCCTGGCTTTCATCACTTGCTGTATTTCTATTAGGGATTTCACAAATCAACTGGCACGTGATGTCCATAATGCCTTACAAGGGAAGTGAATTTTACTGATGCCGGAAATCTTTAACTCATGTTTCTGAGTCGATCATGGTCAAGATATTTCATTGTTCTTTAAGTGAAAACCCGAAAGGGCACCTTCAAAAAAAAAAAAAAAAGGGTGAGGACAACCTTGGTGAGACCCCGAAGAGGCGTCAAGGTAAGGTTCTGCAGCAAGCGAGCATGAGGAGAAATAGCTGGCGACTGGGTTCATTTGGATTTCTCCTCATTTTTGTCATACTTCTGCCAATATTGAGTTTTAGAACAAAGATATTCAGAGATTCGACTATGACATCCGTTGGCCAAAACTGTGTCGTTTTGTAAAAATATTCTTTTGCAAATATATTCTTACGAAACTCATTTTTCCTCAAATTGCTTGCATTCATGGCATTTTGTAGTCTTTAGGCACAAATGGTTATAATCTTGTTATATTCATTCCTGCATGTGAATTTTTCATTGAATTTTGGTGAATAACAACCCCCACGGTTTGTTCGAAGCATACTTGCATTCAGTCATCTTTCGGAAATGTTTGAGCTTCAGCAAAAGCAGCTACACAGACTTCACAATATGGCAAAGCACATACCTGGTCAGTTTGAAAATCAGAAAAGCCTTAGGGTGAGAAATCCAACTCAATCGGCTGCCGCAGCAAGAGTTGATAAAGGCATCGAAAGACTCATGTTTACACGATTCTCAAAGGAAACGGATCAAATGATGGTGGCAATTTCTTTGTTTTTTCTCTTTTTCAGAAAAATTGCATGCACAGATGAAAGTAATCACACCTCGCACTGGAATCGGTGTCGGAAAGAGTCCTCCGGTGAACAAAGGCAGATCGAAAGATATTGCAAGCAAGTTTGATCAAAAGGTGCAACAATATGGCAATGCCGAGTCAACTATTAGCTCAGAGGCGAAAACTTAACCTCTACTGGGGCAAAATTCTGGGGCTATTTTCAGGTAAGTATACTGAAATTTCCTTTTATTCTGCCACTAGCCGTGGGTCAGTCCCACTAGTGAGCATTTCCTTTTATTCTGCCACTAGCCGTGGGTCAATCCCACTAGTGCGCATTTCATTTTGTATCGCTACTAGCCGTGGGTCAGTCCCACTAGTGAGCATTTCATTTTGTATAGCCACTAGCCGTGGGTCAGTCCCACTAGTGCGCATTTCATTCTCGTTAGCCACTAGCCGTGGGTCAGTCCCACTAGTGTTCATTTCATTTTGTATAGCCACTAGCCGTGGGTCAGTCCCACTAGTGCGCATTTCATTCTCGTTAGCCACTAGCCGTGGGTTAGTCCCACTAGTGCGCATTTCATTCTCGTTCGCCACTAGCCGTGGATCAGTCCCACTAGTGAGCATTTCGTTTGCTTAGCCACTAGCCGTGGGTCAGTCCCACTAGTGCGCATTTCATTTTGTATCGCCACTAGCCGTGGGTCAGTCCCACTAGTGTGCCCCCATTTACATTTCTATTCAGGTCAGTCCCGCCAGTGAGCATTTCACTTCCGCTGCCACTAGCCGTGGGTTAGTCCCACTAGTGCGCATTCCTTTTACACCGCCACTAGTCGTTAGGTCAGTCCCACTAGTGTGCATTTAATTTTCATTACCACTGAACACGGGCCAGTCCCGTTTTAAATTTCTGTTCGGGCCAGTCCCGTTTTAAATTTCTGTCTCGGGTCAGTCCTGATTTTACATTTCTGTCTCGGGTCAGTCCCGATTTTACATTTCTGTCTCGGGTCAGTCCCGATTTAAATTTCTGTCTCGGGTCAGTCCCGATTTTAAATTTCCTTTTATTCTACCACTAGCCGTGGGCCAGTCCCACTAGTGATCATTTCCTTTTGCACCGCCACTAGCCGTGGGTCAGTCCCACTAGTGAGCAATCCATGATTTTAAATTTCTCATTTGAGTCAGTCTCATTTTACAATTTTGACTAAAAGGGGTCAGTCCCCATCGTTCGAGTCGTTCACAGCTAAATAACACAGGTAAGTATTTGGTGTCTGCTTCTTTGACTCTAGTTTTTTCAAAACTCAGACAAAGAGGGGCAAACTGTAGACACCAAATTTTTGGTTTCGAATTTGATTTTATTAATTTTGGATTTATTTGTTTCGATTTTAGATTTATTTTGGTTGATTCCTGTTTCGTGTCTCTTATTCTATTTTAATTAGTTTACAAGCATTTATTTTATCTACTAATTTGAAAAAAAGAAAAAAGAAAAAAAGAGGAAAATGATGAAAAATGAAAAGTGATGAAAAGAAAAAATGAAAAATGAAAAATTGCAATTTTGCTGTTTATTATTTCTAGTTTATTCATTTTTATCCGATGTTAATTAAATTGTTGGTTTTCATTTAATTTTATTACCATTTTGTTAAATTACTTAAAAAAAAGGGGAAAAAAGGGAAAAAAGGAAAAAAAAGAGAGAAAAGGAAAAGAAAGGAAAATTAGCATTTTTATCTTAATTAGCATTTCTTCATTAGTTTTATTAATTAGTTATCTATATTTTGTTAAGTTATTATTATAAAAAAAAAAAGGCGTCACAGCATGCAAGCTACGTATTGTCGCAGCTTGCAAAGGACAGTCGCACGTTTCATCTGATGGCCTGGGTTTGGAGAGAAATCTCCTCTTCCATCCTCACCCTTGAGGTGAGGGTTTATGGATTAGGGAGTCCTATAAAAGGGAGGGGAAACAGCAGCCGCAAAGGAGGAGAGATTCGAGGTGACGGCTGAAATCTGGAAAAAGAAAGGAAAACCAGAGAAAGGAGTGGGCGGCTGATTAAGGAAAAACTGACGGCTAAAAGTTTTGGAGAGCAGGATACCGCTACGGTATTAGGGAGAAGAGTTGAGAACGGCAAAAGAAAGGAACAAAAAGGGAGGTTTAGGCTAGGCAAGAAAAGGGCCAGAAAGAATGAGAAAGATAGGAGATTTCGAGGACATGTCGGCTGTGAAAAAAGGCTAAGTTTTTTAGAGAAAGCAAGAGTAAGGGTGAGAGAGAGCTAAGAAAAGAGAGAGAGCTGAGTCTCTGGGTGAGATTGGAAGAGGAAACCGAGCTTCGGAGGAGGCAAGGCTGAGGAGTAGGGGAACCAACGATCACCACCATCCTTCATTGGTGATCCTTCGAAGACCTAGCAGAATCATCCCAATCCTTTCACGGTCATTCTCCGGCTCATCTTGTAGTTAAAGGTAACACCTTTACCCTTTAGACTTAGAAACTGTCTTCTTTAATCGTGGGTTGATACTCTTTTCTTGCAACATGCCGGTCGGTGGTCCTTCGCAGCCTTTCTTTTCGTTTCTATAGGTTGGTTTCAGTTTGGTTTTTGGGATTAGAATTCACAGTGGGACTGGTATGTTTGCTTGGCTTGTGTCATGTCGGCTAAGGTTGAAACATAGCAAAGTTTTGCCGTTCTCACCTCCTGTTTTTGTCGATTGGGTTTGCTTAGTGTTGAGTCGACATTGCAAACCATTTTTGTTTAAAAGTTGGTCATTTTGTTTCCTTCGCCTGGATTCTTTCTGTGGAATTTGCTGAAGTTAGACAAATTTTGTTTGATCCATGTTAAGACTGATGATTGGTAATATCTGTGAGTTGAATTGCCAAAGAATCAGTTTTGTGCATTTTGTTTTTGAGTTGGAGCTTCTAAAATATTTGCAGCAGAAATAGAAAAGTTCTCGCATGCTCTTTTGCTGTTTTCTTACTTGCACTTGCTCATCATAAGTTTCGGCCATCTGTTTTTGCTAGTTGGGTTTGTATATTTGGGGTGTAGGAGTACTGGTTGAAAGAAACTGGATAAGTAAGTGGAGTTTGCCTGTGTAGGTATAAAACTTTTGAATCATGTTATAATATTTGTTGAAAATAAGTAACCAGTTTTGTTGAACCAGTTTTGCATGTTTCCAGATTTTTCTTGCACTAGATCTAGCTAAGTTTTATGCTTGTTTGAATGGTGGTGGCTATGACGTTGGCTGCATTAAGTTTGAAGTTGTCGGTTTTGTGGCTGCAACCTCTCTTTTTATTTTGGGTCCAATTTTGATAATGAGCAAGTTTGTAGTATTGGGAGGGTGATTTCCTTTGTAAGAAGGTTTCGGTAAACCAGAAGCTAGGAAAGGATTTGTAGCTTTGATGATCTTTGTTTCATTGCTCTTGCATTTTTGGAGTTTTGTTGCTCCTGCATTTTTTATGATCTTTGTTTCAAACCAGTTTTGTTGCTCCTGCATTTTTTATGATCTTTGTTTCAAACCAGAAACTGTGTGTTCGAGGTTTAAAACTGGAATTTTGATAGACAAGTTGTGCATTCGGGTTTGTCTGTTTGCTGAAGGCATACAAGCAAAATATTGCAGAATACTTACGGCACTTTTTCTTTTTCCTTCTATTTCTGTTTTGTATTCCTGATGGTCAGCTCTGTTTCTCTCTTTCAAACCTTGCCATGAAGCTTTTTTTTAGCCGAGGATGAATAGGTATCATTCTGGTTTTTTATTGAATTTGTTTGCATGATAAAAATGGGAGAGATTGTAGCTGGTTAGTTGCAGAAACCTGCGCATGAAGTCTGCTGCAATGAGCTTAAAGCTTTGGTCCTGTTGCAGCAGCATGCGCGAATACCTTTTCTTTTCCTTAGATGGCCGAAGCTTTGGCTTTGTTTCAAACGCTTGATTTGGTTTGTAGCTTGACTGAAATGTCCTGTGCGTGATTGGGAACTTGGTGTTAAAGGTCATCAGTAATTTCTGGTTTGATAAATCTGCTTGCATGATGAAACAACAAGCTTGGAAACAAAAGGCAGTAGACTTCATGTCTTAGTTGCAGAAACAGGTCTCCTACGTTGGTTGCATGCATTGTGCATGAATACCCTTGAACTGGGTAAGGAAGACATGAAACTGTTAGCTGCAAAAATTGCAGCAGAGCAAAGGCTGCTGCACCTACTTTGTTGTCTTCCTTTTTCCATAGCCATTCACTAGGTTTCAGCATTTTCTAATTTGCTAATTATGTCTTGTGTGGAAAAGGGGCAGGGGAAGATGGGTTTGCATGATTAAGTCTGAAACATTTGAATCAGGTTTGAGCATGTGCTGGAAAAGAATTCAATCAGGATTGCCGAACCTTTCGCATAGAATTTTCCAGCATTGGCATGTTTGTTCTTTTACGTTTTGATTTGTTTGAATGTTGAAATTGTGTGTTATGATGTTTAGATTAGTTTTTGGATGTTTGGTTAAAAGGTTGCGATCAAAATTAGTGTTGAGGTTGACATCTACTTGCACAAAATGAATTTTGCCGCAAGATTGGAAACAATAAGGAAGCATGTTTCATTGTTTTAGCTGCAGAAGTTTAAACCATACGTAGCTGCATGTCTTGCATGGAGATCTTCATAGAAATTTGCATTTTGACCCCTCAAGTCCCCCTTTGTTCTATAAAGGCCCAATTACGTTTTATTTCTTGCAATTAAGTCCTAAGTTGATTGCAATTTGAACCATTATTTGGCCTTTTATTATTTTTGGACCTTTGAAGTTCTTAAATGCTTCAATTGGCCTTGATTGATTGATTAATGGTTGCTATTGGGACTTTAGTCATTTTGCTATTTTAGAAATTTGATCAATGACTCACTTTTGCCTAGAATTCATGCATTATTTGATCATTTCTAAGTTGCAAAGTGAGGAAGGATTCAATGTTTGATGGATTCCGATTGTCTTATTTACATTTTATCATTAAATTGGTGCATTAATCCTTTGCTTTGGATGGTTTTAGCCAAATTATCCCGTCATTTGGTGATTTTAGCCCAATTTAAGTCTTGTCCATTTTATTAGCACCACAAAAGGGGAAGGTATAATCTCTTTTATCTTTTTGTCTCTCCTATGTGATCCAACGTGCTAAGTGAGAATTGCATGTCTAATTTGCTTTCCTTGCCTTCCTTTAGTTCCTTTATTTTATTTACTCTTTCTTTTATTAAGTTATTCTTTTAATGGGGTATGTGTACACCTCTTGGCTTGTAATAGATAGGGATTGGAGGAGCATTTGATGAAGACCTATTGAAGACGTGTGCTTAGCTAGCAAATGTAATAGGTCTATTAGCTTGGTTGTTTGCTTTTGTGGCTATGTGTTAATTTGCTTTATTAGGTTCTTGCATCTAGTCGAGCATGCTAAGTGTTATGTGCTATGTGTTTATGAATGTTTGGCATGTCTACTTGCTTTCTATAGTCGTAGATGAATGTGATGGATGAATGTACGTTTCCACTAGTCCAACGCTAGTAGGAATTCATAGAATGGGCTAGTCCAACGCTAGACCCAATAGGCCGTCCCCCTTTTTGTTAGTGCATATTTGCATGTTCACTACATTTCATGCATTTTTCTTAGTTTTTATCATTTGGCATGCTCCTCCAATCCTTTTCCCCTCATTCTAGGCTTTTTGCATTCTCATGCTAGTTATAGGGTACATTTGCTTGAGAGTCCCCTTTCGATAAGGGAAACGAGCGAGTGTGGCTCCAAAATAGCCTTAGCACGCTAGTTCTCCTTTCTAATCAAAGGGAAAATTGAAGTCACAAAGTTAGGACTCCCCGTTCCCGTCTTGATGCATTCCTATAGGGTTCATGCATTTTACTCATTCGCTATCACATACATTTCTACTTTATATTCTAATTCTTTTTCCACATTCTCACTTCACACTACTCTAATTTTGAGCATTTCCACTCAACTACTCACACTTTATACAATATCACTCGCACGCATGCACTTTATGCTATTTTCACATTATCATTTTTACTCACCTTACCTTGTAATTACCATTTGCACACTTCCACTTACGCCCTATTGTTTTTATCACTTTTTCTCAATTCACACAAACTCACATTTTCACATGGCATGCATTCATTCCACTCATGTTTACGTCATTTAGGATTATGTGTGACCTCTCCAAATGATCATTTTTGGGCTTCACAATTAATGTGATTGGCACCACTCAACCTTTGAAGAGAAATTTCCTCATGTCCCCTTAGGTCTAGGTTTTGCATTTCATATAGTCCTATCCAACATGCGATACATACCTTGGGTAGAAAAATTAGGAAAAGTGGGGCTAAGTCACGCAACTAGCTTTGGCTAGGGTAAGGGAGTGCCTTAGGCTCCGCCTTTGCCTTCTCCCTTATGAAATGTGACCCCCGATCCCATTCTTTGGTTACGAAGACCTAAAAGTTTTAAAAGGGTTTATTTACTTTTTCATTAAAAATAAAAAATAAAAATCATTTTTGGGTGACTTGGTACACCCTAACTCTATACCAAGTGGCGACTCCATTTTTTCATACAAAAAACCCTTTTGAACTTTACTTGACCAAAATCGTCGCATTTCACAACCCCACGGTGTAGACACCAAATTTTGAATAATTTGTAGGTGGCATCTATTTCATGATTTTGTTTGTTTTAGATTGTTTGCATTCTAGTTCGTTATTGTTTGTTTCTCATTTTTAGTGGTTATTTTAGTTTTATTCATTTTCGCCCTTTTAGTTGACCTATTTCATTTGCTTTTTATTCTTATTTACTTTTAGTTTTAGTTTTAGCTTTTAAGTTTAAGATTAGCATAGAGTTTTTAGAAAAAGAAAAGGAAAACATCAAAAATATGTTTTAGTCATTTTGTTTTTATTCAATGCTTTCTTGAAGGAAAAATGAAAATGAAAAATCGAAAAAAAGAGAAAAGAGAAAATTAAAGAAAAAGAGGAAAAAGAAGAAAAATTCAAAAAAATAGGCTTTAGTTGGCTTGGAAAAATGGAAAGAAAGAAAAAGGAAAATTTGTTCACAAAAATATGTTTATTTCTTTAAATTCAATCTTTGGGCACTTTAGTTATTTTTATTAAGTTATTTTGAGAAAAAGAAAATGATAAAAAATGAAAAATTAAAAATTAAAAAATGGCCATTTTTGTTTAGTTTTTTTGTTGTTTAAAATTATTTTTGTTTTGTTATTATTATTATTACCTGGTTTGTGTAATTTTGTTATTATTATTATTTATATTTTATTTTATCATTTCTGTAATTATCAAGTTGTTTTTAAAAAAAAAAAAAAATGTGCTCGTGGCATGCAAGCTGCATTTTGCCGCAGCTTGCAAAGGGATCATGGAGCGGCTCCTTAGCTGCAAATACAGGGAAAGTTGCTGGAGTTTTAGGGTTGGGGTTTGCTCATATAAAAGCCAAGAGAAAGGGGAGCCGCAGGGGAGGTTTTCTAGAGAGGTTTTTGGAGAGAGGTTGGCGGCTGCAAAAATTGGAAGAAAAAAGAAGGAAAAGACCGACGGGTTTGAGGAGAGGTGGAAGGCTAGAGAAAATTCTGAGTGAGAGCAGGGGAGAGCCGAGAGTTTTTGGAGAGGTTCTGGGGGGGCAGTTAACGACGGTAGAAAGAAAACAAGAGAGAAAGAGGGCTTCATCTGAGAGAGTGACGGCGGGTAAAATCTGAAAAAAGGGAGAGCAAAACAGGGGACGGCTGCGAATCGGCTGAAAGAGAAAAATGAAAGTAGAAACCAGGGAGGCTGAGGGAGAGAAAGGTTTTGATGACGGCTGAGTTTGAAGAGAAACCAGGAGATCCAAGTGTTTGGGTTTCGAAGAAGAGGAGTGGAAGTTGGTGGCTGGAAACAGAAGCAAGCGGAGGGAGCCAAGAAAGATAGAGTTTTTCTGGGTTGGAGAAGAAACCCGAAAAGAAAAACGAAGAAAAACGGGGAGTGTGCAGAGGGACGGCGAAGGCTTTGTGAAACAAGGGGAAAGCTTTCGGCCCAGCAAGAAGCAAGAAAGGAGATGTCGAAAAATTTGGCAGACAGCCGCAGAAAAAGGTGAAACATTTTTTCAATTTCATTTGGCCATCGCTGAAGCTTATCGCGCCGCCATTCAGGCGTTGTTTTGCAATCTGAAAGAGTAAAGGTAGCCTTTCTTTGGTCTTCCCTGTTCACGCATCAGTGAATTTTCTCATGCTTGTTATTTGCTTGATTGACTGCCCTAAAGTAGCAATCTTGAACCAAAAGAGTCCGTCCCATGCGTCCCTGGTTTTATTTTTTCGTGCCTTTTTGTCTGTTTGGTGCTTAAACTAAAGAATTTCGCTGCCTAAAAGTATAAACAATGATTGATGATCCTCCTGCTTGGGTTAGTTTTGCCTTGGACTGAATTTCGTGCATGAAGTCTGCTGCAACAAGTATAAGATTCTTTGTTTGATGCAATACTACGAGCAAAAATCAGATTTGTGTTCTTTGGGTGCTGAAAAATGAAATGAAAGTTTTGTGACATCTTGTTTCCAGTTGTTTGGCCGAAATTGTTAGATGTTCTTGGAAAAGGAAATTGTATTAGACAAAGCAAAGATTAGCTCTTAAAGATTCTGGTTTCATGTTTCCCTTGTTATTGCGTGTTTCTTCTCCTTTTGGCACATCAAGAACCTTGTCCAGATTATGCTAACTAAATGGGTTGAGGTTTTTATTGATTTGAGTTAATAAACCCATGAGCTTGGTGCAATCTGTTTGATTTGAAGTACACATGAATTGGAGCATGCGGAAGTTGCAGCAGAAGATTGCAGCAAAATATTTCTTTTTGTTCTGTCCAGTTTGCCGAATGTATGCTGGACTTTTCTCCAGGCATTTGTGTGATTTCGTCCCATGTCTTTGGCTTATTTGGATGCTTAGTTTGGTGATGGTTGTTGTTAAAGTCAAAGTGGCATTGTTCGTTTAAAGTTTTAGCTGTGTTTGGGATGGAAAAGTTGCAGCAGTTTTGTTTCTCCCAATGTTTTGCATTTTCTTTCCAGAATTTTTGCATGAGATCTTTTAAATTTTCTGCCTGTTTGGATGATGATAATGATGTGGTTGCTGTCTAGTTTAAAGCTGAGTTGAGTTTGGGTTGGCAAACAAATGGGTTTTTGTGTTTTTTCTGGTATGTGGTTTGAAGCTGTCCAAGCTTGCGGCAGAAATTTGCATAAGTAAAGAAGATTTCAGTTTTCTACGTAGCATGCATGAAATAATTCTTCAAAATTGCCTCTTAACCCCCTCAAGTTTCACCTTATGCTAATATGACCCACAAATTTGAGAAAGCTAATCAATTGGGTCCCTGTGATTTTTGCAGCAATGCATTATGGCCCAATTACATTCCAATGTCTTGCAATTAGGTTCTAAGGTGTTTGCATTTGAATCATTAATTGATCTTTATTATTTTTGGGACCTTTGAAGCTCTTTGATGGTTCATTTTGACGTTGATTGTGATTGATTAGTGGTCGTTATTGGGTCCTAGAAATGCAAGTTTAAACCATTCATGGACTTTCATTCACTCTTGGATTCTTGAGATATGATGTTTGCTTGGATTTTAATTTTTACTTGGGGACCTTTGAGTTTTTAAATGCTTCAATTAGGTTCAAATGATTTGAGTAGTGCTTGCATTTGGGTTTTTAGTAGATGTTATGCTTGGGGATTGGATGATCATGCTTTTTGCCTTGGTCTTTAAGTAGTTTTGACTTCATTGAGTTGCAATTGAGGGAAAGTTTGATGTTTGGTGGATTCAAATTGTTTAGTTTATATCTTATCACTAAATTGGTGCATTAATCTTTTGTTTTTGGTGATTTTAGCCTAAGTTAGTCTTTTCTTGGGTGACTCTAGCCAAGTTGAGTTTGTTTACTTCCTTAGTATCACCAACGGGGAGGTATAATCTCTTTTACCCCTTTTGTTTCTCTCCTATGTGGACTAATGTGCTAATTGAAATTTGCATGTGTACTTGCTTTCCTAGCCTCTCCTTATTTCCTTTCAGTTATTTCATTTACTTTTGATTTTTATTAATGGGGTATGTGTACACCTCTTGGCTTGTAATAGATAGGGCGTAGCAAGTAATTTGGTCCATTTTCCCTTTCCCTTTTGTTTTAGTTAGCAAATGTAATGGTTGCATGCCTATGTGTTATATGTTAAATGCTTTATTAGGATTTTGCATCTAGTCAAGCATGCTAAATGTTATGTGCTACGTGTTTATAAGTGATTCGCATGTCTACTCGCTTTTTGTAGTGTGGATGAATGGAATGGATGAATGTACGTCACCACACTAGTCCAACGCTAGTTGTGGCTTCTTTTATCGTTTCCACTAGTCCAACGCTAGTCGGAATTCCTGACTTCTGTTCTTTGCAATGGCCCTGTCAAGAAAATTTCTGATGCCGGAAAATTTTAGCTGTATTTCTGAATTGCCTGGGTATGGGATTGATGCTACTCACCAGGTAAAAATCCACCAAGTTGAGGAAAAGAGGCAAAAAGCAAAGCAAGAAAAGTAAATGTAAGAAAATGCAGAAAAATTCGACGCTGAAGTCCCTGGTGAGTGATGAGAAAAATGCAAACAAAGTTTGAGATCTTTAAGTTCAAAATAGGGGCAATTTTGGGAAAATGCGATTTTCGGTGCAATGTCCTTGAAAGTTTTATTCTTTAACTATCGTTTCAAGCCGCATTACAAGCCAATAAAGTCCATCGTTGACTTATTCCTTCATGACAATCCAAAGGGAGGATCATGCTCATAAGAAATTCATCAAATCATTTGTGATCATAAGGGTATAACCCTTTTCCACATGTTTAGCTATCACTTCTGTCCATACGTTACAAGCCTAGAAGCTTGCATGTTGACTACGTTTTCTTAAGAAATGAGGGTGACAAACTATTTGCTTTCACTAAGATGTGACATTTGATGGATTACATACAACTGGGGCACAAAAATGAGACAAATTCTGACCTCCCATTTCCTTAGCCATTTCAAAAATAAAGTCACTTGATTGGTCCTGAAAAGATGAGTCAACCAGAAGTGGTGACCCGTTACCCTAAGCACCAATGCTAAAAGTGAGGAAGAAATCTTCTTGAATTTGGTGTTACTTCGAGGAATTCATCATGAAATTTCTGCATGAGTTCAAACTCGACGTTAAGTGTCTTCACATTGTATATATGACTATTTTCTAAATTTTAGAAAAGTGCGGTTTTTCTTTGTTCTAATAAATGGGAAATCATCTGAACAAATTTTTGCAATCAAGGGAGCCCACACTGGGGCAAAAATTTTATTTGTGAGATTTCATGAAATAAATCCATACTGGGGCAAAAATTTTTTTTAATACATTTGAGGATATCAAACCAATCACGCTGTTCTTTCCAAATAAGAAATTTGAATGCATACTTTGATGAACCCCTTGTACAGGAATTCACGGTTCAAAATGACAGAAAAGCATCTGGTGATGTGGGAGGCCGATGCCGAAGAAAGAGAAGAAAGGAGGGAAAAATGGACTCGACACTGGGGCAAATTATTTTTGAAAAATTCTCTCAAAAAAAAAATCAAAAAAAGTCAAAAATCAGGTTCAAATTCTTGTTTCTTGAAAAATCAAATTTGATTTCTTGTGGGCGAAGCTTCAATGCACGCCGCGCATCATTCTGTTCCCCCCTTCTCTTAACATCTCAAAAATCTCGTTGGGCCTGGATTTCGTGCCGCCAACTTCACAAAAATCCTATTGGGCCTGGACTTGGTGCCGCCAACATCTCAAAAATCCTCAGTGGAGTCGCCAACTGTCGCGCCCCATTTTTTGATAAATAAATAAAATGGTTTAAAAATGTATTTTTTTTTGTGGTTGGAAAATGAATTGTGATTTAAAAGAAAAATGGGTCTAAATGGGGTTTTGAGAATGCGACGATTTGACCCAAAATGTAGCTTAAAAAGGGTTTTTGAAATTAAAATCGGAGTCGCCACTTGGTAATGAGTTAAGGTGTACCAAGTCACCTAAAAAATGAATTTTTTAAGAAAAATGAGAAAAAAATTAGTAAGAAACCCCTTTTAAACGACTCCTAGTCCACGTAAACCAAGGAAAAAGGTTCGGGAGTCACATTTGACAAAGGGGAAGGCAAGGATACAATCCAAGGCACCCCTTTGACCTAGCCAAGGCTAGTTGCGTGATTTAATCAAAGATTTTCTTGTTTTAACCAAAGAATTTATTACATTTGGATGTGCTACATGAAATGCAAAACCCTAGATTCTAGGATGTCTCTTGTAAGGTTTTTGGTCCCAACCACATGAATTGTGGCGGCCAATGAAAGAAAACCTTATAGAGGTCGATTAATGCAAATGATGATTCAAGTGCAAGTGTGCAAGTGTATAAAAAGGTGCATGTGTGAAATTGTACAAAATTCAAGTGTTTTTGTGTGCAAGTGTGTAAAAAAAGAATAATAGATATATAAGGTAAAGGGGAATTCCATTTGTGAGGTGAAAATGAGCACGTGATAGGAAAAATGTAGTGAGAAAGTATGGTTTGAGAAAAGTGAAAAAATGTGGTTAAAAGAGTATGTAGATGATAAAAATGAAAGTATGACCCTAGAGGAATGCAACAAGTCGGGTACGGGGGTTGACTCCTAACTTTTCGACTTCTATTTTCCCTTTGATTAGAAGGCAAAACTAGCGTGCTAAGGCTATCGAGTAGCCACACTCGCTCGTTTTCCTTATCGGAAGGGGACTCTTCAGGCAAATGTACCCTAACTAGCATGAGATGCAAGTCCTAAAGTGAAGGGGAAGGGGTTTGAGGAACATACCAAATGATAAACTAAGGAAAAATGCGTGATATGTGGTGATCATGCACTTCATGAAAAAGGAAAAAAAACCTATTGGGTCTAGCATTGGACTAGCCCCTCCTATGAATTCCGACTAGCGTTGGACTAGTGGAAACGATAAAAGAAGCCACAACTAGCGTTGGACTAGTGTGGTGACGTACATTCATCCATTCCATTCATCCACACTACAAAAAGCGAGTAGACATGCGAATCACTTATAAACACGTAGCACATAACATTTAGCATGCTTGACTAGATGCAAAATCCTAATAAAGCATTTAACATATAACACATAGGCATGCAACCATTACATTTGCTAACTAAAACAAAAGGGAAAGGGAAAATGGACCAAATTACTTGCTACGCCCTATCTATTACAAGCCAAGAGGTGTACACATACCCCATTAATAAAAATCAAAAGTAAATGAAATAACTGAAAGGAAATAAGGAGAGGCTAGGAAAGCAAGTACACATGCAAATTTCAATTAGCACATTAGTCCACATAGGAGAGAAACAAAAGGGGTAAAAGAGATTATACCTCCCCGTTGGTGATACTAAGGAAGTAAACAAACTCAACTTGGCTAGAGTCACCCAAGAAAAGACTAACTTAGGCTAAAATCACCAAAAACAAAAGATTAATGCACCAATTTAGTGATAAGATATAAACTAAACAATTTGAATCCACCAAACATCAAACTTTCCCTCAATTGCAACTCAATGAAGTCAAAACTACTTAAAGACCAAGGCAAAAAGCATGATCATCCAATCCCCAAGCATAACATCTACTAAAAACCCAAATGCAAGCACTACTCAAATCATTTGAACCTAATTGAAGCATTTAAAAACTCAAAGGTCCCCAAGTAAAAATTAAAATCCAAGCAAACATCATATCTCAAGAATCCAAGAGTGAATGAAAGTCCATGAATGGTTTAAACTTGCATTTCTAGGACCCAATAACGACCACTAATCAATCACAATCAACGTCAAAATGAACCATCAAAGAGCTTCAAAGGTCCCAAAAATAATAAAGATCAATTAATGATTCAAATGCAAACACCTTAGAACCTAATTGCAAGACATTGGAATGTAATTGGGCCATAATGCATTGCTGCAAAAATCACAGGGACCCAATTGATTAGCTTTCTCAAATTTGTGGGTCATATTAGCATAAGGTGAAACTTGAGGGGGTTAAGAGGCAATTTTGAAGAATTATTTCATGCATGCTACGTAGAAAACTGAAATCTTCTTTACTTATGCAAATTTCTGCCGCAAGCTTGGACAGCTTCAAACCACATACCAGAAAAAACACAAAAACCCATTTGTTTGCCAACCCAAACTCAACTCAGCTTTAAACTAGACAGCAACCACATCATTATCATCATCCAAACAGGCAGAAAATTTAAAAGATCTCATGCAAAAATTCTGGAAAGAAAATGCAAAACATTGGGAGAAACAAAACTGCTGCAACTTTTCCATCCCAAACACAGCTAAAACTTTAAACGAACAATGCCACTTTGACTTTAACAACAACCATCACCAAACTAAGCATCCAAATAAGCCAAAGACATGGGACGAAATCACACAAATGCCTGGAGAAAAGTCCAGCATACATTCGGCAAACTGGACAGAACAAAAAGAAATATTTTGCTGCAATCTTCTGCTGCAACTTCTGCATGCTCCAATTCATGTGTACTTCAAATCAAACAGATTGCACCAAGCTCATGGGTTTATTAACTCAAATCAATAAAAACCTCAACCCATTTAGTTAGCATAATCTGGACAAGGTTCTTGATGTGCCAAAAGGAGAAGAAACACGCAATAACAAGGGAAACATGAAACCAGAATCTTTAAGAGCTAATCTTTGCTTTGTCTAATACAATTTCCTTTTCCAAGAACATCTAACAATTTCGGCCAAACAACTGGAAACAAGATGTCACAAAACTTTCATTTCATTTTTCAGCACCCAAAGAACACAAATCTGATTTTTGCTCGTAGTATTGCATCAAACAAAGAATCTTATACTTGTTGCAGCAGACTTCATGCACGAAATTCAGTCCAAGGCAAAACTAACCCAAGCAGGAGGATCATCAATCATTGTTTATACTTTTAGGCAGCGAAATTCTTTAGTTTAAGCACCAAACAGACAAAAAGGCACGAAAAAATAAAACCAGGGACGCATGGGACGGACTCTTTTGGTTCAAGATTGCTACTTTAGGGCAGTCAATCAAGCAAATAACAAGCATGAGAAAATTCACTGATGCGTGAACAGGGAAGACCAAAGAAAGGCTACCTTTACTCTTTCAGATTGCAAAACAACGCCTGAATGGCGGCGCGATAAGCTTCAGCGATGGCCAAATGAAATTGAAAAAATGTTTCACCTTTTTCTGCGGCTGTCTGCCAAATTTTTCGACATCTCCTTTCTTGCTTCTTGCTGGGCCGAAAGCTTTCCCCTTGTTTCACAAAGCCTTCGCCGTCCCTCTGCACACTCCCCGTTTTTCTTCGTTTTTCTTTTCGGGTTTCTTCTCCAACCCAGAAAAACTCTATCTTTCTTGGCTCCCTCCGCTTGCTTCTGTTTCCAGCCACCAACTTCCACTCCTCTTCTTCGAAACCCAAACACTTGGATCTCCTGGTTTCTCTTCAAACTCAGCCGTCATCAAAACCTTTCTCTCCCTCAGCCTCCCTGGTTTCTGCTTTCATTTTTCTCTTTCAGCCGATTCGCAGCCGTCCCCTGTTTTGCTCTCCCTTTTTTCAGATTTTACCCGCCGTCACTCTCTCAGATGAAGCCCTCTTTCTCTCTTGTTTTCTTTCTACCGTCGTTAACTGCCCCCCCAGAACCTCTCCAAAAACTCTCGGCTCTCCCCTGCTCTCACTCAGAATTTTCTCTAGCCTTCCACCTCTCCTCAAACCCGTCGGTCTTTTCCTTCTTTTTTCTTCCAATTTTTGCAGCCGCCAACCTCTCTCCAAAAACCTCTCTAGAAAACCTCCCCTGCGGCTCCCCTTTCTCTTGGCTTTTATATGAGCAAACCCCAACCCTAAAACTCCAGCAACTTTCCCTGTATTTGCAGCTAAGGAGCCGCTCCATGATCCCTTTGCAAGCTGCGGCAAAATGCAGCTTGCATGCCACGAGCACATTTTTTTTTTTTTAAAAAACAACTTGATAATTACAGAAATGATAAAATAAAATATAAATAATAATAATAACAAAATTACACAAACCAGGTAATAATAATAATAACAAAACAAAAATAATTTTAAACAACAAAAAAACTAAACAAAAATGGCCATTTTTTAATTTTTCATTTTTCATTTTTCATCATTTTCTTTTTCTCAAAATAACTTAATAAAAATAACTAAAGTGCCCAAAGATTGAATTTAAAGAAATAAACATATTTTTGTGAACAAATTTTCCTTTTTCTTTCTTTCCATTTTTCCAAGCCAACTAAAGCCTATTTTTTTGAATTTTTCTTCTTTTTCCTCTTTTTCTTTAATTTTCTCTTTTCTCTTTTTTTCGATTTTTCATTTTCATTTTTCCTTCAAGAAAGCATTGAATAAAAACAAAATGACTAAAACATATTTTTGATGTTTTCCTTTTCTTTTTCTAAAAACTCTATGCTAATCTTAAACTTAAAAGCTAAAACTAAAACTAAAAGTAAATAAGAATAAAAAGCAAATGAAATAGGTCAACTAAAAGGGCGAAAATGAATAAAACTAAAATAACCACTAAAAATGAGAAACAAACAATAACGAACTAGAATGCAAACAATCTAAAACAAACAAAATCATGAAATAGATGCCACCTACAAATTATTCAAAATTTGGTGTCTACACACGGTCTTTTCTTTCACTTCTACACACGTTCACACACACCACACACACTACTCTCACTACTATCAAAAAGTGGGGCGCAACAGGTTGTACTCGTATCCGCTTGTTCTGAGCTGCTCCCAGGAAAACCCCTTTTCTTGGTTTGGAAGTTTCTCACTTGTAGCCTCGCATCTTCAATCCGCTGAGCTTTCTCCACAGCATCACTAAAGGTACTAAGTTGAGATACCGCCAAATCCTTTTGAATCTCAACATTTAGTCCCTGAATAAAACGCCTTATCCGTCTTTGTTCGGTGACAATTAGTTCAGGCGCAAACTTAGACAACCGAGTGAATTGACTCTCATACTCGGCTACGGTCTGAGTTCCTTGGCGAAACCGAATAAATTCATCTTCTTTCTTTTCTTGGATTAGAGGAGGGAAAAACTTGGCATTAAATTCCCTCATAAAGTTCGCCCACGTCCTCGGGGTTTGTTCTCTTTCCCATTTCATTTGAATGACATTCCACCAGGAGCGGGCGGCTCCCTCTAGTTGAAAGACAACAAATGTTAGCTGTCTCTCCTCGGTACAGTGTAAAGCAGCGAAAATATCGATCATCTTCTCCAGCCACTTCTCAGCTACGTCAGGATCAGGGCCTCCAAGAAATTTGGGTGGGGAGAACTTCTGAAATCTCTCAAGGGCTCTATCCTCGCCCTCTATGTGATTACCAGGATTCCCAGGGTTGGGGTTAGGGTTTTGACCTTGTTGGTGAACCACTTGGGCTAGCAAATCAGTCATTTGCTGCATGGCAGCAGCTATTTGGACATTGGGGTCAACCCTAGGTTCAGGGTTTGGTTCATATGAGGTTTCTCCAGTGCGCCTCTCAGATATAGGTTGCCTAATTCCACGCCCGCGGCCCCGTCCACTACGAGTGCCTTCCATTGGTCTAATAAATCTAGGGTCGAAACGGGAATATAATATTAAATATAGGTAGGCAAAAGCAAGTAGCAAAAGGTACGCACAGATCAAAAGTATACATATATAACATAACTGTATCAAACAAGCCACACAGTAGCAATCAATTAGATACAAATCCATGAAAGTAGCGGGGTTATCCAAAAGTACTATAGACTCACCAGGTCACAAGTACAAGAATAACTAACGAAGGGCTTTTCCCCTCTAGGGCTCCATCCCTAATCTCGAATCCACGAGAATGCCCCAATTTATATCTTAATCCAAGTTAATCATGCTTACTAACATCCGAACAAACTACACGAAATTCCATAGAATCACATTTCTAGTTCACCCAAGTCTTTTCTAACCTAGGCTCTCATCTTTTTCGTACCCGAGCGCAAGAATCCCATCTAAGATAATTCATAACTCGAGCCGTCCGGTCCCAAGCGTAAATCATCCATATTAAAGATTCCTACCCGACATACATACCTAACTTCCTCAAGTCCCATGATAAAGATCTTCACACTTATAACATGCATAGTTCATAACTTATGCTCAGACGAGCACATATACCTTTTGACGTTTTCACGAAAGCAGGGCCATAACACCACTTGGCCCAAGCTCTCTGTGATGACCCCACTTCTCCCAAGGGTCCGACCCAAGGGTATCGGCGGGCCGCCTGCCTAGCTCGCGCCAGGACTCAAAACTTAAAGTTCGAAAGAGCACTAAATACAATATATACAATCCAAAAGTTATATTTACATCTTCAAAGTCTCGAGTCAAACCACTCTAATATACTACAACCACAACCAGCAGAAGATAGACCCTAAGAAGGGTCCTTATACAAACCACCAAAACAAAAACAAACATCCTAACTGTCCAACTATTACAAACTAGACCTAACTTTACTAGCGGCAGAGTCCCAAAGTTCCCCGCGTCGTCCCCTGCTAAGGAAAACAAAGGAAACGGGGTAAGCTGGAAGCTTAGTAAGTAAACAGGGGCAAAAGCATAAATTTCACGTAACAGTTACACAGTAAGAGTAAAGCAAAAGCAGAAAAGTAACATCACATAATAAGGATACAGGTGGCTCCAAAGCCAATTCATATGCCATGCGTGATCTCCTGCCGACACTCCGTCGACCACACTCAATGGTCCGTAGAACTTCACTTGTACACCCACCGACACCTTATCACCCTCACTGGCCAGTCACCTCACAAACTTGCCCGGGCGAACGAAATCACAAACTTGAGCTCGAGTCACAAGCTCGGGTCACAAACTTGGTCACCTTCTCGGTGAACCGAATTCACAAAATTGGTTCATAACATGAACCTACAAACTTGGTAACCTCAGACTAAGTTGGACTGACTTCGACCAAGCCCTAACCGGCTCGAATAGTCCATACAGGTCTTAGATCGGGCCCACGAACTCACAAACTTCACAAAATTCACAAACTTTACTCGAAAGTCGCCCCGAGCCACAAGCTCAGGGGTTTTGGTTCCAAAAGGTTCATATACATATGCCAAGTACAATTATACATTCAAATTAGGGTTTAGGTCGAGTGCGATAAAGTACACCCTCGCCTAAGTACCCTTTTCACATATCTCAAACACATAGCAAAGAAAACACACCAAACTGGCCTGAATACTTACTCAAAATACCGAAAGTAGTATTAAAGCAAATCGCTTCGCGCGTTCGCTAGTAGTGGGCCCCACCGGCTCCGCCTAGCTCACCGCTGTCTGAAATGGAAGATTTTATCACATTATTATCACAAACGGCCACTAACATGCCCAAAACAAGCAAAACGGCAAAATTGGCACGCGCAAGTGCGGAAACGGCAAAAAGGGGCACACGCGCACGCGCGGAACGGCAAACGGGACGGCCAAATCTGCCATCTCAAACCGTTTTGGTCAAAAGTTAGGCTAGGAATATCGGATCAAGGTGAACGAGACACCGTTTCGAAGCTATGAGGAAGGCCTAAAATTCTCATGAAGACACCTTAAACTGGATCCGAATTAAAACAAGTTGAAATCATGGAAAACGGTACCAGAAGTTTGCACTTTGAATGACAGACAGGGTCTGTTTACTAGACCATAACTTCTAGCTCACAAGTCCAAATCAGGAAATTCCAAAGGAATTAGAAAGCTGAGACATAAGGCTAAAACTTTGATGTTTTGGCCAAGATCTGAATCCACTTAGAATAGAACGAAAATCGAGTGTCAAAATACCCGTCAGAACTGTCCAAATACAAGGCAGTTCTGACGATCGATATTGTTTTGATCATAACAGGAGCTACGGAACTCGGATTTTGACGCACTTTATACCGTTTCGAAGCTGAGACCAAGATCTAAATTTCTTATGAAGGAGTCGACACCCAGATCGAATGGAATCAATACGGAAAAACCCACTGTCAGAAACTGAAATTCAAAACGTACACAAACGAACGTCTAAAACAGGCCTGATGGTTTTGTCCATAACTCAGGATACACTAATCCGTTTGACCTGAAATTTTACAAGTAGATTCAGAACCTAAGAGGCTACAATGTTGAAGAAGGCCACTCAATCCAGTTTCGAGTATAACTAGGTCAAAAATGCAAGATACTACACCAGCATCGCAAAAACAGATTCACAAAACGTATTCTAGCACAAACATCATAAAACAGGCTACCTAAGTCCAAATTCCGAAATTCCAAAGCCATATGAAAGCTAAGATTTAAGACTACATTTCATCAGAATACCATAACAACCAATTCAGAAGCAATCCCAACCAAAACAACCAATTACAATCGCAGTTCTTACATTCGGCCAAAACCAGAACAGCAAGGGTAAATTCGACTTTTCTCACTCTACGCTACTCCGATTGACTTGAAATTTTGTAGGCACCTCTAAAATGTCATTCCCTACAACTTTCATGTTTTAAGCCAAGGCCAATTCGGCCTCTATCTATGACCAAAATTTTCGGACAGAATGAAGAACCAAGAACCCTAATTTTCCAGATTTCTTCCAAAACAGAAATTCCTTGCAATCTTCCACCTTTTCCACCCTCTAGAATCATTATATACCATTTCCAATCATCATAGATAGCCACACAATCATGTTCATTTTAAAACAGAAAAATTACCAATAAATAGAAAACTTCACCAATCCAACCAAAATCAAGATGTAATCCATAAACTTGCATCTCATTTCATCACCAAGCATGAATTAAACATTATTAGAAGAAGAAAGTGGTCCTTCACAACTTACCTTAGAACAAGAGAGAGAGAGAGAGTACTAGGTCCTCTAGCTTTCCAACCAACTCCACACAACACCTTACAAGCACTAAACTAAGAGGTTTTATGGAAGGAATTCAAGATTAACCGGTTAGTTTGTGAGATTGGGCAAGATTGGAGTATGAAATTGAGAGAGGTTTTTCTTGTTTCTTCAAGGGAGAGAGCCGGCCAAGCTTCTATGTTTTTGAGGGATTTTTGGTCAATTTTTGGTTTTATTTAGAATTTGGAAAAAGGTTGAACAAAAAGTCAAAACAAGAATTAATCATATGGTGACACATGTCACCCTATTTAATGCAAGTTTATCACTTTGTCTCTCTCCACTCTCATCCATATATCAACCTTCAATTATCTCATAACACCCGATAAATTAAATCCAGTATTCAGAACTTAACCTAGTTGGCCGAAATTTTCCGAACTTTTCGCACTAGTGGGTCCCACGTCCGATATACGTTCTTAATTTCTCAAAAACTAACTAATACTAGAAAAATCATCTAAAAACTCTATTTACTCAATAAAAATTATCTGGGGAATTTTCTAATAAAGAAAATGTAGAAAAACGGGTTTTCAATCTTAACCGGAACTTAGGGTTTAAATCTTAATCCCTACTTAGGGTTTTCGAAATACTCCCAAAACCAAACGTTACCGCCCAATTAATGAATATATCAACGTAGAACGAACTGGGGCCTCACACTCTCTCCGCGCAGAGACCACGCGAAGTGGCTCTAATACCACCTGTGACAGCCCCACCTCACCCTAAGGCGAACCAAAGGGTTCAGCGGACCGCCTGCCCAGCTCTCGCCAGGACTACGGAGTCGAATCACACAAATCCGATATTACGCGAGATAGGACCCAAAAGAAATGAACGATTGAAGACCGCCAAGCTTAAACATGGGGAAAACGCTTTCATATATATACATGTCGCTAGGTTTACAATTCAAATGGAACCAGTGAAATGAAATACATTTGGAGTTTGCTCACTCTCGAGGAGCTATACAAAAGAACAAAAGATTATCTAACTAGCTCAACTCGCTTCTCAAAATCATGATTTCCAAAAGAGGTTCCTGTAAGGAAAACAAAGATAACGAGGAGGGGGAGTGAGCTTACGCCCAATGAGGTACCAAACATGTAGCAGAAAAATCATGGCATTTCACGTTATACAAATCAGATACACATGCTCGCTATAAAGTAAGACAGGTAAACACAAGAACTCAAATAGGGAGGATACAGGTGGCTCTCAGGAGCCAGCTTTCCAGCGCAGTACTTGATCCAAGCCGGTTGACTCTCCGTCAACGTATATAGAACCAGCACGTCCGTAGACCCCACTTTACACCAAATTCCGTCCACCAAACACCCCTTTACCGGGCCCGCTCACCTCAACAGAAACAGAAATGGTAATACTCGAGTATACCGGAATCACGGGTCTCAATACCCAAAGATCCCAAAACAGACTACCGTGGTTCGTTATCTAATCGTCCAGGCCCTTGCCGGCCCGACTTGAATAACTTAGCCACAGGATTTGAGCTCATAGGTCACAGAAAGGTCGTTGGTTACAAGTTTCCAAACGACGTCCGAACAGATACAGATACAGATATAGATTCAGATTGACACCAAAATTGGCATATGAACAGACAAGAAAATGAGTGTGACAAAGTACACCCTCGTCTCAAACAAATTAAATAGATTGCAGAGCAGAAATCAAGTTAAACAACAATGGAGGGGAGTGGTACACTCACCGATTCAAGTACAGATACCTCAAAAGTTTTCACTTCGGATTGGCTTTAATCGCCAAGAAACCCTAAAATAATCAAAGTAAACCAATTGAAGGTTTCACATCCAGAATCGAGTAAACAAAATGCACATGTGAGGTTCGACTACTAGTCGTATGCCTCGCCAAATAATTACTAATGCAAGGGTACAAAACATGATTTTTGGAAACAAAAAGGTAACATGAAGACCTAGGTTCAACAACCCAAAAGCCCTTCATTTCTATCACAAGCCAATTCAAACTTAAAGGAACCAATCGGCCTAGAAAAATTGGACAGCACTTCCTCTAAATTTCTTACTTTTCCAGCCATCACGGCTTCATTATTTTCCTCAATCAACTCCCAAAGTCATACTCAATATACATTCATCACCACAGCCATTCAATAGGCTCAACGTTATCCAAGTACAAAAGTTAGCTAGGAAAATGACCGGAAATAAAAGTCAAGCCCTAGAATATTCCAATAAGCACAAGAAGACTCGATTACAAGTCATAAACCAATGCCAACATGATCACAATAGGGTTCCATAAGCATATATAAGCATTAGAGGAAACTAGAAAAATCCGGAAATGGAATTAGCTTTAGCCCTGAAAAAACAGTTTTTGACCTCATTTTTCGGTAATGGCACCAATTTCACTACGTTTATTGGATGAGGGTGCAAGACCCACCATTTCGAAGCTAAAAGACAGGGTTACAACATCATAGATGGTCACTCCATCCAGTTTTGAGTGCAAACAGGTCAAAAATGTAAGATACTACATCAAAATGTAAAACAGATTCACCAAAATGCATTCTAGCGGAAACATCATAACTCAGGCTCTCCAAGTCCAAATCCAGAAATTCCAAAACCAGCTGAAAGCTAAGAAACAGGGATAAATTTCATCAGAAGGCCTCAACAACCAATTCGGAAGCAATTCCAGCCAAAACAACCAATTACAGGCGCAATCCTTACATTCGGGTAAAACCAGAACAGCAAGGGTAATTTCGACTTTTCTCATTCTTCACTACTCCGATTGACCTAAAATTTTGTAGACACCTCTAAAATATCATTCCCTACAACTTTCATGTTTTAATACAAGGCCAATTCGGCCTCTAACTAGGAGCTAAAAATTCGGGCAGAATGTTCCTTAATGAAACCCTAGGTTTTCAATTTTCTTCCAAAACCAAAATTTCTTGCAATTAACTACTTTTCCACCTCCTAGCTCCTTTACATACCATTTCCAATCATCATAGATAGCCACACAATCATGTTTATATTAAAACAGAAAAAACCCCAAAAATAATAAAACTTCATCACTACAACCACAAATCAAGAATTAATCCATAAACTTGCATCTCATACTACCACTAAGCATGATTTAAGCATCAATTAAGGGAGGAGGGTGGTTCTTCACAACTTACCTTAGAAACAAGAGAGAGAGAGCTATTGGTCACCTTAACTTTCCAAAAAACTCCACCAAACAACTCACAAACACTAAGTGAAGAGGTTTTATGGAGTAATTGCAAGATCAAATGGTTGGATGGTTCAACTTGAGCAAGATTGGAGCTAAAACTTGAAGAGTTTTCTTTCTTTCTTGAGAGAGAGAGGGTCGGCCAAGCTTGCAGAAATTTAGGGGCTTTTTGGGTCAAAATTGAGTATTAGTAAAGGTAAGAAATAATGGTCAAAGTCAAGGTTGAATAGGAAGGTGACACTTGTCACCCTTTTTAATGCAACTCTATCCTTTTGTCTCTCCAATGATAGTCCATCTAGGTATCCTCTAATTATCTCTTAACACCTGATAAATTAAACCCAGTATACAAAACTTAACCTAGTTGGCCGAAATTTTTCGAATTTTCCGCACTAGCGGGTCCCACATCCGATATACGCTCATAATTTCTCAAAACCTATTCGATACTAGAAAAATCATCTAAAAATTATATCTGCTCCTTAAAATTATCTAGAAATTTCCTAAGCACGAAAATGCAGAAAACAAGCCATGAAAAATAATAAAACCTAGAAAATGCAAAAATACGGGTTCTCACATATCACACCTTCACAAGTGTACAAGGACTAACTTAAATTGCAAAGAGAATATGATTCAGACCGTCAAAGGAGAAAACAACAAGGGGCCGAATCTGGAAATTGTTCGAGTCGTCGTTCTACCACCTTCAATCAAGTCATGTCGTCCGTCTTGGTTTTGGGTTCCGTAAATCAAATGTGGGACAACCTCGTTAGATCCTTGGACAAACGTGCTACGTGTCTCAAAAAGCATTGATCGAGGAGCGTATCAGTTGGCTTCAGAGCATAGGTTGAGGTATCTTCCGTTATATCCGTGTTTTTTGTTGTTGCGTCGTCTAGGGTTTGTGTTTTCCACTGCTGTGTGTTAAAAAAAAATTCTGTCCGCACCTTTGTGTTCTTTGTTGCGTCCAATTTCTGGTCATAGTTGTGTCCCTAATCTGTCCGTAGTGTCGTGTCTTGTTGTCTAAGCATTCTGTCCGCATAGCCTTCTTTTTGTTGCATCAAATTTTTGTCCGTTAGAGTCTCATCGTTACTCTCAAATCTGTCCGCAACTTGTTCGTGGTACTAAGTCATTAGTTGTTCTCTTTTTTGTTGCCAATCTGTCTTGTTAGTTGGTCGTTGTTGAGCAGCAAGAAACTAGCTTGGTGGCGGCTAGGGTTTCCCTCTTCGCTAGGGTTTTGTTGTGCACAAATCTGTCCAAGCTTGTTTGTGAGTCATCCAAGTTGTTTTACTTATTTTTCAAATCTGATTTTTGGTTAAACTTGTTGGTGTTTGTGAACCTTGAGAGAACCTACAAGATTCTAGGGTTTCTTGAATTTCTTGATTACTATCTTGGAGTTCTTGACAAGTATCTTGCGAGTTCTTGAAGGATTTTGAAGTTGAGTGTGTTTGGGGTGCATCCAAGGCAACCCAAATCTGGAAAATTGTTTCCTTCGGCCAAGTTGTGTTTTTGTTGATTCGTAAGTCAAAAACAAAAAAAAAAAAAATAGAAAACGAAAAGTGAAGAAAAAATAGGGAATTCGGGTGGCAAGATACAAACAAGAGAGGAAAGTCGAATTTTATTGCCAAATCAGTTGCTTACATTGTATCCCTAGCCAAAAAACAGAAAACTAAAACAAAGGGAAAGTTTCAAAAGTTTTGATCTACCACTTCTTGAAATTCTTGAATATCTTGCTTCTTGGGGACTTGTTTCACCCTTCGAGTGTACATTTTTTTGTATTCTCTAGCGGTGGTGAAGGGTTTTCTTGGAGTTCTTGTTTCTTTCTTGGGGGCATCTTGAGTAACCCATTGGGGGGGAGCTCGAGTAAGGTTGTTTGCACCATCTTGTTGATTCTCCATTGTTTGACAAAGAACCAAAACTGATTTGTTTCTTGACCAGAAATTCTGATTTGGTATTGCGTTAGCAAGGGGAGAGTTGTGTGGTGGAGTTTAAATAAATTCCTCTCCAAACCGACTTGCGTGTGTACTTGAAGGAAATCTGAATTTGCATGAGAAGAATTTGGAACCAAATCTGATTTACAATTCTTCTTGGAAAGGAATTTGGAAGTTACTAAAAGTTGTTCAAGAAAAGGTTTTCTAAAAGTTTCCACTGTTGAGTTCACCGACTACGCACTAGTTTGGTGGGACCAAGTAAGGACTAATCGGAGGCAAAATGGTGAACCACGCGTCCGAACGTGGCGAGAACTCAAGGCACTAATGCGCAAGCGGTTTGTTCCAAGCTACTACAACCGCGATCTCCACTCTAAGCTTCAAACCCTCACTCAAGGCAACATGAGTGTGGAGGACTATTACAAGGAGATCGAGATGGCCATGATGAGGGCGAACATTCAGGAAGATAGTGAGGCTACCATGGCAAGGTTCCTTAGAGGCCTTCAAGAAGCCTTGGAGCTCCAACATTACTTGGACATGCATGCTAGTCATCAAGGCCAAGAGGGGGAAGAAATTGAGGCGAGGGGCCTGTACTGTGAGAACCCGTAAAACCCTAATTATTTTCCTAGGGTTTATTACCCCTTAATTGCATATATTTTTCTTGCATTTTCGGGCTTAGAAATATTTTCTGGTAGATTTTATGCGTAATTATAGTTTTAAGATGATTTTTCTAGTATTGGAGAGTTTTTAGAAAATTAAGAGTAAATAGTGGACGTGGGACCCACTAGTGCGAAAAGTTCGGAAAAATTCGGCCAATAAGGTTAAGTTTCGGATACTGTGTAAAATTTATCGGGTGTTAAGGGATAAGTAGAATGTGTGAAGTGATTGATATGAGAGGTGTAGACACCAAATTTTTGGTTTTTAAATTTTAATTTTACTTATTTAATTAATTCAATTTTAGATCATTTGTTTCAATTCTTGTTTTTTTTATTATTATTTATTATTTTTATTATTATTATTATTTTTGTTTTATTTCAGAAAACAAAAAAAAAAGGGGAAAAAGGAAAAATGAGGAAAAATGACAAGTGGGATTTTGCATGTAGGACAAGTGTCCTTTTTATATTTGGGCAACACAACACCTTCTAGGTGAAGTGTTAGAGAGATTGGGAAGAAAAATAAAGGAAAAAAAAAGAAAAAAGAAGGGCCACGGGAGAATTGGGGGTCAGACGGCTAAAAAAGGAAAAAAAAACAAAAAGAAAGAGGGGAGGATGAAGAAAAGAAGAGGAAATAAGAACAAGAAAAGGCAGTGACGGCTAAGGGGGGGAGCAGAGGAAATGAGAGATGAAACCAAAAAGGGGGCTTGGCCGAACAATAGAAAGGAGCTGAGAAATTTGGGGGGTCGGCAAGGAGTGCAACCAAAAGAGAAAGGAAAAGAGAAAAATCCAGAGGCCAAGAGAGGTTTAGAGGGGGGCTTCGGTTGAAAAAAAAGAAAGAAAAGAAACGAAAAAGAAGCAAAGGGGAAAACAGAGGAGAACGAAAAAACAGAGGGGGGGAGGCTTCAGCTTCAGTGGCGGCGGAATTTTTGGGAGAAAAACAGAGAGGGGGTTGCATTAGAGAGAAAGAAAAGAAGAAGAAAGCAGAGGGAAAAGCTTCGGCAGGCAGCAACAAAAGAGAAAAACAGAGGAAGAAAAGAGCGGCGGACAAGAGGGAAATCGAGAGAGGTCTAGGATTACTTCGGCCAAAGGTGAAATGGAAACAAGAAAAGCAACGGCAGCAGCAACACAACGGCTGAGACAGGAGGAACAAAGAGAAAAGGCAAGGCTGGGTCTAGGAGCAACGGATAGAGGAGGGAGGACCGGAAACCATCACCAGCACCGCCACCATGTAGTCCTCATTCGCTGCTGCTACTGTTCGCTAGCATCCGCCCAGCGCACAAATTTCCCCAACCCCTCTCTCTCTCCCCGTCGTACAAATCCACTGCGACCAAGCCTTCCGATTCATTTTCAGGCGACATCAATGGCGGGCCATCATCACCTAATGATTGACTTGCGAGCCAATTGGGAAACACGCTGCCATCACCGGAACTTCCTACCGCCACCTGGAAAATAATTTCACGAAGCAGGAGCAGGTAAGCTGTCCTTTTCCTTTAAAATTTTGGTTCTGTTTAAGCTCTCAGCGCATGTCTGCCGTGGGATTTGAGGTTGCAATTGTCCTATTGATGGTCTGCAATTTTTGTTCTCATATGTTTTCTGTGTTTGTTGGGCTGAATTCCTTGCTTTTTTCTGATAATTTTGGGGCCAGTTACAACATAAATTGAGCATAAATCTGTTGAAATTTTAATGCCCTTTGCCTGTTTGATGAAATGCCCGACTGAAAATTCAGCTTGAAGAACAAATTAATTTCTGTTTTGTTAGCATTCGGTCAGTCCAATGCTTGTCAGGGCAGAAATGGGAACTTTGAGAAATTTCAATATGTTGGTTTTGCACTTTTTCTGTTTCTTTTTCCTTTGCTTCTCATCCTTGCCCTTGAATGAATTCGAGTCCCATTGGCATGGGAGGAACCTTGTGCAAGTTCCGTTTCTTTTTGCTATGATTGAGAATGAATTTTTCTGGTGTTTGCCGTATGCAAAGGGGGATGAAATGGCGGTGAATGTTCAATCAGTTTGAAGAAGATGAATATTTGCTTAAATTTATAATTTCAGTCCTTCCATTGTCCCTTGCTCTGTGATTTCGCCCCAAAGCTTGTAGAACTTCATGATTCTACCCCCCCCAAACCTGCATAATTCTTTCAATCAAGTCCGATTCTGGTCCCAATCAGGTCCCAAACCTTCATCATTCAAAAATCTTGTTTTAGTTTTATGATTTGGGTTTTTGGGTAATAATATTTGGTTGGGTTTGAAAGGTGGGTTTAATAAATTTTGTTTGGGTTTCTAGTATAGGTTTAGCCCACTCTTTTGATTGGTTTTGTTTATTGGAATGTGAAGGCTGATCCACTCCACTTGCCTTGGACTTTCGTTTGGGTTTGGGTAGCTTTGGCCCAAGAAATAAATAAAAATGGCCCAGTAGGCTGATCCATTAAGAAACCAGAAAATGAAATTGCAAATCAATCCCTGGATTTCTCCTTAACTACACTATGGCCCTACAAACTTTCAATGCTGTCAGTTGGGTCCTTAAATTAATTACAAATAGGTCCCTGAACTTTATTTTTCTTTGATTTTGACCCCAAGACTTTATTAATTTTTGCAATCAAGTCCTTTCTTCTTTTGACTTCTTAAATGTAGGTTGTCTACATGATTTAATTGATTCAAATTCATGTTTGTTTTTGTCATTTGTGATTATTTGTCAAATAAATTGGCACCTTGACTCCTTTATTATTTTGGAGGGTAAATAAGTTGATTTCACTCCATTAGAGCTTCATTTCAAGGGAGGTATAATTTCTTTTATCCCTTTTGTCTCTCCTATGTGATACAATGTGCTAAGTGTGAATCGCATGCCTAATTTGCTTTCATTACCATTCTTTAGTTCCATTATTTCATTCATTCTTGCTTTTATTAAATTATTCTTTTAAATGAGGTATGTGTACACCTCTTGGCTTGTAATAGATAGGGCTGTGGCGAGCAATTTGATCCATTTTCCCTTTCCCCTTTTGTTTTAGTTAGTGAATGTAATAGGTTCATTAGTTTGGTTGCATGCCTACGTGTTAAGTGTCAATTTGCTTTGTTAGGGCCTTGCATCTAGTCGAGCATGCTAAATGTTATGTGCTATGTGTTTATGAGTGTTTCGCATGTCTACTCGCTTTTTATAGTCATGAATGAACGTGATGGATGAATGGACGTAACCACACTAGTCCAATGCTAGTTGTGGCCCCCTTTCCCGTCACCACACTAGTCCAACGCTAGTTGTGGTTCATTGTTCCGTTTTCCACTAGTCCAATGCTAGTAGAAATTCATAGAAAGGGCTAGTCCAACGCTAGATCCAATAGGTCCATTTCCTTTTCATTCGTACATTGTTTGCATGTTCATTACATGTCATGCATTCTTTTAGTTTTTCTATCATTTCGCATGCTCCTCGATTCCCCTTTCCCCTCATTTTAGGTCTTGCACTTCATGCTAGTTAGGGTACATTTGCTTGAAGTGTCCCCTCCGATAAGGGAAACGAGCGAGTGTGGCTACTCAATAGCCTTAGCATGCTAGTTTCGCCTTCTAATCAAAGGGAAAATCGAAGTCGAAAAGTTAGGAGTCCTTCCCGTACCCGATTTGTTGCATTCCTCTAGGGTCATACTTTCATTTTATCACATCCATACACTTTTAACCACAATTTTACACATTTCTCAAACCATACTTTTTACTACATTTTACCTATCACTTGCTTATTTTCACTTCACAAATGAAATTCCACTTTACCTTATATATCTATTATTCTATTTTCATACACTTGCACACAAAAAACACTTGAATTTTATACAATTTCACACATGCACCTTTTTATACATTTGCACACTTGCACTTATTATTTCTTGCATCTTTTATACACTGTCACACTTGCACACTTGAATTTGAACTCTCATTTGCATTAATCGACCTCTATGAGGTTTTCCTTTATTGGCCGCCACAATTCATGTGGTTTGGGACCAAAAGCCTCACAAGAGACATCGTAGAATTTAGGATTGCATTTTCTTTTCCGTTTTGCATTCATGTAGTGCATCCAAATGTAATAAATTCTTTGGTTAAAACAAGAAAATCTTTGATTAAATCACGCAACTAGCCTTGGCTAGGTCAAAGGCGTGCCTTGGATTTTATCCTTGCCTTCCCCTTTGTCAAATGTGACTCCCGAACCTTTTTCTTTGGTTTACGTAGACTAGGAGTCGTTTAAAAAGGGTTTCTCACTACTTTTTCCTATTTTTCTTAAAAAATACATTTTAGGTGACTTGGTACACCTTAACTCATTACCAAGTGGCGACTCCGTATTTAGTTTTAAAAACCCTTTTTAAACTATAATTTTGGGTCAAATCGTCGGATTCTCAAAACCCCATTTAGACCCATTTTTCTTTTAAATCATGATTCATTTTCCAATCACAAAATACATTTTTTTAAACCATTTATTTATTTTATCAAAAAATGGGGCGCGACAGTTGGCGACTCCACTGGGGACATTCGAGAGTCCGAGCAAATTTGATTTAATCAACCTTTTTCTTCTTTTAACCTTTTCATATATCACATTTTAGGGTTGCATTTTTTCCTTTTTAGGATTTTGCCTCACTCGCATCTCAAACTACCCCCTCGCTCACGAATGAATGATTGGTTGATTGGATGTATGTTTACTTGCTTATCTCGCGCTTACATTGCATTTGGGGGGGTGTGTGCCACCTTTAGAGCCTCGCGTGGTTCTCAACCCCTTCCCTCAAAATAGGGAACACTTCATACGTGCACGTTTACTTATTGTTATCCCTTTTTATTTTATTTTTCGTGGGCGTTTCCCACACCGCCTTGTAGGATTAGGATCGATCGCCTTGGGTAGGTGGCTGGTGTGCGCTGCGCCCATAGCGCTACCTAAGGGATCACTCGAGCCACCGATCGAAGGCCTTGGGAGTGATGACCCTTGGTCTTTAGGTCTGAAGGCTTGGGGACCTTTTTAACCTTATCGAGTCTAGTTGCATTAGCGAGCCCCCAGCCTCATGCATCCATGTTAGAATTTTCCTAGGTTAGAGTCAGCCTCACCCTCTTTTAAGCACATTAGGCACGAGGGAAGGGGTTCCACCCCTTTTATTGCTTTCATTGTATTTCTTTTCTTAATTGCTCCCAATGTGTTATGTGTACTATCAATTGCACTAACCATTCTTTTTGTTTTCTTGGCTTGCATTCATGTGCCTTAGCAATAAGAGGCCTCTTTGGCACTCTTTTAGCGACATACCCACTAGATAGCTCACATGTTTAAATTTCAGTTATTACACTTGATTTTCAATAAATACATTTCATTTTTAGACCTTTTCCCCCCGATGCATTATCTATGTCCTTTAGGCCATATTTGTCACATATTTACATCGCTTTAATAAATGGCATCATGCATAAACCCTAGAAAGGGAATGCCACATAGGGAATCCCGTGTTTAGGAATAAGCCACCTTGTGTCTCGGATACTTAATCCAGTGAGACTTGCACGTTTACATTTTGTACCATCTAAAGGGGTAGTGCACAAGGTAAGGTAGGATCCGATCATCTTCATAAGAGTGATTTTTTGGTATATGAGCGTCTAATAATCACTTTTTGGCCATTTTATCAAAATTGGTAAAATTCCCTTGCGTAAAAGGACATTAATTTGAAAAAATTTACAAATGATTCTTCCTGTTGAGACGATGAATAAATTGAGGCCAAATCGTGATTTTAGAAGGCTCATAGACTAATTTTTTGAAACCATCAATGGCCGGCCGATTCAATCGATCCATTTTGTCAATTCATGATCAATTTTGAATAAATCGTCAATTCATTTGACCAATTTACCCTTTTTAGGGTCACCTGGTCGATTTTGAATAACTCGTCAATTCATTTGACCAATTTACCCTTTTTAGGGTCATTCGGCCAATTTTTGAATAAATCACTAATTCAATTTCATTCATTTGGCCAATTTACCCACTTTTAGGGCAACCGAGCCGATTTTGAATAAATCAAGTTTCATTCAATCTATTTGATCAATTTACCCCTTTTAGGGTGATTTTGGATAAATTAAATTTCATTCAATTCATTTGACCCGTTTCCCTTTTTAGGGCAATGCGATCGATTTTAAATAAATTATCAATTTCATTCAACCCGTTTAACCAATTAGGGTTTCAATGTTGAATTCCAAATTGAGAAATTTAGTCGATTTTGGGAAAACCATCCATTGCATCCAGCCATTTGATCAGTTGAGGTTTTGACCCGTGCTTCACTGAGAAAAGTTGTCAAAACGAATTCCAATCTATTCGATAGGAAGTTCGACAAGGTCAAACCCGTGCGATTTTGCAAGTTCTTATATCGATCAAAAGTGATCAATCCCTTCGGACGAGATCCTCATTTTGACCAACGTCTCTTCTCATTTCAAGGGGCCAAATTTTTCAAATTATTTTTCACTCCATAAGTTGATCGGATCCATCAGGTATTGTATAGTGCCTGCTCTGGAGGATTGCATTTTCATGCTAGGCCTACCCTTGGCATAAAAGGGTCCCCCCATAGGACATGCATACCGATTTTATATTCTTTCTTACTAACTCAAGGTATTTTTCTTTTGTTTCCCCCCTTCCCTTGCATTCATAAAAAACACTTCAATAAAAGGGAAAATATTTTTCTATATCTGATGACACTTCTGATCTAATAAGGTGTCAAAATTGCAAGTATTGTGTGATTTTTTGGCAGATCCTACAATGAAAACATAAAAGATCTATCCGGAAGCTGTACGCTAAAGCATCTGAGAGATTTTGTAATTATTTCCAAAGGAAAATTTTGTATATTTGATTTGTTAATACATTTTGTTCCAAAAAGAAAAGGAGACAAAAAGTGTATATGTGGAGCTCTTAACAAGTTTCTCTCTTCTCATTTGTATCGTAATTGAATGAGAAATTTTGTTTCAAACTTTTTCAACAATAAAATTTTTGGACAATCATTGTTTTGTGTATATTTATGTACATTTCATTCTGTATTCTTATTCATTGGAGATTTCATGATGAATTTTGAGAAATAAGACCCAATTTGAGATTTTTCAACCTATAGCCTGAATTTCACAAGTGTATGCTTCCTAAAATCCTTACACTCGATTGGCAATCCGAGCCATACAATAAGGATGCTCAGGAAAAGAGGTGAATGGTCACTCAAAAGGCCCTATGAGATTCCTTTTCTCCTTCACTTAACCCCAGAATAAAATCAGTCACATTGATTGATAAATTGCAAATTGGGGCCATCTTCGCTTGAAAATATCCATTGTGTTTAACCGATTCAATTCACATCTAAGTGAAAGCAAAATTGTGCATTATTCTTGTTTGTTTTGAAAATTTGGAATGATACTTTGAGCATTCGTTTCTCTACCTATACACATTTTATCATTTGCTCTCCCATTTGAGCCTTTGAAAGAATATTTTCGTTTCAAATAAGAGTCTTGATGATCGCTACCCTTTATTGGAAAATTTTCAAATATCAAAAAGGGGAATGGATTTTCAATAACCATTTCGTTACTTTGGTTGTCATGAAGCATAAGAATGATGCCTTGGCCTTCATTTCTTCAACCTAAATACCATTTATCCCTTGCATCCTCATTTGAGCTAAAAATTGGTGGTTCTTTTCGAGTGCACATATGATCGCACCCCACATTGGGGAAGGAGATTGGGGATTTTTGAAAAAGAAAAAGAGAGAAGGGGAAAAGCAAAAATGCTAGAATAAGGAGGGAACCGCAAATTGGGGAAATTTGATTCCACTTGGGTTCCAATTTTGAAAAAAAAGAAAAGGAAGAGATTTGTCCGCACGGACCGCCTATGTTTCACAAATATGGATGAACAAGGGTCTTCCTCAGTCAGTGATTCAGATACATGCAAAAAAATTTCGCATTAATGAAAGTTTCCTTTCAGAGTTATTGTAAGGGACGGAACAAAGGTCAGGCTCTCTTCTTTTCCGATCAAACATTCTATCCCTAGTTATCCCTTTTGAGCCTTCAGAATAAATTATTTCATTTGACAACCCCTGAGAATCGCAAACCCCACACTGGGGCAAGTTTGCAAAAGAAAGGAAAAATTTCAAGAAGTGAAAAAGTGAAAAGTCACAAAATCAAAAGGCAAAAGAAGAAAAGAGAACCTCAGTTCAAAAATAAACTGGGGCAAATTTTGTGAAAGTTCAAGAATGGCGGAAGGCCGAAGAATCAAAAGAAGAAAGAAAATGAAAGAGAAAAAGCCTCAAGTGTGCATAAACTGGGGCAAAATTTTGATTTAGCCCTAAAATAGGGTTGGCACAACAATGCGATCTCAGATTCTTCAAACCACTCTTGAAATCTGCCTTCAGGCCTTAACTTTTCTAAACACCCCACCAGACCCCATTACAAAAGCCGAAAGTCCTGACTTCTGTTCTTTGCAATGGCCCTGTCAAGAAAATTTCTGATGCCGGAAAATTTTAGCTGTATTTCTGAATTGCTTGAGTATGGGGATGACGCTACTCACCATGTGAAAACCCACCAAATTGAGGGAAAGGAAAAGAGGCAAAAAAGCAAAGCAAGAAAAGTAAATGCAAGAAGATGCAGAAAAATTCGACGTTGAAGTCCTTGGGGAATGATGAGAAAATCCAAACAAATTCTGAGATCTTTGAGTTCAGAATAGGGGCAATTTTGAAAAAATGCGATCTTTGGTGCAATGTCCTTGAAAGTTTTATTCTTTAGCTATCGTTTTCAAGCCAAATTACAAGCTAATAAAGTCCATCGTTGACTTATTCTTTCATGACAATCCAAAATGGGGATCATGCTTATAAGAAATTCATCAAATCATTTGTGATCATGAGGCTATAACCTGTTTTCTACATGTTTAGCTATCGTTTCTGCCCACACGTTACAAGCTTAAAAAGTTGGTAGTTGACTAAATTTTCTTAAGAAATAAGAATGGACAAACTATTTGCTTTCACTAAGATGTGACATTGAATGGATTAGATACAATTGAAAAATAAAAAAATAAAAAAAAAAAGAAAGAAGAAGAAATGAGACAGATTCTGACCTCCCATTTCCTTAGCCATTTCAAAAATAAAGTCACTTGATTGGTCCTGAAAAGATGAGCCAACCAGAAATTGTGACCCATTACCCAAAACACCAATGCCAATGTGAGGAAGAAATCTTCTGTGATCTGATTTTATTTCAAGAAAATCATCATGAAATTTTCTTTTAGGAAACATAGTTTCTTACAGTGTTCAAATAAATGGAAAGTCATCCAGACAAGTTTTTGCAATTAAATGGCCCATACTGGGGCAAATTTTTGTTATGAGATTTCGTGAAAACAAGCCCACACAGGGGCAAATATTTTTGTTAGTCCAATTGAGGATTTCGCCCAAGAATCAAATAATGCATCTTTCAAATCAATCACGCTGCTCTTTTCATGTAAATGTGAATGCATGTCATATTTTGGTAAGCCCCATGTGCAGGTATTCATTGTTGAAATCGACGAAAGAGCATCTGGTGATGTGGAAGGCCGATGCCGAAGAAAGAGAAAAAGAAGGGAAAAGGGCCCTACACTGGGGCAAATTATTTTTGAAAAAGATTCTTACAAAAAATCAGAAAAATTCAAAAATTTCAAAAGTCAAAAATCAAGTTCAAATTCTTGTTTCTTGGAAAATCAAATTTAATTGCTTGTTTCTTGGCAAATCAAATTCAATTTCTTGACCAATTGGATGGCAGGATTGGGTTTTATCCCACTGACCATTCGCAAAAGCACGTTGGGACCGGGTTTTATCCCGCCAACCTCGGCAGGACCGGGTTTTATCCCGCTGACCGCTTACCTCGGCAGGACCGGGTTTTATCCCGCTGACCGCTTACCTCGGCAGGACCGGGTCTTATCCCGCTGACCGCTTATTTCGGCAGGATCGGGTCTTATCCCGCTGACCGCTTACTTCGGCAGGACCGGGTCTTATCCCGCTGACCGCTTACCTCGGTAGGACCGGGTTTTATCCCGCTGACCGCTTATCTCGGCAGGCTCGGGTTTTATCCCCCTGACCGCTTTTTATCTTCGGCAGGACCGGGTTTTATCCCGCTGACCGCTTATTTCGGCAGAACTGGGTGCTGTCCCGCTGACCGCTTATCACGTTGGAGCTGGGTTTTATCCCGCCAACCTCGGCAGGACCGGGTTCTATCCCGCTGACCGTTTTTATCTACGTTGGGACCGGGTTTCATCCCGTCAATTCTCTCGGCAGGACCGGGTATAATCCCGCTGACCGCTTATCGCATTGGGACCGGGTTTCATCCCGCCAATTCCCTGACCGGGTTCTATCCCGCTGACCGTTTTTATCTACGTTGGGACCGGGTTTCATCCCGTCAATTCTCTCGGCAGGACCGGGTTCTATCCCGCTGACCGTCCACACCCCGTCAGACTCAGATGTTATCCCACCGACCAATTCATCATACTGGGGCAAATTATCTTTGGAAAGTTTCTCAAGAAAAAAAACAAAAAAAAAATCTAAAAAAAAAATCAAAAATCAAGGAAAAATAAAAAATAAAAAGAAATAAAAAAAATCAAAAATCAAGGAAAAATCAAAAAAATCAAGGGAAAAAAAATCAAAAAAATCATGGAAAAAATCAAAAAATCAAATCAAGTTCATCACGACAGGCTCGGGTTTGATCCCACTGTCCGATTGTCAAAGCATCTTCTTTTTTATAGCCGCTGGAGCTGAGGTTAGTCCCGCCAGTGAGCACTTCACTTCATGCCACTGGAGCTGAGGTTAGTCCCGCCAGTGAGCATTTCATTTTCATAGCCGCTGGAGCTGAGGTTAGTCCCGCCAGTGAACACTTCATTTCACTTCTTTCATTTGCATCACCAATAAACATGGGTCAATCCCACCAACACTCCATTTCACTTCAATTCACCCGTTTAAATTCCAGTTCGGGTCAGTCCCGTTTAAATTCCTGTTTGGGTCAGTCCCGTTTAAATTTCTGTTCCGGTCAGTCCCGTTTAAATTTCTGTTCGGGTCAGTCCTGTTTAAATTTTTGTTCGGGTCAGTCCCGTTTTAAATTTCTGTTCGGGTCAGTCCCGTTTAAATTTCTGTTCGGGTCAGTCCCGTTTTTAAATTTCTTGTCTGGGTCAGTCCCATTTCAAAGTTTGTTAAAGGGGTCAGTCCCCATTTCTAAAGTGTCCATTGTTCGAGACGTTTCCGCCGCCAAGCAACACAGGTAGGTATTTGGTGTCTACTTCTTTGTCTCAAGTTTTTCCAAAACTCAGACAAAGAGGGGCAAACTGTAGACACCAAATTTTTGGTTTTTAAATTTTAATTTTACTTATTTAATTAATTCAATTTTAGATCATTTGTTTCAATTCTTGTTTTTTTTATTATTATTTATTATTTTTATTATTATTATTATTTTTGTTTTATTTCAGAAAACAAAAAAAAAAGGGGAAAAAGGAAAAATGAGGAAAAATGACAAGTGGGATTTTGCATGTAGGACAAGTGTCCTTTTTATATTTGGGCAACACAACACCTTCTAGGTGAAGTGTTAGAGAGATTGGGAAGAAAAATAAAGGAAAAAAAAAGAAAAAAGAAGGGCCACGGGAGAATTGGGGGTCAGACGGCTAAAAAAGGAAAAAAAAACAAAAAGAAAGAGGGGAGGATGAAGAAAAGAAGAGGAAATAAGAACAAGAAAAGGCAGTGACGGCTAAGGGGGGAGCAGAGGAAATGAGAGATGAAACCAAAAAGGGGGCTTGGCCGAACAATAGAAAGGAGCTGAGAAATTTGGGGGGTCGGCAAGGAGTGCAACCAAAAGAGAAAGGAAAAGAGAAAAATCCAGAGGCCGAGAGAGGTTTAGAGGGGGGCTTCGGTTGAAAAAAAAGAAAGAAAAGAAACGAAAAAGAAGCAAAGGGGAAAACAGAGGAGAACGAAAAAACAGAGGGGGGGAGGCTTCAGCTTCAGTGGCGGCGGAATTTTTGGGAGAAAAACAGAGAGGGGGTTGCATTAGAGAGAAAGAAAAGAAGAAAAAAGCAGAGGGAAAAGCTTCGGCAGGCAGCAACAAAAGAGAAAAACAGAGGAAGAAAAGAGCGGCGGACAAGAGGGAAATCGAGAGAGGTCTAGGATTGCTTCGGCCAAAGGTGAAATGGAAACAAGAAAAGCAACGGCAGCAGCAACACAACGGCTGAGACAGGAGGAACAAAGAGAAAAGGCAAGGCTGGGTCTAGGAGCAACGGATAGAGGAGGGAGGACCGGAAACCATCACCAGCACCGCCACCATGTAGTCCTCATTCGCTGCTGCTACTGTTCGCTAGCATCCGCCCAGCGCACAAATTTCCCCAACCCCTCTCTCTCTCCCCGTCGTACAAATCCACTGCGACCAAGCCTTCCGATTCATTTTCAGGCGACATCAATGGCGGGCCATCATCACCTAATGATTGACTTGCGAGCCAATTGGGAAACACGCTGCCATCACCGGAACTTCCTACCGCCACCTGGAAAATAATTTCACGAAGCAGGAGCAGGTAAGCTGTCCTTTTCCTTTAAAATTTTGGTTCTGTTTAAGCTCTCAGCGCATGTCTGCCGTGGGATTTGAGGTTGCAATTGTCCTATTGATGGTCTGCAATTTTTGTTCTCATATGTTTTCTGTGTTTGTTGGGCTGAATTCCTTGCTTTTTTCTGATAATTTTGGGGCCAGTTACAACATAAATTGAGCATAAATCTGTTGAAATTTTAATGCCCTTTGCCTGTTTGATGAAATGCCCGACTGAAAATTCAGCTTGAAGAACGAATTAATTTCTGTTTTGTTAGCATTCGGTCAGTCCAATGCTTGTCAGGGCAGAAATGGGAACTTTGAGAAATTTCAATATGTTGGTTTTGCACTTTTTCTGTTTCTTTTTCCTTTGCTTCTCATCCTTGCCCTTGAATGAATTCGAGTCCCATTGGCATGGGAGGAACCTTGTGCAAGTTCCGTTTCTTTTTGCTATGATTGAGAATGAATTTTTCTGGTGTTTGCCGTATGCAAAGGGGGATGAAATGGCGGTGAATGTTCAATCAGTTTGAAGAAGATGAATATTTGCTTAAATTTATAATTTCAGTCCTTCCATTGTCCCTTGCTCTGTGATTTCGCCCCAAAGCTTGTAGAACTTCATGATTCTACCCCCCCAAACCTGCATAATTCTTTCAATCAAGTCCGATTCTGGTCCCAATCAGGTCCCAAACCTTCATCATTCAAAAATCTTGTTTTAGTTTTATGATTTGGGTTTTTGGGTAATAATATTTGGTTGGGTTTGAAAGGTGGGTTTAATAAATTTTGTTTGGGTTTCTAGTATAGGTTTAGCCCACTCTTTTGATTGGTTTTGTTTATTGGAATGTGAAGGCTGATCCACTCCACTTGCCTTGGACTTTCGTTTGGGTTTGGGTAGCTTTGGCCCAAGAAATAAATAAAAATGGCCCAGTAGGCTGATCCATTAAGAAACCAGAAAACGAAATTGCAAATCAATCCCTGGATTTCTCCTTAACTACACTATGGCCCTACAAACTTTCAATGCTGTCAGTTGGGTCCTTAAATTAATTGCAAATAGGTCCCTGAACTTTATTTTTCTTTGATTTTGACCCCAAGACTTTATTAATTTTTGCAATCAAGTCCTTTCTTCTTTTGACTTCTTAAATGTAGGTTGTCTACATGATTTAATTGATTCAAATTCATGTTTGTTTTTGTCATTTGTGATTATTTGTCAAATAAATTGGCACCTTGACTCCTTTATTATTTTGGAGGGTAAATAAGTTGATTTCACTCCATTAGAGCTTCATTTCAAGGGAGGTATAATTTCTTTTATCCCTTTTGTCTCTCCTATGTGATACAATGTGCTAAGTGTGAATCGCATGCCTAATTTGCTTTCATTACCATTCTTTAGTTCCATTATTTCATTCATTCTTGCTTTTATTAAATTATTCTTTTAAATGGGGTATGTGTACACCTCTTGGCTTGTAATAGATAGGGCTGTGGCGAGCAATTTGATCCATTTTCCCTTTCCCCTTTTGTTTTAGTTAGTGAATGTAATAGGTTCATTAGTTTGGTTGCATGCCTACGTGTTAAGTGTCAATTTGCTTTGTTAGGGCCTTGCATCTAGTCGAGCATGCTAAATGTTATGTGCTATGTGTTTATGAGTGTTTCGCATGTCTACTCGCTTTTTATAGTCATGAATGAACGTGATGGATGAATGGACGTAACCACACTAGTCCAATGCTAGTTGTGGCCCCCTTTCCCGTCACCACACTAGTCCAACGCTAGTTGTGGTTCATTGTTCCGTTTTCCACTAGTCCAATGCTAGTAGAAATTCATAGAAAGGGCTAGTCCAACGCTAGATCCAATAGGTCCATTTCCTTTTCATTCGTGCATTGTTTGCATGTTCATTACATGTCATGCATTCTTTTAGTTTTTCTATCATTTCGCATGCTCCTCGATTCCCCTTTCCCCTCATTTTAGGTCTTGCACTTCATGCTAGTTAGGGTACATTTGCTTGAAGTGTCCCCTCCGATAAGGGAAACGAGCGAGTGTGGCTACTCAATAGCCTTAGCACGCTAGTTTCGCCTTCTAATCAAAGGGAAAATCGAAGTCGAAAAGTTAGGAGTCCTTCCCGTACCCGATTTGTTGCATTCCTCTAGGGTCATACTTTCATTTTATCACATCCATACACTTTTAACCACAATTTTGCACATTTCTCAAACCATACTTTTTACTACATTTTACCTATCACTTGCTTATTTTCACTTCACAAATGAAATTCCACTTTACCTTATATATCTATTATTCTATTTTCATACACTTGCACACAAAAAACACTTGAATTTTATACAATTTCACACATGCACCTTTTTATACATTTGCACACTTGCACTTATTATTTCTTGCATCTTTTATACACTGTCACACTTGCACACTTGAATTTGAACTCTCATTTGCATTAATCGACCTCTATGAGGTTTTCCTTTATTGGCCGCCACAATTCATGTGGTTTGGGACCAAAAGCCTCACAAGAGACATCGTAGAATTTAGGATTGCATTTTCTTTTCCGTTTTGCATTCATGTAGTGCATCCAAATGTAATAAATTCTTTGGTTAAAACAAGAAAATCTTTGATTAAATCACGCAACTAGCCTTGGCTAGGTCAAAGGGGTGCCTTGGATTTTATCCTTGCCTTCCCCTTTGTCAAATGTGACTCCCGAACCTTTTTCTTTGGTTTACGTAGACTAGGAGTCGTTTAAAAAGGGTTTCTCACTACTTTTTCCTATTTTTCTTAAAAAATACATTTTAGGTGACTTGGTACACCTTAACTCATTACCAAGTGGCGACTCCGTATTTAGTTTTAAAAACCCTTTTTAAACTATAATTTTGGGTCAAATCGTCGCATTCTCAAAACCCCATTTAGACCCATTTTTCTTTTAAATCATGATTCATTTTCCAATCACAAAATACATTTTTTTAAACCATTTATTTATTTTATCAAAAAATGGGGCGCGACAAGAGGGATAAAGAAAGATAAGAATGCATTAATGAGTGTGACAAGTGTCACAATATGATTGGTTGGACTTTATGGTTTACTATTCACATTTTTGACTTTTGACCAAAATTAGTTAATTTCTCCAAAAATTCACAAAATTCACCATTTTCTTACCTTGTGTTGGCCGGCCCTCTCTCTTGCAAGAAGGAAGAAAGTTCATCAAATTTCAAGCTTCCATCTCACTCAATCTTCCACAAACAAGAGCTTAGACTAGATTTCAATCCATAAAAACCTTTCTTCTAGTGCTAATAAGTGTATTAATGAAGTTGATTTGAAGAGCTAAGGTGTCCACAATCCCTATCTCTCTTTATTTCTTGGTAAGTGATGCTTGAACACCCTACTACATCTAATGATGCTTATGTTTGGCTTAGAAGTGGCTAAAGTGATGGATTATATGATTTATTTCTTGGTTTGGCTTGATTTGGTGAAGTTTTTAATTTTATGATGAATTTTCTGGTTTAATATGAAATGGATGTTGTAGCCATCTTTGATGATTGGCAATGGACTATAATAACTCTAGTAGGTGTGAATTGTGGATAAATGCAACCAATTTTGGATTTGAAGTGAATTGTGAAAAGTTAGGGTTCATAATCCCCTAATTCTGTCCGATTTTAGATCATAGGGTTAGAGGCCGAATTGGACTTTGCTCAAAACATGAAAGTTGTAGGTATTGATGTGTTTGAGATGCCTGCAAAATTTCAGGTCATTTAGATTAGTGTAGAGTGAGTTATGTCAGAATTACTGTAGCTGTTCTGCTTTGGTCAGAATGCAAAAACTGCGTTGGTATTTGGCTATTTTGACTGGAATTGGTTTGGATTTTGAAGTTGATGTCTTCTGATGAAATGTAGCTGGATGTCTTAGCTAACACATGCCTTTGGAATTTCGGCATTTGGACTTGTATAGACTGAGTTATAGTAATTACAGTTTTGTGTGATTTGCAAACCTGTTTTGGGAATTCTGGTATAGTATTTTGCATATTTGACCTAGTTGTGTTAGGAACTGGATTGAGTGACCTTCTACATTGTTGTAGCTCTGTTTCTTGGCTTCGAAATGGTGGGTCTTACACCCCCATCCGATAATTGTAGTGAGAGTTGTGCCATTACCGCATTATGAGGTCAAATCCGATTTTCTTATCAAGGCTTAAGTTAAAGCCCTCTCTTAATTTCTGGTTTGCTATCATGCTTGTATATGTTTATAAAACCCTATTGGGGTTGTGAATTGGTGTTGTTTATGGCTCGGTATGGAGTCTTATTATATGTGTTACATGTTCTAGGGCGTGACGGTAGCTCACGACGTCTTGGTGATCGTGGTGCATGAAACACCATTTACTTGGTTGGTGAGTATACTACTCACTTATTTGTTACAATGTGACTTCGTGCTATGTGAATTGTTGCCTTGAAGGCTTATTTGGTTATGGGAAATGATTGAGGTGGGGGTGTACTTGACCGCCCTCATCCCTTGTAATTTCCTTTATAGCTATTTACCGTTTTACTGAAATACTGCATTTGTTATATGAGATACTGAATTCCATGTATGGAAACTGAATTGGTGTCGTTTGGGACGATTGTCCAACGGCTTTACTGTATCACTGAGCTCAACCCCGTTTGGTAGTCAATTGGATCGAGCCGGCGAGGGCTTGGTCGTGAAATTTGTCATGCCACGGGGACTGTACTGAGGAACCTTGTAGTAATGAGACTCTTGGTTCCGGTATACTCGAGTATTACCAAAAGCTACTGAATTGGAGTGCGGGCCCGGTTGGGGTATGTTGGGTGGAAGGAATGGAAGTAAAGTGCGGTCTACGGTTTGGTACTTTTAACATTGACGGAGGGTCAATGAGGTTGGATCAAGATTGCAAGCGTGGAAATGGGCTCTTGAGAGCCGACTGTATCCTTTTACCGTTGTACTTCATTGCTTATCGTGTACTTTAAGTGATTGGCTATAGTTATGTGACTTTGGTTGCTTATGTAGTGGTATACCACTGGGCTTTAGCTCATTCCGTGTTATTTGTTTTCCTTACAGGAAAATGAACACTTTTGGAAAGGTTATGATAGTTGGATGCAAGTTGAGCTCATGTATATGTATTTTTGAATAAGCTCCTTGAGGGTGGAAACCCTAAGTGCTTTGATTCCACCAATGTTTGGTGTGTAAATGGCTACTTGTATATGTATGAACCAAATGGATGCTTTGGTAGGCCGTTTGGCTTGTAAAGGTTGGTTTTCAATGTATATATATGTTTGGTAAATGTTTGGATGGATTTCGGATCACCACGACTTTCAAACGGAAAAGGAAAAATTTTGGCGAAGATGAACAGTGCTGAATCCGGCCAGGAATCCGGCCAGAAACTGGCCGGATTGCCTGGAAAAAATGAAATTTTGGGGTTGGCTCTCGGCCTTGTATCCGGCCGAAAATCCGGCCGGAAATCCAGCTAGATTCCGACCGGATTCTGACGTGGATTTTACTGTTCATTTCGGTTTCGAATTTTCGTTTTTTCTATTTTGTGATTTTGACTTGTTTGCGCGCATTGCTATGTTCCGGAGCGTAAAATATCGACGTAAATTGAACCGTTAGTCCTGGCGAGAGCTGGGCAGGCAGTCCGCTAACCCCTTTGGTTCGCCTTAGGGGAAAGTGGGGCTGTCTCAGGTGGTATCAGAGCCTAGGTTTGAATTAGCCTGGTATCATAGAAGTGCTCGATTCAAGGATTCTATTGTTTATGTCTATTAAGTGTAATCATATTATTTCTTCCTTTGCTATAGGATGGATGCGAGTGGTGACCCGAGTGACCGTCCGGCAGGAGATCGTCCTCGTAGTACGCTGCCGCCAATTAAGTATCAACTTAGGCAGAAGGGGGCCGTGGTGCGTTGGAGCCCGGCCAGCCGCGTTCGACAGTGCGAGTGCCGTAGCAACTACGCCTATCCAAACGCTCTAGTGTTGGCGGTGGCAAAGGAACGTGAGGAGTTTGCTAAGGATAATACTAAGCTGGAAGCTGCGGTTGCTACATTGGAAGCTGACTTGACTCAGGTTAAGGCCACCAATGAGAAGCAAGCCGCACGTATCATGGAGCTAGAGTATGACGTGCATGAGGTCGAGGAGAGAGTTGATGACCTATGTGACCAACTGAGGGATGCACGCGAGCGCGAGGTTAAGCGAGCTCGCAAGGTCAGGGGTCGTGCTGAGGCAATCCTTAACCTGTGCGACGACGGGCTTGAGGAGTCTAGTGATGAGGCCTCGTATGCTGGGGCCGAGGCTGGGGAGGAGTCTACCCCATCGCCTGGGTCTCAGACCCCGGCAACCGACTAAGCCATGATATCTAGGCACCTTTTGGATAGTGGTGGTTTTTGAATATACATAGGGATAGGGATAGAGCCTTAGCTAACCGTTTGGGTGTAGGGTTAGCTACGTGTAAATTTCTTTTGATAGGCCTATCCTCGGGAGGATCGTTTATGTACGTACGTGCCTTGGCCGTACTTGACTGACTGCTTGTATATATATGTTTGGCTTGTAAATATGTGTGTTTGTGACCCTGTGTGAAATGTATCAACATGTGTTATGTGAAAGTTTTGCATGTTACTTACATGCTTTGTTACTGCTTTGGTTTAGTGCTTTTGTCTAGACCGAGTGAAACTTATGGAAGGAACACGAAGTGGTCGGGGACGTGGGCGCGGAACTAGACAACCCACACCGGTTAGGGAAACTGGGGAAACCTCAACTGGACCCAATCCTGGACCGCAATTAGATCCGAATGTACAAATAGCTGCCGCTATGCAGCAAATGACCAACTTACTCGCACAAGTAGTGCAACAACAGGGCCAAAACCCAAACCCTAACCCTGGGAACCCTGGTAACCACGTTGAGAGCGAGGATAGAGCTCTCGAACGTTTTCAAAAGTTTTCCCCGCCAAAGTTTATTGGGGGACCCGACCCTGATGTGGCTGAGAAATGGCTTGAGAAAATGGTTGATATATTCGCGGCCCTACACTACCCGGACGAACGGCAGGTCACTTTTGCCGTGTTTCAACTTGAAGGGGCTGCCCGTTCCTGGTGGAACGTAATTAGACAGAAATGGGAACGGGAGCAGACACCGAGGACTTGGGTGAACTTCATCCGAGAATTTAATGCAAAGTTTTTCCCTCCCCTAGTCCAGGAGAGGAAGGAGGACGAGTTTATCCAGCTCCGGCAAGGGGCTCAGACTGTGGCGGAGTACGAGAGTCAGTTCACCCGCCTGTCTAAATTCGCGCCTGAGCTCATCATGACTGAGCAACGACGGGTTAGGCGCTTTATTCAGGGTTTGAACGTTGAGATCCAGAAAGACCTCGCGGCGGCTCAAATCACTACGTTTAGCGAGGCAATGGAAAAAGCCCAACGAGTAGAAAGTGCACGGCTACAGGTTCGAAACTTCCAGGCTAAGAAGCGTGGTTTTCCTGGGAGTACATCTGGACAAGGTGAGAAGAGCACTCCCTCTAAGTTTGGACGAGGCATGGGTGGTGGTCGACAGTCCGGATCAGGCAGAGGGACTCCGTTCAGGGGTGGTCAAGCTGGGCTAGGACCGAGGGAAAACGTTCAGAGTGGCTCGGCTTCGGCACCTCGTGGTCCCTATGGGCACTGTGGGAAGGCAAACCACACCGAGGATAATTGCTGGAGGAAACTGGGTAAATGCCTGCGGTGTGGAAGTGCGGACCATCAACTGGCTACGTGCTCGGTCCTGAAACAAGACGGAAAGGGGAGTCAACTACCGTCGAGGACCAATACTGGACCAGCCAAGGGAGACGGATCTAAGCCTAAAGTTCCAGCTAGGGTGTATTCCTTAGAGCCCCATCAGGTCCCAGAGTCTTCCGAGGTGGTGGAAGGTACGATCCCTATTTTCCACCGCTTTGCTAAAGTTTTAATTGATCCTGGTGCCACTCATTCGTTTGTTAACCCTGATTTCATGTGTGGCATCGATATAAAACCTGCTAGCTTACCATATGACCTAGAGGTTAGTACACCTACGGGGAATCAACGTTTGGTGACTAGTATGGTCTACAGGGATTGCGATGTGTGGGTAGGTGAAAGGAGGTTTTTAGGGGACTTGATTAGCTTGTCCATTAAGGGGTACGATGTGATTCTGGGTATGGATTGGTTAGCCAAATATAACGCCCAACTAGACTGTAAAACGAAAGTAGTAGAATTTCGCATTCCTGGCGAGGCAACCTTAAGGTTGGATATAAGGGGTAGGTTAGCCTCATCTGCTCTAATTTCGGGCATTCGAGCTAGGAAACTGATAAGTAGAGGGGCACAAGGATTTTTGGCCTTTCTAATTAATACCCCTACGGATAAGTTAAAAGTGGAAGACGTGGCCGTAGTGAGGGAATTTCCGGATGTGTTTCCTGATGAATTAGTGGCTTTACCTCTGGAAAGAGAGATAGAATTCCGAATAGATCTTTTACCTGGAACCGCACCTATCTCGAAAACCCCTTACCGAATGGCGCCTGCAGAACTTAAAGAGCTTAAGTTGCAATTGCAAGACCTTTTGGAGCGGGGATTCATTCACGAGAGTGAGTCTCCTTGGGGAGCTCCGGTCCTATTTGTGAAGAAAAAGGATGGAATGTTGAGGATGTGCATTGATTACCGGGGGCTGAACAACATGACCATCAAGAATAAGTATCCACTGCCCCACATCGATGAGTTGTTTGACCAGCTGCAAGGAGCAGTGGTCTTCTCGAAGTTGGACCTCCGACAAGGGTACTATCAGTTGTTGATTAGGAAGGAGGACATTCCGAAAACTGCCTTCAACTCAAAATACGGGCATTACGAGTTCGCCGTTATGCCCTTTGGACTGACTAATGCTCCTGCCGCTTTCATGGACTTAATGCATAGGGTTTTTAAACCCTACCTGGACCGATTTGTCGTGGTGTTCATTGACGACATTTTGGTCTACTCTAAGTCACGCAAGGAGCATGAGGAGCATTTGAGAGTGGTGTTGCAGACATTAAGGGAACATCAGCTATACGCCAAGTTTAGTAAATGCGAGTTCTGGTTGGAGAAAGTGGCATTTCTAGGGCACGTGATCTCTCATGAAGGTATTTCGGTGGACCCGGCGAAGGTTGAGGCCGTGACAAATTGGAAGAGGCCAGAAACCCCCACGGAAATTCGTAGCTTTCTAGGGCTAGTTGGGTACTACCGAAGGTTCATTAAGGATTTTTCCAAACTGGCAGGACCTCTAACTGACCTGACGAAGAAGCATGGCCAGTTTATCTGGAACGGCCGATGCGAAACAAGTTTTCAGGAACTAAAGAAAAGATTGACCATGGCTCCGGTCCTAGTGTTGCCAAATGGAGTAGACGGGTTTGCGGTTTATGCGGACGCATCGCGAGAAGGCTTGGGGTGTGTTTTGATGCAGAACCGAAATGTGATTTCATTTGCCTCTAGGAAATTGAAGCTTCACGAGCAGAACTATCCGACTCACGACCTGGAATTAGCCGCAATGGTCTTTGCACTGAAAAAGTGGAGGCATTACCTATATGGGGTGACCTTCAAAGTGTATTCGGATCACAAGAGTCTTAGATATCTTTTCTCCCAGAAGGAATTAAACATGAGGCAACGAAGGTGGATGGAATTCTTGGAAGATTACGACTGTACGATCAATTACCATCCGGGAAAGGCAAATGTGGTAGCAGATGCCTTGAGTCGTAAAGTGCAAGTGGCAGGGTTAATGATTAAGGAGTGGGATTTGCTAGAATCCGTGTGTGAGTGGAAGCCCTGTTTTGGGAGTCATAAGGTGATATTTAGAAATGTAAGGGTGACCTCCACTCTACTGGAACGTATAAAAGAGGCGCAAGGCGAGGATTTGATGGTACGGAAGTGGAGAGAGAAATTGGAAAAGGGAGAAACAACGGACTTCAATTTGAGTCCTGAGGGTCTTTTGAAGTATCGGAGCCGAATCGTAGTACCGAAGGAAGAATTGTTGAAAGAGGAAATTCTAGAGGAAGCTCATAGGTCCAAGTATACAATCCATCCGGGTAGCAGCAAAATGTATCAAGACCTGAAGGGAACTTATCGGTGGGACAATATGAAGAGGGAAATCGCTCAATACGTGCAGAAATGTCTCATTTGCCAGCAAGTGAAGGCAGAGCATCAAAAACCGTCGGGTCTGTTACAACCCTTGGAGATACCCGAGTGGAAGTGGGAAAACATCACAATGGATTTTGTTTCCGGTTTACCAAGGACGCAAAGAGGGCACGATGCCGTTTGGGTGATCGTTGACCGATTAACCAAGTCGGCCCATTTCTTGCCAGTGAACATGAAGTACTCAATGGACAAATTGACCCGATTGTACATGGATGAAATTGTAAGGCTACACGGAGTGCCTGTGAGCATTGTCTCTGACCGGGACCCACGATTTGTATCTCGGTTTTGGCAGAAGTTTCAAGAAACCTTGGGGACTAAACTCAATTTGAGTACTACCTATCATCCTCAGACGGATGGCCAGTCAGAACGGGCAATTCAAACTCTCGAAGACATGCTACGAACGTGCATTCTGGACTTTGGAGGCAACTGGGGTCAGCACATGACCTTAGTCGAATTTGCATATAACAATAGCTTCCATTCGTCAATTCAAATGGCTCCGTACGAAGCTCTCTACGGACGCAAGTGCCGCTCACCGATTTACTGGGACGAAGTGGGCAAAAAGAAAGCACTGGAGCCGACAACTATTCCGTGGATGGAAGAGGCTCACGAGAAGGTCAAGTTGATACGGCAACGAATCCAAACTGCCCAAAGTCGCCAAAAGAGCTACGCAGATAACCGAAGAAAAGATTTGGAATTTGAAGTTGGAGACCATGTATTTCTCAAAATCACACCTTTACGAAGTCTTACAGCGGGGAAAGGAAAGAAGCTTCAACCGCGGTACGTCGGACCCTACAAGATCCTTCAGAGGGTTGGAGCGGTCGCGTATCGATTGGAACTACCGTCCAGTCTTTCTCGAATCCATGGTGTATTCCACGTCTCGATGCTAAAGAAGTACCATCCTGATCCATCCCATGTATTGCAACCGGAGGAGATCGAAGTAGATGAATCGCTTGCCTATGAAGAGAAACCGGTCCAAGTACTCGATCGAAAAGTCAAAGAGCTCCGAAACAAGAAGATTCCGCTAGTGAAAGTGCTATGGAGAAACCACGGAGTTGAGGAAGCTACCTGGGAAGTGGAAGATGAAATGCGAAAGAAATACCCAAACCTTTTCGGGAATTAAGGTGAGAAATTTCGAGGACGAAATTCTTTTAAGAGGGAGAGAGTGTGAGAACCCGTAAAACCCTAATTATTTTCCTAGGGTTTATTACCCCTTAATTGCATATATTTTTTTTTGCATTTTCGGGCTTAGAAATATTTTCTGGTAGATTTTATGCTTAATTATAGTTTTAAGACGATTTTTCTAGTATTGGAGAGTTTTTAGAAAATTAAGAGTAAATAGTGGACGTGGGACCCACTAGTGCGAAAAGTTCGAAAAAATTTGGCCAATAAGGTTAAGTTTCGGATACTGTGTAAAATTTATCGGGTGTTAAGGGATAAGTAGAATGTGTGAAGTGATTGATGTGAGAGGGATAAAGAAAGATAAGAATGCATTAATGAGTGTGACAAGTGTCACAATATGATTGGTTGGACTTTATGGTTTACTATTCACATTTTTGACTTTTGACCAAAATTAGTTAATATCTCCAAAAATTCACAAAATTCACCATTTTCTTACCTTGTGTTGGCCGGCCCTCTCTCTTGCAAGAAGGAAGAAAGTTCATCAAATTTCAAGCTTCCATCTCACTCAATCTTCCACAAACAAGAGCTTAGACTAGATTTCAATCCATAAAAACCTTTCTTCTAGTGCTAATAAGTGTATTAGTGAAGTTGATTTGAAGAGCTAAGGTGTCCACAATCCCTATCTCTCTTGATTTCTTGGTAAGTGATGCTTGAACACCCTACTACATCTAATGATGCTTATGTTTGGCTTAGAAGTGGCTAAAGTGATGGATTATATGATTTATTTCTTGGTTTGGCTTGATTTGGTGAAGTTTTTAATTTTATGATGAATTTTCTGGTTTAATATGAAATGGATGTTGTAGCCATCTTTGATGATTGGCAATGGACTATAATAACTCTAGTAGGTGTGAATTGTGGATAAATGCAACCAATTTTGGATTTGAAGTGAATTGTGAAAAGTTAGGGTTCATAATCCCCTAATTCTGTCCGGTTTTAGATCATAGGGTTAGACGCCGAATTGGACTTTGCTCAAAACATGAAAGTTGTAGGTATTGATGTGTTTGAGATGCCTGCAAAATTTCAGGTCATTTAGATTAGTGTAGAGTGAGTTATGTCGGAATTACTGTAGCTGTTCTGCTTTGGTCAGAATGCGAAAACTGCGTTGGTATTTGGCTATTTTGACTGGAATTGGTTTGGATTTTGAAGTTGATGTCTTCTGATGAAATGTAGCTGGATGTCTTAGCTAACACATGCCTTTGGAATTTCGGCATTTGGACTTGTATAGACTGAGTTATAGTAATTACAGTTTTGTGTGATTTGCAAACCTGTTTTGGGAATTCTGGTATAGTATTTTGCATATTTGACCTAGTTGTGTTAGGAACTGGATTGAGTGACCTTCTACATTGTTGTAGCTCTGTTTCTTGGCTTCGAAATGGTGGGTCTTACACCCCCATCCGATAATTGTAGTGAGAGTTGTGCCATTACCGCATTATGAGGTCAAATCCGATTTTCTTATCAAGGCTTAAGTTAAAGCCCTCTCTTAATTTCTGGTTTGCTATCATGCTTGTATATGTTTATAAAACCCTATTGGGGTTGTGAATTGGTGTTGTTTATGGCTCGGTATGGAGTCTTATTATATGTGTTACATGTTCTAGGGCGTGACGGTAGCTCACGACGTCTTGGTGATCGTGGTGCATGAAACACCATTTACTTGGTTGGTGAGTATACTACTCACTTATTTGTTACAATGTGACTTCGTGCTATGTGAATTGTTGCCTTGAAGGCTTATTTGGTTATGGGAAATGATTGAGGTGGGGGTGTACTTGACCGCCCTCACCCCTTGTAATTTCCTTTATAGCTATTTACCGTTTTACTGAAATACTGCATTTGTTATATGAGATACTGAATTCCATGTATGGAAACTGAATTGGTGTCGTTTGGGACGATTGTCCAACGGCTTTACTGTATCACTGAGCTCAACCCCGTTTGGTAGTCAATTGGATCGAGCCGGCGAGGGCTTGGTCGTGAAATTTGTCATGCCACGGGGACTGTACTGAGGAACCTTGTAGTAATGAGACTCTTGGTTCCGGTATACTCAAGTATTACCAAAAGCTACTGAATTGGAGTGCGGGCCCGGTTGGGGTATGTTGGGTGGAAGGAATGGAAGTAAAGTGCGGTCTACGGTTTGATACTTTTAACATTGACGGAGGGTCAATGAGGTTGGATCAAGATTGCAAGCGTGGAAATGGGCTCTTGAGAGCCGACTGTATCCTTTTACCGTTGTACTTCATTGCTTATCGTGTACTTTAAGTGATTGGCTATACTTATGTGACTTTGGTTGCTTATGTAGTGGTATACCACTGGGCTTTAGCTCATTCCGTGTTATTTGTTTTCCTTACAGGAAAATGAACACTTTTGGAAAGGTTATGATAGTTGGATGCAAGTTGAGCTCATGTATATGTATTTTTGAATAACCTCCTTGAGGGTGGAAACCCTAAGTGCTTTGATTCCACCAATGTTTGGTGTGTAAATGGCTACTTGTATATGTATGAACTAAATGGATGCTTTGGTAGGCCGTTTGGCTTGTAAAGGTTGGTTTTCAATGTATATATATGTTTGGTAAATGTTTGGATGGATTTCGGATCACCACGACTTTCAAACGGAAAAGGAAAAATTTTGGCGAAGATGAACAGTGCTGAATCCGGCCAGGAATCCGGCCAAAAACTGGCCGGATTGCAGGCCGGATTGCCTGGAAAAAATGAAATTTTGGGGTTGGCTCTCGGCCTTGTATCCGGCCAGATTCCGACCGGATTCTGACGTGGATTTTACTGTTCATTTCGGTTTCGAATTTTCGTTTTTTTATTTTGTGATTTTGACTTGTTTGCGCGCATTGCTATGTTCCGGAGCGTAAAATATCGACGTAAATTGAACCGTTAGTCCTGGCGAGAGCTGGGCAGGCAGTCCGCTAACCCCTTTGGTTCGCCTTAGGGGAAAGTGGAGCTGTCTCATGTACCTTCTCGTACCTTCCAAACTTCCAGCTCTACTTCATGGAGAGGAAACCAACCGAGGACAGCCCACAAAGCAGGAAATTTGGCTACACCCACCTCTTCTAGCTGAATTCAAGGTAGTGCTCCTAATCGAAATTTCCAATTTACCCCTAACAAGCTTGTTGATGCATCCAGGTCTAGTTCTAAGACCCCTCATGAAACTCCTAAGACTAGGAGTAGAGATATCAAGTGTTTCAAGTGCCAAGGGTTTAGACATATTCAGTCCCAATGTCTAAACCAAAGGATCACGTTAGTTACTCACAATGGGGAAATCGTGTCTACTGACGACGATTGTAAGGATATGCCTGGATTGGTCAAGGGTGATTGCTTGGAGGATGACTCGACGGAGGAAGAATGCTCTCCTATGCAAGGAGAAATCAGTTGTTTGGTGGCACGACGTGTGCTAACCGCTTGGGTCAAGGAGGACAAGCAATTACAAAAGGAGAACTTATTTTACACCCCATGTAAAGTAAGTGATAAGGTGTGTAGCCTCATCATTGATGGTGGAAGTTGCACCAATGTGGCAAGCTTACTAATGGTTGAAAGCTTGGGTCTTCCTACAACTAGACATCCACATACATACTGCTATAAACAGGTACATGTTCCTTTTCAATTGGCAGCTACATTGATGAAGTTGTGTGTGATGTTGTTCCTATGCATGCGACTCATGTCATCTTAGGCAGACCTTGGCAATTTGATAAACATGTCACATTTGATGGTAGAGCCAACAAGTACACTCTATTGCACAATGGTAAACGCATGGTCCTAACACTTCTCACACCTGCACAAGTATATGAGGACCAACTAAAATTGCAAAGAGAGTGTGACTTAGACCGCCAAAAGAGGAAACAAAAGGTGGTCGACCCAGGCAAATACTCCACTTCTACAAGTGAGCAATCGACCAAGGGTCAAGTGAGCACACCTAGTGTCACCCATGATCATGCATTAATTAAATCAAACACTAGGAAGCAAAACATGATAATCAAGGTTAAGGATGTTCGAAAACTTGTGAATGCTGATCAGCCTGTATTACTCATAATTTGTAAACATGTGCTCCTAAATGTTGATGAGCTCGATAAGGCATTGCCTTCGAGTGTAGTTGCTCTTTTGCAGGAATTCGAGGACGTGTTTCCTGATGAGGTCCCTTATGGCTTACCACCCATCCGAGGGATTGAGCACCAGATAGACTTGATTCCTGGAGCACCGCTGCAAAAACAAATTGGCTTACCGCATGGATCCTGAGCAAACAAAGGAGCTTCAAAGGCAAGTGGATGGCCTATTAGGTAAGGGTTGGGTAAAGGAAAGTCTAAGTCCTTATGTTGTGCCTGTGATACTTGTCCCCAAAAAGGATAGTACTTGGCGCATGTGCACTGACTGTAGAGCTGTTAATGCTATCACTGTTAAATATCGTCATCCCATTCCTATACTAGATGATATGCTTGATGAACTTGATGGTGCTGTTATTTTCACTAAAATTGACTTAAGGAATGGCTATCATCAAATCAGGATAAAAGAAGGCGATGAATGGAAAACAGCTTTTAAAACAAAACATGCCCTTTATGAGTGGTTAGTCATGCCTTTTGGATTGACTAATGCACCTAGTACCTTCATGAGATTAATGAATCATGTTTTGAGACAATTCATTGGGAAGTTTGTGATTGTTTACTTTGATGATATCTTGATATATAGTCGAAATGAACATGAACACATGGAGCATTTGAGATTGGTTCTTGATACACTTCAAAAGGCACACCTATACGCCAGCCTTAGAAGTTCACTTTTTGTACTAATGAGCTTGTGTTCTTAGGCTATGTTGTGAGTTCACAGGGCATCAAAGTAGACGAATCCAAGATTAAGGCCATCAAGCAATGGCCAACACCCAAATCCATCCCTGAGGTGCGCAGTTTTCATGGATTGGCGAGTTTCTATCGGCGTTTTGTCAAAGACTTCAGCACCATTGCTGCTCCACTGACCGCTGTGACAAAGAAAAATGACAAATTCCATTGGGGAGAAGCCCAAGAACAAGCATTTCTTACCCTTAAGGATAAACTCATACAAGCACCTGTTTTGGCATTACCTAACTTTAACAAGACTTTTGAAATTGAATGTGATGCTTCTGGTGTAGGGCTTGGATCTGTTCTCATGCAAGACAAAGAGGCCTTGTGCATCCTTTAGTGAGAAGCTGGGAGGTGCTGCCTTGAACTACCCCATATATGACAAAAAGTTGTACACACTGGTGAGAGCTTTGGAGACCTGGCAACACTACCTCCGTCCAAGGGAGTTCGTTATACACACTGATCACGAGTCATTGAAGTTTCTCAAGAGGCAACCAAAATTGAGCAAGAGACATGCCAAATGGGTAAGTTTCATTGACACATTCTCTTATGTCATTAAGTACAAAACTGGCAAAACGAATGTGGTAGCTGATGCACTATCTCGTAGACAATCTCTGCTTGTTTTCCTTGATGCTAAGTTGTTAGGTTTTGAGTTGATTAAGGAACTTTATGAACATGATCTTGATTTTGGTGACATGTATGCTTCTTGCATTAAGAGTCCACATGGAAAATACTTTTTGCATGATGGATTTCTATTCTATGTGGTTAAGTTATGTGTGACAGCCCCACCTTCCCCTAAGGCGAACCAAAGAGGTTAGCGGACTGCCTGCCCAGCTCTCGCCAGGACTAACGGTGCAGTATAGCGCGATCTTTCACGTTCCGGAACTTATAACGAGCGCAAATAAGACAAAAGGGCAAAATAACCCAAAATAAAAGAAAATGAAATCCGGAGTCGGCCATGAACAGTAACCGACTCGTCCGAACCCAACCAAACATCGAATTACATATACCACATAACATTTAGCCTTTACAAACCAAAAATGACATTTAAAAGTGATACAAAAGTCACTACATATATGGTTTGCCAAAACAAAAGTGAAAACGGCCCTAAAGATACATTTAGGGTCCCATTTTATATACAATACAAAAGAGTCATTCATCTAGTTCATTCGGCAACCATTTATCAAAATTCATTCCAAAAGAGTCATATTCCTGTAAGGAAAACAAAAGGAACGGGGTGAGCTAATTGCCCAGTGAGAATACAACTCAAGCAACCAAGTTCATGGATACATCAAGTTTAACAGTCCAATTTACCAAAATAAATAAAGCCACACATTAATAATGAGGATAAAAGGATACGGGTGGCTCTCAAGAGCCCTTTTCCTCGTTTGAATTCTTGATCAGGTCTCATTGACTCTCCGTCAATGTCTGAAAGGTAACCAACCGTAGACTCCTCTTAACTTCCATTCCCTTCCTCCTAACATTCCTCAACCGGGCCCGAAATCCAAACACTTGCATTGTGGTATTACTCGAGTAAATCGGAATCAAGAGTCTCTCATACTACAAGATTCCCTATGATGTTGCCCCAAGGCACATTAATTGGCACGACCAAGCCCTCGCCAGCTCGATTCAATCAATAACCAATGGGGTTGAGCTCATGGATAATATTTGAAGTCATGTATTTCATTTCATATAACATTTCATATAACTTTCCAATAACATGCGAAACAATAAGTGAAAGTGATAAAGTACACTCTCACTTGGATCAATCAACATTCAACATCTCAAGTACAAAGATCAAAGCCATGTAATAGCACATAAGTGAGTAGTACACTCACCAAGCTAGCACAATGTGGTTTCAAACACTTTAGTCAAAAGAACGTTGTGCACCACCGTCACGCCCTAAAAACATGCAAACAAATACAATGAGACTCGATAACGAGTCATAAACCAAGGCCAAACATGACCCCAATAAGGTTCCATAAACATTTACAAACAATAGAGGAAACCAGAAATTTCGGAAATGTAACTAGCATTGGCCCGGAAAAATACAGTTTTGACGTCATTTTGCGGTAATAGCACAAATTCCACTACGAGTATCGGATGAGGGTGCAAGACCCACCATCTCGAAGCTAAAAGATAGGGCTACAACAATGTAGAAGGTCACTCAGTCTAAATCCTAGCACAACTAGGTCAAATGTGCCAAATACTCAACCGGAAACACTAAAAACAGGTTTACAAATCACATAATGCTGTAATTACTATAACTCAGTCTATACAGGTCCAAATGCCGAAATTCTAAAGGCATATGTTAGCTAAGACATCCAGCTACATTTCATCAGAAGACACCAACTTCAAAATCCAAACCAATTCCAGTCAAAACAAACGATTACAAGCGCAGTTTTCACATTCTGAGCAACCCAGATCAGCAATAGTAAAATCGACATATCTCCCTCCACACAACTCCGATTGACCTGAAATTTTGTGGGAACCTTTAAAATACCATTCCCTACAACTTTCATGTTTTGAGCTAAGGCCAATTAGGCCTCTATCTAGTACCTAAAAATTCGGACAGAATGTACCCTTAAGAACCCTAGATTTTCCAATTTTCTTCCAAAACAGAAATTGGTTGCAATTAATCACTTTTCCCACCTCCTTAAGTCATTATAGACCATTTCCATACATCATAGATAGCGACACCATCATGCTTGAATTAAAACAGAAAATTCCCCAAAAATAATAAAAAGTCATCAATTCAACCACAAATCAAGAATTAATCCATAAATTTGCATCTTCTACTTCCACTAAGCATGATTTGAGCATCAATTAAAGAAGGAGGGTGGTTCTTCACAACTTACCTTTAAAACAAGAGAGAGAGAGCTATGGACCACCTTAACTTTTCCAAATAACTTCACCAATCACCTCAAAATCACTAAGTGGAGGAGTTTTATGGAACAATTGGAAGATTAATCGGTTGATTTGAGAGATTGAGCAAGATTGGAGACCAAAATTGTGAAGAGTTTTCTTTCCTTTGAGCTTCAAGAAAGTCGGCCACCCTTGGAGGAATTTTGATGATTTTTGGGTCATTTTTGGTTATTTAAGTCAATGGTAAGAAAGTCTTAAGGTAGCCCAATCAAATGGTGACACTTGTCACCTTTAATTAAATGCTCACCTACCTTGTCTCCCTTATATCAATCCACTTAGCACTCTCTACTTATCTCTTAACACCCGATAAATTAATTCCAGTATTCAAAACTTAATCTAGTTGGCCGAATTTTTCCGGACTTATCGCACTAGTGGGTCCCACGTCCGGTAACTGCTCTTAATTTCTCAAAATCTATTTGATACTAGAAAAATCATCTAAAAATTATATCTGCTCCTTAAATTTATCTAGAAAAATTTTCGAATCACGAAAATGCAGAAAACAAGTCATGAAAAATAATAAAACTTAGAAAATGAAAATTACGGGTTCTCACATTATGTGTACCTAATTCTTCTATTCGTGATCTTTTGGTTAGAGAGGCACATGGTGGTGGTCTCATGGGTCATTTTGGCATTGTTAAGACCTTAGTAATGTTGCAAGAACACTTCTACTGGCCTTATATGCGTAGGGATGTTGAGCGCATGGTTGGTAGGTATGCCACTTGCCACAAGGCCAAGTCTAAAACAAACCCTTATGGCTTGTATACCCCATTGCCCATTCCACATTATCCTTGGGTAGACTTGTCTATGGACTTTGTCTTGGGACTACCTAGGTCACCAAGGGGTACTGACTCCATCTATGTGGTCGTGGATAGATTCTTTAAGATGGCTCATTTCATCCCTTGTCACAAAACTAATGATGCATCTCATATTGCTAACCTATTCTTTAAAAAAATTGTTCATTTGCATGGTATGCCTCAAACCATTATTGGTGATAGAGATGTGAAGTTTTTGAGCTATTTTTGGAAGACTTTGTGGTCCAAGCTTGGCACTAGATTGTTATATTCGACCACAAGTCATCCCCAAAGCGATGGGCAAACTGAGGTTGTCAATCGCACACTTGGTACTTTACTCAGGGCATTGATTAAAAAGAATCTTAAATATTGGGAAGAGTGTTTGCCACATGTTGAATTTGCTTACAATTGAACTGTTCATAGTGAGACACACTACTCGCCATTTGAGATTGTTTATGGTTTTAACCCCCTGACACCCCTTGATTTAGCACCCTGACCTTCCTCTAAGCACACAAGCTTAGATGGGAAAAAGAAAGCTGATTTTGTGCGCAGGTTGCATGAGGCTGTTCGAGCCAATATTGAGAAGCGCACGCAGCAATACGTCCAGCAAACTAATAAGCACCGTCGTAAGTTGACCTTTGAACCTAGAGATTGGGTTTGGCTGCACTTGAGAAAAGAAAAATTTCCCAAGCAACACTAAAGCAAGCTATCCCCAAGGGGTGATGGACCCTTTCGAGTGCTCCAACGAATCAATGACAATGCCTATAAATTGGAGCTACATGGGGAGTACAATGTTAGCGCGACTTTCAATGTCGCGGACTTGAGCCCATTCCTTGACGAGGAGGATCCAGATTTGAGGTCAAATCCTTCTCAAGTGGAGGGGACTGATGTGTGCATGGACCGTAGCCCACGTGATGACCCAGTTCGAGTCCCATTGGGCTCGGTTACAGATGCACGGGCTAAACGCTTCAAAGAATCCCTTCAAGCCTTGGTACGAAGTGTCCAAGATCAACATGGAATATATAGAAGCATTGAAGGCTTGGACGTAGCCACCTACACCTTGCTCCAAGCCCCACGAGGAGCTAAGCGAAGACCACGCATGAAGCGCCATGGCCGAGAGATAGTGCTAGTTGATTTTATTCCTTTAGTTAGTTTTTCACTTGTTGCAATTTCGGCCCACAAAGCCTTAAGCATGGCCGAACCTCTCTTATTAGTTTAGGTAGTCTTGTAGGCGACAAATCCTTGCCCCAATAGGATTTAGGTTAGTCATTAGCCTATAAAAAGATCCACTTTGTACGGCCAAAGGGTTAGACACTTTTGATAATAAAATTCTGTTTGTGTTTCTCTTCAATCATTGAGAGATTCGAATCCTTTACTTGCTTTGGCAAGGGTTCTTGAGCAATCTCGTGATTGTCCTTGATTGTTCATCCGACCTATCCACTTGAGTATTCACCTCGTTTGGAGTCGTCGTTGTACCACATTCAATCAAGTTGTGTCGTCCGTCTTGGTTTTGGGTTCCGCAAACCAAATATGGGACAACCTCGCTAGATCCTTGTACAAACATGCTACGTGTCTTGAAACGCGTTGATTGAGGAGCATATCAGTCTTTGTAGGTTTAATATGGCTTATGAAAACAACCTTACCATTGCGCAATTGGCACTAAAAATGGATGGCATGTGGATTGAGATGCAAAGAAGATTTGATCGTAAATTCGAGTCCATGCAAGAACAAATCGACAATTGGATTCATCAAGGAACGCCTCTAAGTGAATGAGAGGAAAATCTCCCTTGAACGAACTTAGTGACTCCAATTTGGAGAGGGAGTTTGAGGACGATGAGCAAAGGCCGAGAGAGGATAGACATCGAGCTAGACATGGAGATGATCAATTCAAAGGAATAAAACTTAAAATTCCCACATTCCAAGGGAAATCAGATCCCGAAGCATACTTGGATTGGGAAAGGAAGATTGAGTTGATTTTCGATTGCAACCACTACACGGAGCCTCAAAAGGTGAAGTTGGCAGCCATAGAGTTCACGGATTATGCCGTTGTTTGGTGGGATCAACTTCGCATCAAGCAAAGGAGGAACGAAGAGCCAACCATCCGAACTTGGGAAGAATTAAAACAAATAATGAGGAAGCGCTTCATACTGGGTTACTACCATAGGGGTTTGCACGATAAATTGCAAACCCTCACCCAAGGTAGTATGACGGTCGAAGACTACTTCAAGGAGGTAGAGATGGCAATGATGAGGCTTGATATTCAACAAGATTCAGAGGCCACCATGGCTCGATTGTTGAGAGGATTAAGGGCTAAAGTTGCAGATATTGTGGAGCTTCAACACTACCTTGACATGGGAGAACTATTAGACAAAGCCATCAAGGTGGAAAGGAGGCTCAAGAAGAGGGGTACAACCAGAAATTATGCCTCTACTTACACTCCAAATCAGCGAAGTTTCCAGCCTAGGAGAGATGATATGGTCGCTAGTAATTCCACAACTCCATGGCCGAAGCATGAGGTGTCCATCAATCCTCGACCAAGTACTTCTCTAAGTTCGATACTAGAGGGGCTTCCAAACCAGCAAACGAGACCTCAAAACCTAGGAGTCAAGATACTAAATGCTGGAAATGCCAAGGCATCGGTCACATTGCAAACCAATGCCCAAATCAGCGAGTAATGATCTTGTTTCCTAATGGAGACATCATCATCGATGATGAAAAGGGGGAAAATGCCGGTTTTCATCCCTAAACTTTGGGGTAAGGACACATTTCGTCCCTCAACTTTTGGGCTCAACACATTTGATGTCTGAATTAATAATTTTTGACCAATGCTATCCTTAAACGGCTATTTTGCCAATTTTGAAACGGACCGTTAAGTATTCTTTTTTTCTTTGTCTGAACAAAAACAAAATCAGGTAAGTATCCAGCTGTCTCCACTTTCCCTTGTACGAAACCAACCTGAACTTGATTTGCTCTCTTCTAACCCTTTTCTTTCACTTCGGCAACAACCAAATCGCATTCCTCCAAGACTAAAGAAGATCGAAGAAGCTGACCTGCTGCCCTGTGATTAAGTAAGAAAGTGGAGAAATATGTCGGTGCGAAAGAAAGAGTTGGAAAATCGTGCACCCCCAAATTATGGTAAGCTGTCCAGGTTTAGTATTTGTTAATTAAAGCTTTAATGATGAAAAGTTTGACCTTTTTTGGCATTGCATGTAGATGTGGTCTGTTTATGATGTTTTATTGACTTCGTTTGGGTTCAGCGACAAAGTTTGACATATGGGTCATTTTCCGTTGTTTTGTGGATGTAATCTTGTTAATGTTTGGTCGACATTGTTTGAAAAGATTAATTTTTTTAATGGTTAGAACATCTATGCTTGAATAATAAACTTGTGGTCCCTTTTGGATGGTTATGTTATAATAAAAAGTATGATTCTGTTAAACTTGTGGTCCCTTTTATTGACTTCGTTTGGGTCCAGCTACAAAGTTTGACATTTTTTTTTGAATATGATACATATGGGCCATTTTTCCCTGTTTTGTAGATGTAATCTTGTTAATGTTTGATCGACATTGTTTGAAAAGTTTAATTTTTTTAATGGTTAGAACATATGGTTTATCCGATTCTGTTAGAATATGAAAGTTGTGGTTTGTTTACTTATTCAGTATTTGATATATACAATTTTTTTTAATTATCAGAACAAGGTAGCTCACTGATTACACTAAGATGTCACTGTGGGGGGTTGATTTTTTACACTCCTCAACCACATTATAAGGGTAGAGATGTATGTGTCCTTGATTACGTTGAGAGTATAGGTTTGAGTATTTTTGAAGTGGATAGATTGATTGAGGCTGCTGGTGTCTTTGGTCACAAAGTGTACTATGGTTGGGAGAACAATAGCTTTAAAAGGATAGACAATAGTAGAGAATTAAATGGATATATTCAGAGGACTGCTGGTTCAATTAGGGAAATTATCTTGTACCTTGAAGTCTCATTGTAACAGCCCCACTTTCCCCTAAGGCGAACCAAAGGGGTTAGCGGACTGCCTGCCCAGCTCTCGCCAGGACTACGGATCAGTTAACGTCGATCTAATGCGCTCCGAAGCTTACCAACGCGCGCAAATAGGTCAAAATCACAAAATAAAAAAAACGAAAATCGAAGCCGCGATGAACAGTAGAGGACACGTCAGAATCCGGCCGGATTTGGCCCTTTCCTTTTTCCAAATTTTTTTTTCTTTTTCGTTTGAAACGCGTATCAGTTCGAAATCCAACCAGGCATCGACCAAACATATATATACATTGGAAACCAATATTTGCAAGCCAAGACGGCATATCAAATATTCAACTAGTTCATACATGTACAAATAACCATTTACAAGCCAACCATTGGTTGCAACAAAACACTTAGGGTTTTCACCCTCAAGGAGCTATTCAAAATATACATTCACATGAGCTCAACTTGAACCAACTAGCACATTCTTTCCAAAAGTGGTCATTTTCCTGTAAGGAAAACAAATGGCACGGTATGTGTAACATCCCGAATATTAGGAGGTTGTTTGTGAAGAAAATATTAAAGTATATTTCTTCGGGTTTGATTTAAAACCTTATTTGTTTTAAAAGACTAGAGACCCTAATATTTTAGTCAAAAACCCTAGTTTACTTGTGACTAACCGGTTTTCTTAAATCTCTCACATTTTAATTGAAACCCTAATTTTAATCACTGGAATTGGAAAATTCCTCACGTTTTCTTAAAAATTTCCTTTTATTTGGAAATTATTATTTATTAAAGCCCTACTATCCATTTATTCCATAATAAGTGCAAATGAGCCTAGAAAGTAGGGTTTCACTCTTCGTTTTCAAGATTGGGGCAAATTAGGGTTTTCGCGATTTTCCGCCAGATGAATTTTCGGCACAGAGTAAGAATTAATTTGGGGATTAAAAGTGACTTTTAAGTGAGAAATAATATGTGATTAGTGGCAATGAGATAAGGTTAGTAAATGAGAAGTAAAAACCCTAGTACGTGAGTTTTAAGAAAAACGGCGCGAATCGGCGGGACCCGCGTACTACCGGTTGAACGCACCACTTGACCACCACTTTCTTACCATACAAGCTTATTGATATTTGAGCAAAATATCTTCTCAATTTCCAGCTAGCTTGACCGAAATTTGTGGCCTAAAAATGTAAGGGAAGAGAGAGAAAAATGCTTGGCTATGGTGGTGACACTTGTCCAACTCTATTGGGTCCTTGTTTGATATTTTCTTTCTTCCTTTCTTATCTTTCCTTGGACTGCATTTCTTCTTCATTTCTGCTTGTCTTGGCCGAGAGTGAGAGGGAGAGAAACCAAGAGAAAGAAACTCCAACCCATCTTGAGTTTGATCCATTTAAGTGAGCAACAAGAAAACTAAACCGATTGATTGTAAGTTTGAAAGCTTGGGAAGCTAAGGGAACCAAAAATTTCAAGAAATAGTGGAGGATCACTCTTGCAAGGCTTTGTCTTAAGGTATATTGGCTGATCACCCTTTTCTTCTCCATTAATCATAATCAAGTGGTTGTTAAGCTTAGAATTGAGCTAGTGATACCTATTTTCAAGTTGTTGTGATGATTTTTGGATGATATAAGTGAGTTAGGATTTGATAAATTTCTGCCCAAACTTGCTATATGGTTACTATATGTTGTATATAAGGTTATACAAGGGGCTTTGGTAGTGATTGGAACAAGGAATTGAAGAAAGTTCAATTGAAAACCAAAATTTCCAGATTTCTGGAATTTCATGTTTCACTTCTGTCCGTTTTTGTTGCACCATGTTAGAGGCCGAATTGACCTTGGGTCAAAGAAGGAAAGTTGTAGAGAATGGTATTTTATAGGTACCTGTAAAATTTCAGCTCAATCGGAGCAACGTAGGACGTGAAAAGTCCAAAATACCCTTACTGTTTTAAGTATTTCCCAAGCAGTCCGTGTGAGCAGTTAAGTCCAGTTTATCACGTTTTTCGACTAGGATCCATTCTGATTTAGCTTTTTACCAAAACATGAAAGTTGTATCATTCTGAATTAGCTTTCAAATGCCTCTAAGAACACCTGATTCGGACTTGTGTACTCTGAGTTATGTCCATTACAGTGTTCTGTGTTTAAACAGCCAACGAATTGGTTTCGGGTTTAGTAATTCGAGAATTTGACCAATTTACATTAGAAACTGGACTAAGTGACCTACATGAACATTGTAACCCTGAGTCTTAGCTTCGAAACGGTATAGGTTGCGTCTTAATCCGATAATCGTAGCCTCGGATAAGTTATTTCCGCTTTCATACGTCAAATCTGTCTTTTGCTAAATTGAATTTCTGCACTTGTTATTACTGTATTTCTTATTCTTATGATATTGTGAGCCTATGGAACGGCTCTTGACTTGAATTGCTTATGTGTGATGTTGGGTTGTGGTTGAGGAAAAATAATGAAGCCAAAATGGCTGGAAAATTAGGTAAACACAAAAGGGCGTGCTGCCCAAATTTTCGCCGAGAGCTAGGTTTCTATTTGAACTTGTATACTTTTGTTTGGCCAATACCATGACCGGTTTTCCATTTTACAACATGATTTTTCATCCTTTGGTTCAATCAACCCTCTTCTTACTTGAAAGTCATCTTTACACGTTTTACTCTTAATTAGTCGGGTTTCTTTGTTTCACTTAAATGTTTTGCTCGATAAACTATAATAATGTTCTCTTGCTCAACCTTAGGTTTCATTGGTGATTAAGGGTAATATCCGGAAGGATATTTTGCACGATATTTTGTATTTCTAGGTGAGTGACCTCAAACTACTTCTAAAGTTATTTATGAACCGTTTCTTACATTATTTACTTTTGAACTGTTTCCAAAGTCACTTTTGAAATGTTTTCTTGCATATCATGTGTGCTGGCATTTGAGTGTGCCTTGTTTGCTATATTTCTTGACTTCATGACTTGTATTTTGGTTGATAACGTGTTAAGTGCTTTCGATGATTATTAAAACGAGTTTTCTAGGCGAGTGTGTACTTTATCGCACTCGACCTAAATAGCTGTGCAATTTTCAAGGATTTAATTATTGAAATGCTAGTTGCGCATGATGTAAGCCTTTTGGGCTGAACTGGCCATTGCCCTTGTTACCGGTCGTCTTGAGCCAGAAGCGGACTCGGTCAGGCGATTAGGAACTTGGGTGAACGTTTGGTATACTCGAGTATTACCTATGTAGGTTGGTGGAGCCTGGCCAAAAGCCAGGGACGGGGTGAATGAAATGAAGTAAGTGACCAAATGAGCGAGGAAATGTCAGGAGAATGAATGTATCCTTTCATGAATGTTACTATCGCTTTCCATTGTAAATGTTTCTTGAATTATTGATAATCCATATTTACTGTTTTGCAAATGATGTAGTTGTTTCCGGATTTATCATTCAATTTATGACATCATTGAAATGAACTATTGTGAAACCGATTTGATTAATGATTTTCTGGTTACTCGCTGAGCTTTTAGCTCACCCCAAAAACTATTTTATTCCCCTCCACAGGGCTCGTGGCGAAGGAAGGACTTGTAGTACTTGTGCACGTGTATGGATGGCCTAAACTTTGTACAATTTTGGATTTGGAATTATTTTATGTATATTTGGGATTAGTTTCCGCTGCATTTGTGACATGTAATTATTGGAGACTTGGATGTATATTTGTGGAACATGTGATGTATATTTGAGATTTTTATTGTAATATATTTGAGGATTATAGTGATCGACTGAGTCCCGGCGAGAGCTGGGCAGGCGGCCCGCCGAACCCTGGGGTACGCCCTAGGGGGAGGTGGGGTCGTCACAGTATGAGCTAAAGCCCAGTGAGCAACTATCACACAAAAGCAGTCAAGATCACATAATCATAACCGTTCAGTTCAAATATGCAATTAAGAGATAAATCAAACCAGTGAAAGGATACGGTTGGCTCTCAAGAGCCCATTTCCACACTTGCAATCTTGATCCAACCTCATTGACCCTCCGTCAATGTTAAAAGTACCAAAACCGTAGACCTCACTTTACTTCCTTTCCTTCCACCAATCATACCCCAACCGGGCCCGCACTCCATTCAGTCACTTTTGGTAATACTCGAGTATACCGGAACCAAGAGTCTCATTACTACAAGGTTCCTCAGTACAGTCCCCGTGGCAAGACAATTTTCACGACCAAGCCCTCGCCGGCTCGATCCAATTGACTACCAAACGGGGTTGAGCTCAGTGATACAGTAAAGCCGTTGGACATTCATCCAAACGACACCAAATCAGTTTCCATGAGTGGAATTCAGTATTTCATATAACCAGTACAGTATTTCAGTGAACAGTCATTAACCATGAATAAAATCACAAGGGGTGAGGGCGGTCAAGTACACCCTCACCTTAATCACTTCCAATAAGCAAATAAGCCTTCAAGGCATCAATTACACATATAACAAAGCCACATTGTAACATTTAAGTGAGTAGTATACTCACAAATCAAATAAGTGCTATTTCATGCACTTCCGTCAGGGGAATGTCGTGAACCACCGTCACGCCCTAGAACAAGTAAACAAATGCAATGAGACTCGATAACGAGTCATATAGCAATGCCAATCACAACCCCAATAGGGTTTTATAAACATATACAAGCATGATAGCAAACCAGGAATTAAGAAAGGCCTTAAACTTAGGCCTTGGAAAGAAAACCGGATTCGACCTCATAATGCGGTAATGGCACAACTCTCACTACGATTATCGGATGGGGGTGTAAGACCCACCGCTTCGAAGCTATGGAACAGGGCTACAACAATGAAGAAGGTCACTCAATCCAGTTCCTAGCTTAACTAGGTCGAAAATGCCAAATACTATACCAGAATTACCAAAACAGGTTTGCAAATCACACAAAACTGTAATTACTATAACTTAGTCTATACAAGTCCAAATGCCGAAATTCCAAAGGCATATGTTAGCTAAGACATCCAGCTACATTTCATCAGAAGACACCAACAACTAAATCCAAACCAATTCCAGTCAAAATGGCCAATAACCAGTACAGTTTTCGCATTCTGTCCAAAGCAGAACAGCTACAGTAATTTCGTCATAACTCATTCCACATTAATCCAAATGACCTGAAATTTTACAGGTACCTCAAACACATCAATACCTACAACTTTCATGTTTTGAGCAAAGTCAAATTCGGCCTCTAAACCTATGATCCAAAACCGGACAGAATTGGGGATTTAAGAACCCTAACTTTTCAGTTTTCATTCCAAATCCAAAATTGGTTGCATTTATCCACATTTCACACCCACTAGAGTTATTATAGGCCATTGCCAATCATCACAAACAACCACACCATGATAATCCAATTAAACCAGAAAAATCATCAATAAATGGAAAACTTCACCAAATCACTTCAAGTCAAGATAAAAACCAGAAATTTCAGCACTTTAATCACTAATAAGCATAACTTAAGCATCATTAGATGTAGGAGGAAGATACACACACCACTCACCTAGTAACAAGAGAGGTAGAGGTGTTGGACACCTTAGTTCTTCCAAAAACTTCACCAAATCAACCACTAACACCAACTAGAAAGATTTTATGGAGTAGAAACTAGTTTAGTTGGTTGAGTTATGGATTGAAGCAAGAAGAAATCAAGACTTGAAGAGGTTTTCTTCCTCCCTTGAACTTGAGAGAGAGGGCCGGCCAACAAGAGAAGAAAAATTGTGAATTTTATGCAATTTTTGGATATTTAATCCTTTGGTCAAAAAAGTCAAAATTGTGAATAGTAAATCTTAAAGGAAAACCAATAACATGGTGACACTTGTCACTCTATTTAATGCATTCTTATCACTTCTTTTCTCTCTCACATCAATCACTTCACACACTCTACTTATCTCTTAACACCCGATAAAATTTACACAGTATCCGGAATTTAACCTAATTGGCCGAATTTTTTTGAACTTTTCGCACTAGTGGGTCCCACGTCCAGTATATATTCTTAATTTTCTAAAAACTCACCAATACTAGAAAAACATCTAAAAACTATAATTGCTCATAAAATCAACCCAGAAAATGTTTCTAAGCCCGAAAATGCAAAAATTATGCAATTAAGGGAACTAAAACCCTAGGAAAATTTTTAGGGTATTTACGGGTTCTCACACTCATTCCATGAAATTCTGGTTCACCAACTTGGCTATAATCCTTATGAGGTTGATGAGAATGAAAAAAGTCCTAGTAATGGTAAAGATAAAACTGCAAATGATGACCATGAAAGGGGAGGGAATGATAACAATGAAGCTGATTCATCCAGTGAGTCTTTCTTCTCAGCATTAGATTCTGATTATAATCAAAGTGAAGAAGATGATGCTGATTTCGATGGTAACATAGATAAAAATGCTGAATGGTTGGGTGTAGAGCACTATAAGGAATTGCAAACTAATTCGGCAAAACAAGGACAGGTTGAGGCTGATTTGGTTCAACCTGAAGATGATGATGTAGCCCCTGATTCTGAATCAGATTTTGAGAGTGTACATGGGTCTGATGATGAAAATGGTAGTAATAGGTTTGTTGTTGTGACGACCTCACCTCCCCCTAAGGCATACCAAAGGGTTCGGCGGACCGCCTGCCCAGCTCTCGCCAGGACTCACTCACTATCTCAATCGAGTCATGTACACACATCCATGAACCATAAATAACATTCCCAATTCAAGCTTATAATTTACATTGATAGAAATCGAGGTACAAAGTCTCAATCCACCAAACTAGATCAAAACGAATACAATCCAAATACAACATGTTCCATCCGAGGAATAGCGTGAGTACAAGTCAAAAATCAAACAACGAGTCTATGCTAGACTTTACATATCTCACACCTCGCTCGTACCCCTGAAAGGAAAACAAATGGAGTGGAATGAGCTAAAAGCCCAGTGAGGTTCCAAATAGCAAATTGACCATTATTTATAAGTACGAGTTTTCGATATAGCAAAGTAACGAGCATAAAGTGTTCATAAATGTGAACAGTAACACGTCAAGTAGCCATCTTAAAATGAGCGAATGTAGAAAATTTTTCAAAAGAAACAATAATCCAATAAACAATAATCACCCCAAAGTATAAGGATACGGATGACTCTCAGGAGCCAAATTCCCATTACATTACCAGAAGCTTGATCCCGTAGTAGTTGACACTCCGTCAACTTTCAAGTAAGTAACCAATCCAGTAGAACACCACTTAAACGACTCTCCGTCCACCGTTCAACCCCCAGCTGGGCCCAAAATCCTCAAGAACACGGGTGGTAATACTCGAGTATACCGATTAGTCGAGGAGATATCACTCCACTCGACAATACAAGAGACCCAGGGTTCGTTACCCAATCGACCAAGCCCTTGCCGGCTCGACTAGAGTAACTCGCCACAGGGTTTCTGGAATTCCAGGAAGTGCGCGCATCATAAACAAGTATATCAAGTCAATTGCAACAATAAACAAGTATATCACGTAAGGGCAAGTGCGATAAAGTACACTCTTGCCCTTACAATTCACGTATATAACATGTAATCAGATTGATCACGTATCAAGTTCAAGTATCAAGTTCAATTCGGTATTTGAAAGCACTCACCCAAAAGATATAGTGCTACTGGTCACTTTCAGGTTATACTCCGAGTTCGGAGTCCAAATCTGCGATAAAACTCAATTTGAGAACTTTGAAACATGACTAGAGTTCGAAACTTAGACGTTTCGTTCAATAAGAATCAAGAAATTGAAATTCACTTGGAGAATACTCATGAGATACTCGCTCACTTTTTAAATGATAAAACTTTGTAACATTTATACTTGAAATGGTCATGCGAGTCGAAAGTACAAGGGAAAACGTACTTTGAGCAATCATTATTTCATTTCTCAAGGGTACAAGTTCGGCCAAGTCCTTACTTATATACCTCGAACAAGAAGACTCAAGTACCCTAGATGGTTCAAGTACTATTCATATCAACTCGACCCAAGTCGCAAGTGTATTTATATAGTCCTCGAGCGTAAATTTGGCCAGCATGCCCTTTGTGTTTACCTAATTTTCCAGCCATTTAGGCTTCATTATTTTTCCTCAACCAAAACCCAACATCACATGTATCAGCAATTCATGTCAAGAGCCGTTCCATAGGCTTACAACATCATAAGAACAAGAATTACAATAATAGCAAGTGCAGAAATACAATCTATCACAAGACAGATTTGACGTATGAATGCGAAAATAACATATCTGAGGCTACGCTTATCGGATTGAGGCACAACCTATGCCGTTTCGAAGCTAAGACTCAGGGCTACAATGTTCATGAAGATCACTCAGTCCAGTTTCTAATGCAACTTAGTCAAATCCTCAAATTACAGAACCAAAATCCAATTCGTCGGCTATTTATCCACACTGCACTGGAATGGACATAACTCAGTGTACAAATGTCCAATTCAGGTGTTCTTAGAGGCGTTTGAAAGATACGTCATAATACTACAACTTTCATGTTTTGGTCCAGAGCTAAATCAGAATGGATCCTGGTCAAAAATCGTGATAAACTGGACTCAACTGCTGAAACGGACTGCTGGGAAATACTTAGAACAGTAAGGGTATTTTGGACTTTTCACGTCCTACGTTGCTCCGATTGAGCTGAAATTTTGTAGGAACCTATAAAATTCCATTCTCTACAACTTTTATTCTTTGACCTAAGGCCGAAACAGCCTCTAACATACAGATAAAAATTCGGACAGAATGTTGAGACAATTTTCCAGATTTTGGAAATTTTGAGTTTCTAGTGAATCTTTCCTTAATTTCTTGGTCCAATCACTACCAAAACACCATATAACACCTCAATTGCAACATATAAACATCATACAATCATTTGGGCAGAATTTCCACAAGCCCTAGTTCATCAAATAAATTGGGGAAAACTACTAAAACATGCTAATCATCCATAATCTCACCCTAAAATCAAGTTACTAAGCTTAAATTTAACAAGATTAGAAGTAAAACTTGGAGAGATAAACTCTCTTACCTTGAATAAAAGTCACCAAGAGTAGCACAAGCTCTCCCCTTCAAGAATCACACCACAACTCACTAGCTAGTCACTCAAGAACAAGTTTAATCGGTTTACTTTGCTCGATTCCTCACTTATTTGTTGGATTTGGAGATGAAATGAAAGATTTTCCCTTGGAATTTTTCTCCTTGATGTTCTCGGCCAGCAGCAGCAGAAATGAGGAAGAAATTGGCTAAGTGTTGGAGTTAAATGGTTGGGGTTAGTCTTGGGTAAGAAGCCATGAGGTGGTGACACTTGTCACCACCACCACCCTTCCTTTTTCTCTTTCTTTCTCTTGCTTTCTAGCCACTAATTTCGGTCCCCTTAGCTGTAATATAAGAAGATATTTTGCTCAATTGTCAATGAGCTTGTAGGGTAAGAAAGTGGTGATCAAGTAGTGCGTTCAATCGGTAGTGCGCGGGACCCGCCGGTTCGCACCGTTTTTCTTAAAACTCACGTACTAGTGTTTTTACTTCCCATTCACTAACCTTATATCATTGCTACTAATCACATATTATTTCTCACTTAAAAGTCACTTTTAATCACCAAATTGATCCTTGGTCAGTACCGAAAATTCATCCGGCGAAAATCGCGAAAACCCTAATTTTGCTCAAATCTTGAAACTGAAGTGTAAAACCCTATTTTCAGGTTCATCTACACTTATTGTTGAACAATTGGGTAGTAGGGCCTTAATAAATAATAATTTTCAAATAAAAGGAAATTTTTAAGAAAACGTGAGGAATTTACAATTTCAATAATTAACATTAGAATCTCTAGTAAAATATGAGAGATTTAAGAAACCGTTTAGTCACAAGTAAACTAGGGTTTTTTGATTAAAACATTAGGGTTTCTAGTCTTTTAAAACAAAATAAGGTTTTAAATTAAACCCGAAGAAATATACTTTAATATTTTCTTCACAAACAATCTCCTAATTTCGGGATGTTACAGTTGTGTTCAATCCCAAGCACATGGATAATCCAAAATTGGAATTAAAGATGTATTTTAGTACCATCAAAGAGTGCAAGTTAGCTATTACGAACTACAGTGTGAGACAGGGGAGGCCTTGTAAATTTGTGAAGCAGGATTTGGTTAGATTGAGGACAAAATGCAGAAATGAAGGCTGTAATTGGCAGATCTATGCTAAAAAATTGGGTGGGGAAGGAAGTGTGCAAATTAGGACATTTGAGGACATTCACAAATGTGGCTTTACTTATGAAAATCCACTTGTAAATTCTAGATGGGTTGGTAGAAAGTATTGTGAGGAGTTTAGATCCAATCCTAAGGTAGATATGGAGCATTTTAGAAAAACAGTGATAAAGGAAAACAAATGCTCCTTCTCAAAAAAACAAACATATAGGGCTAGAAAAAAGGCTTTGGACATTATTCATGGTAGTGAAAGTGACCAATACAGCAAGTTAGGAGCCTACATGCATGAAATTCAGAAATCTAATCCTGGTAGCTCTATCATATTAAAGACTGTGGATGGCACTCCAAAAGGGCAGCAAAGGTTCCAAAGACTTTATATGTGTTTTCATGGAGTGAAACAAGGCTTTTTAGGTGGGTGTAGGCCATTGATTGGGGTAGATGGCACATTTTTGAAAGGAACAGTAGGGGGGATTCTATTGATTGCTGTTGGACTAGATGCTAATAATAGCATTTTTCCAGTTGCATATGCTGCAGTTGAGGGTGAAAACAAGGAATCCTGGACATGGTTCTTCAAGTTGCTTAAAGAGGATTTGAAAATTGAGAGAGATTATGAATGGACTATCATGAGTGACAAGCAAAAGGGACTAATTCAAGCTTGTAGTCATGTTTTTCCAAATGCAGCCATAGGTTCTGTGTAAAGCACTTACACAACAACTTTTCTACTTCTGGGTTCAAAGGTGAAGCTCTAAGGAGAGCATTGTGGGCTGCTGCAAAGGCAACTACACCAGCAGAATTTGGCAGGAAAATGAAAGACATGGCAACAATTGACTTGGATGCTGCCAAATGGTTTGATGATAAACCACCATCTCAATGGAGCAGAGCATACTTTAGCACCAATTCGAAGTGTGATGTCCTATTGAATAATATTTGTGAGTGTTTCAACAGTAAAATTTTGGATGCTAGAGAGAAGCCAATCATTGAAATGCTGGAAATACTAAGGTTGTATATGATGCAAAGAATGCAGCAGAATAGAGACATTGCTAGACAGAAATGGAAAGACTCTCTGTATTGTCCTAGAATCATTGAGAGAGTACAAAAAAGAATGGATAAGGCAACACAGTGTTTTCCTTTCAAGTCAAACGATGACTTGTATGAAGTTTCCAACTCATATGGTGATCATTATGCTGTGAATATTAAAGAGCACACTTGTTCATGTAGGAGATGGGAGCTGACAGGAATTCCTTGTCCCCATGCAATTGCTGCACTTTGGTTAGCTAAGAAGGATCCCATGTTATATCTATCCAACTGGTATATAGTTGAGACATACCTAAAATGCTATGAAGGAGCTATTTGTCCAATGAATGGGGAAGGAAATTGGGAGAAGACTGATGTTGATGGTCCAAAACCCCCTTTATATGGTAAAACAGCTGGAAGACCTAAAAAACAAAGGAGAAGGACTGCTGATGAGGACCAGCAAGAAAAGGAAAAAAAAAGGCCAAGAAAATGAGTAGAGTGGGGCAGGTAATAAGATGCAAATACTGTCTGCAAAAAGGTCACAACGTGAGATCTTGTAAGCTTAAAAAGGCTGAAAACAATGCCTCAGGATCTGGTATACAGAGCAATGAAACTGCCAATAATGCAAGATCTGATGAAGTTGACAGTGGAGACTGCAATGAAGCTAATTGCACTGAGGTTCTGGTTACATGTACTCCCCAAATATTTGACAAGAATCCAAATAATATGTCTGCCAAAAGAACAGTAAGCCTTTCATTACAACTTTTTTTATGTTACAGTTTCATTTTCTCACCTTCTATTCAATAGTTTATAAAAATTGAGTCACTGACTGATGTTTTCCTTTCTTTTGCAGAAAAGACCACATGCAAAAAGTAGAGTTCAAGATGGGTCAATGCATGATGCAACAGAGTTTGCAAATTCAACTGTGAGTTTGGTACATGTTTACCACAACAACAAAGTTTATCTTATCATAGTATTTTCTAATTATTTATTTGGATGGTGTAGGGGACTAATCATTTGGAAGATGTTCCTATTACAAGTTTTGTCCCAGCGTCTCCTAATTTATATGAAGTTTTCGGTCTAAAAAGATCTCAAGTGAAATACAGCCAACCACTACATTCAAGAAAAGAGCAAGAGAAAGTGCAAATGCCTGTCAAAGCCAAATCTGTCCACATGGAAGTTGCTGCTGCTGCTACTGCTGCTACCAAACGAGTTGCTGGTTCTTCAAGAATGAAGGGGAAAAACAAACTACTACAAATGTTCATAGTAGATGCCTTGCATGGATCTTTTATTTTGATGTAGATTATGGACTGAAGTTGACAGTAGGAATTGTCCTTTTTTTATGCTGATATCTTATTTTGGTGGTGGTCACCTTTTTGTTTATGGTGGTGATCCTTTCTCTCGTTTAAGGATCAGATATTGCCATTTTTACTCTTTCATCAGCTGAAAAAATTGACAAAATGTTGAGAGTATATTTTGAGTATTTGCTCACTTTAATTATGTGTTTGGAGTATTTTGAATATTTTGAGGATCAGATATTGCCATTTTTGTCATGTTTGGTTTTGTGTATATATTGATATAAATTAATGGTCTATAACTTAATTACACATTTTCTTAATAGTAATTTTTCTCCCTTTTGAGATATGAGATTCATGTTTTCTTGCTTTCTCTTGTTCAAGGGCTTTTAATCAAGAGCCCTTGATTTAGTGATGACGTATTGAACTTGAGAAACTAAGTAAATATAATATGGAAGAAAAGAAAAACTCTAGTACCCCAAGTAAATGACAAAACGTTAACTCATTACATATAGTGGTTAAGTTTAAGACTAAATGTACATAATGATACACAGATAATAAATAACCTTCACATTCTAGTGTCATAATTAGTGGCTGTTGAAACCAACAACATTCACTCTTGAGCTTGGATGCTTTTCTTTGGCTTTATCTCTTCGCACACACACACACAAGGAACAAGTAGTCCTACAGGATCATCTTCATCTGGTCGTGCCATCATTCTGCTCAGGATTATCTTCGTCAAGAAATCTACAAAAAAACTACAAAAGCCTCATCATAATCATCTCATTCTGTTTTATCATCCTTGTTTCTCTGATCATAAGCACCATAATCTTATTCCATCCAATGCTAGTTCTACTGCTGCTAATCCAATCAAAAACAGTACAAAAACCAAAATGAACAGATTTAGCAGCTCCAATTCAATAACTCACTCCAAGCTTAGCACTAACTTTCGCTCCATTGCATGTCCAGTCTTTTTCATAATAATAGACATAATCAGCAGCATAGCCAATAGTATGATGATGCCAATCAATATTTTTTCTCTTCTACGACTTTTTGCAATTGTTTCTTCCATCCGATTCACCCTTCTTAACAAACCCGGTATAATCATCCTTCCTCTTGTACAAATTGGTTCATCATGCCATTCAAAATATTTACACCTATCAGGTCTCTACAAATATAAACCCATTCAGAAACATCAGCAAAGCACAATTAATTTGGGCCAAAAGAGTAATAAAAATAAAAATTTTCTTACAGGCCATCTTGAACAACCATAGAACCGTCTCCCAGGATTATCATCCCGCCATGATGTTGCCATTTTTGCCCGCAATCCACAGCCACAGAGCCGGGTGTTGCTGTTTGATGTTGATGATGATGACGACTCAAGACTTCTCGATCTCATTTTATGGAAATGCAGCCACAACGCTGGCTGTTGCCTTATGCTAGTTTCTTCTCGATTTGTTGATAGAATTTGATTTGGAAGAGGGGGTTTACTCTCGGAGAAATTTGCAAACAAAGCTTAGTCTTGGAGGAATGCGATTTGGTTGTTGCCGAAGTGAAAGAAAAGGGTTAGAAGAGAGCAAATCAAGTTCAAGTTGGTTTCGTACAAGGGAAAGTGGAGACAGCTGGATACTTACCTGATTTTGTTTTTGTTCAGACAAAGAAAAAAAGAATACTTAACGGTCCGTTTCAAAATTGGCAAAATAGCCATTTAAGGATAACATTGGTCAAAAATTATTAATTCAGACATCAAATGTGTTGAGCCCAAAAGTTGAGGGACGAAATGTGTCCTTACCCCAAAGTTTAGGGATGAAAACCGGCATTTTCCCATGAAAAGGAGTATGAAGGGATGCCGCGATTGAGGGAGGATGACAGTGATGAATCGAGTGAGGAAGTCCCGAACAATCAATCCATTGGGTTAGGATTGGTTACAAGGATGGCATTGAATGCGCACGCATTGAGGAGGATGTGCAACGGGAAAACATCTTCTATACACGATGTCTTGTTAATGGCAAAATGTGCAGCTTGATTGTCAATAGAGGGAGTTGTACTAATATCGTAAGTTCTCTAATGGTGAAGAAGCTACAACTACCTACACGCGATCATCCTAGACCTTACAAACTACAATGGTTTAGTGATTGTGGTGAAGTACGTGTCTCCAAACAAGCACCTGTAAAATTTAGCATTGGTAGATATGAAGATGAGCTATTGTGTGACATAGCACCGATGCAAGCCACTCACATCATGATACGAACCAAGAGATACTATTGACTATGGTTCGAGTTCTTCTAGGACCCGTGACACGAGCTCGAGCTAAGAAGATGAGAGAGGAGATTCAAGGGCTTGTCCGAGAGGTGCAAAACCATGAAATTGTCCCCACAGTTATTGAGGGATTCGAGCATGAAGGCTTGAAGGTTATTCATGTTGTCCAAGTGAAGGAGGATCACACTTGACACCTATACCTAGCCGAGCACTTGCCCTCGGATCTATAGTAGTGATTAGTCGTTTATTTAGTTATGTTGGAGTCTTGTTCAGTCATTTCAATTCAAGGAATAATTCGGCCAGCTTGCAAGCTAGAGAGAGCCGATTCTAGGTTCCCTAAAATGTAGGAACCTTGTCATGTTTAGCCTTTTCCATTTCACTTTAGGTCTAGCCTTTTCCGTTTCACTTTAGGTCTTCTACTTGTATGGCTATAAATAGCCTACCTATGGTCATGTTTTAGACATTCAATAATACAATCAGATTTGAGAGTCTTCTTGGTTTCCTCCAAGACTTCTTGAACAACTTAGAGTTTTCTTTAAGTGTTTGGGACTTATCAATCTAGAATCGCACTAGGTTGTGGCATCTACTACCTTTATACCAAAGTTCGTTAATCACGTGATTAACGGCTTGAGGTCTTCTGCTCCAAGCTTGGTACCCTCTTGTCGATCCTGAGTCTAATCTTTTACGGGTTTCATCACAAGGTTGGCGACGTTCATATCACATCATCTTGGGACGACCATGGCAATACGATAAGAAGGTTAATTATGAAGGTCGTACTAACCAATATTCTTTTGTTCACGGGGATAGAAAGATTACTCTTGCTCCACTTACTCCTAAGCAAGTGCAAGAAGATCAAGACATGCTTCAAAGGGAGTGGGAGCTGGATAAAATTGGAAGTAAACAAAAGAATATGCAAAGTGAACTAAGGGGAGAGCGAGATATAGGAAACAAAGGAAACATTCAGTCTACCATAGTGGGAAGAAAAAAAGGGAAGTTTGCACAAGCCATTTGTCTGAAGGATTATCCACTTTCTAACCCACTAACCTTTGTTTTGTTCAACACCAATTCCATTGTGCAACTAGAGCCAAGGATTGAAGCTGTCCAAAAATTTCCAGATTTGCCTAATTGTGCTCTTTCAAGCATACTTCAGTCTCATAAATCCGAAGCCCAAGTCTTCATTCTTCTACCTCATGATGCGCAAAATGTGCCAACCCAGCAACAACTCGTGATGCATTCTACCACTTTGCACAACTAGATTTGGGAAATTTCTAGCTTCAATGAGCATCATTATGAAGATCCTTATCTTATGCACGTGAATGGTAAGCTGTTGCATAGTTTTATACCTATGACTACTAGCTATGTGATTTATTATGTAGGTGATGATATAAAAATCCAAGCCTGAAGGCTGAGTAGAGAGCTTGGGATTGCAACCTGTGAGGCCCCAGTCCGTTCGTAAGCTGATACGAGGGTTATTCGTTGATCGGTGGGGTGGAATTAGGGTTTTAAGGCTAAGGAGAAAACCCTAACCTCGATTAGGATTGAAAACCCTAGTTCATTTTAGTAGAAAGCTTAAGTGGAGTTTGATTGTTCACCCGTCTTTTTGATATTTTCTTTATTAGAAAATTCCCCAGATAATTTTTATGAGCAAATATAGTTTTTAGATGATTTTTCTAGAATCGGTTAGTTTTGAGAAAATAAGAACGTATATCGGACGTGGGACCCACTAGTGCGAAAAGTTCGGAAAAATTCGGCCAATTAGGTTAAATTCCGGATACTGTGTAAAATTTATCGGGTGTTAAGAGATAAGTAGAGTGTGTGAAATGATTGATGTGAGAGAGAAAAGAAAGGATAGGAATGCATTAATGGTGGTGACAAGTGTCACCATTTCATTGGAGAAAACTTATGAATTACTATTTCATTTTTTGACTTTTGACCAAATTGGTTAAATATCTAAAAAATTAACCAAAACTCACCATTTTCTTTCACCTTGTGGCCGGCCCTCTCTCCCTCTCTTCCTCTCTCTCTTACTCCAAGTACAAGGAAGAAACACTTCAATCTTGTTCCAAATCATCAAAACCAACCATCCAACCTTGATTTTGCTCCATAAAACACCTTCAAGTGGTGGTTGTGAGTTGTTTTGTGGATTTGTTTGGAAGAGCTAAGGTGGTCTACAACTCCTCTTCTCTTGTTTCTTAGGTAAGTGATGATTGACTATTCCCTTACACCTAATGATGCTTAAATTGTGCCTAATGGTAGAGATAGTGAAGCCTTTTGTGATTTATTTCTTGATTTGAAGTGATTTGGTGAAGTTTTTATATTTTTGAGGAATTTTCTGGTTTAATATGAATGTGATGTTGTGGTCATCTATGATGGTTGATAATGAGGGGGAATGACTCTAGTAGGTGTGAATTAGTGATAATTGCAACCAATTTTGGATTTGGATTGAAATGTGAAATGTTAGGGTTTCAAAACCCCTAATTCTGTCCGGTTTTCGATCATAGGGTTAGAGGCCGAATTGGACTTTTCTTAAAACATGAAAGTTGTAGGTATTGATGTGTTTGAGGTGCCTGTAAAATTTCAGGTCATTTGGATTAACGTAGAGTGAGATATGTCGATTTTACTGTGGCTGTTCTGGGTTGATCAGGATGGCAGAACTGCGTTGGTATTTGGCTATTTTGACTGGAATTACTTTGGATTTGGATGTTGGTGTCTCCTGATGAAATATAGAGGAATGTCTTAGCTACCATATGCCTTTGGAATCAATGCATTTGGACTTGTATAGACTGAATTGGACTCATTACAGCATTATGTGATTTGCAAACCTGTTTTGGTAATTCTGGTATAGTGTCTTGCATTTTTTACCTTGTTACATTCACAATTGGAAAAAGTTTCCTTCTTCAACATTGTAACCCCTTAAGTCCTGGATATGCCTGTGAAATTTCAGGTTAAACGGATTAGTATATCCTGAGCTATAAACGAAATACTCAGACCTGTTTTGACCGTCAAATTCTGTTACGTTTTTGGAAAGTTTCTGACCGTGACTTTTCGATTTTGATAGAGTACGATCTGGGTGTCAACTCTGTCATAAGAAATGTAGATCTTGGTCACAGCTTCGTAACGCTATAAAGTGCGTCAAAATCCGAGTCCCGTAGCTCTAGTTATGATCGAAATAAGAATTCATGTCAGGACTGTCCCTATATCCGGACAGTTTACGACTGGAACTTTGGCTTCACATTTGACTGGGTTACAAGCTGTTTGGGCTTGCGACCAAACCACCAAACTTATAGCCCTATATCAGAGCTTTCTAACGCCCTTGGAATTTCATGAATCGGATTTATAAAACCTGAGATATAGCTGAGCAAACAAGGCTTGCCCGTGAAAATGACCATTTTCTGGTCAGATCTGTTTTGGTCCTGATGACCAATTTTCGTTCCGAATTTGGATTGCCGACCTTCATGAAAGTTGTTCCATTTGGAATGAACTATCTAACTGCCAATTTTCAGCTCTTTTGACCATGTGTAGCATAGAAAACAGTTTGCACTCAAAACTGACCATTTGTGCATTGGCCAGATTTCGTAAGTGATTGTGTTTGGTTCATTTGGGACTGAAGCCTCCAGTTTCAGTTCTGGATGTCTTCATAACAGTTGTTGTTCATCCTTTAAGCTTCGATATGGCATCTCATACGCCTTAATCTGATATTCGTAGCTCAACTTATGAGTAAACTAGAAATGAGTGTCAAGTCTGCCGTTTCCGCTAAAGGCCGTTTTCGTTTCCGTCCGTCATATTTACGTGCGCGCGTGTCGTTTTGCCGTTTTGCTTGTTTTAGGCACGATAGTAGCCGTTTACGATATTATGTGACACAATCTTCTATTTCAGACGGTGGTGAGCTGGGCGGAACTGGTGGGGCCCACTACTAGCTGTTCATTTCGATCCGACTTCGTACTTTTGCTATTTCAGTTTCTGAGTAAGTATTCAGGCCAGTTTGATGTGTTTTCTTTGCTATGTGTTTGAGATATGTGAAAAGGATACTTAAACGAGGTGTACTTTATCGCACTCGACCTAAACCCTAATGTGAATGTATAATTGTACTTGGCATATGTATATGAACCTTTTGGAACCAAAACCCTTGAGCTTGTGGCTCGGGGCGACTTTCGAGTAAAGTTTGTGAATTTTGTGAAGTTTGTGAGTTTGTGGGCCCGATCTAAGACCTGTTTGGACTATTCGAGCCGGTTAGGGCTTGGTCGAAGTCAGTCCAACTTAGTCTGAGGTCACCAAGTTTGTAGGTTCATGTTATGAACCAATTTTGTGAATTCGGTTCACCGAGAAGGTGACCAAGTTTGTGACCCGAGCTTGTGACTCAAGCTCAAGTTTGTGATTTCGTTCGCCCGGGCAAGTTTGTGAGGTGACTGGCCAGTGAGGGTGATAAGGTGTCGGTGGGTGTACAAGTGAAGTTCTACGGACCATTGAGTGTGGTCGACGGAGTGTCGGCAGGAGATCACGCATGGCATATGAATTGGCTTTGGAGCCACCTGTATCCTTATTATATGATGTTGTTCTTTTCTGCTTTTGCTTTACTCTTATTGTGTAATTGCTGCTACGTGAATTTATGCTTTCGCCCCTGTTTACTTACTAAGCATATAGCTTACCCCTTTCCTTTTGTTTTCCTTAGCAGGGGCCGACGCGGGGACTTTTGGCTCGTACACTAGTATAGTTAGATTGGCTTGTAATAGTTGAACAGTTAGAATGTTTGTTGTTGTTTTGGTGGTTTGTATAAGAACCCTTCTTAGGGTCTATCTTCTGTTGGTTGTGATTATAGTGTATTAGAGTGGTGTGACTCGAGACTTTTGAAGATGTAAATATAACTTTTGGGAGTGTATATATTGTATATAGTGCTCTTTCGAGTTATCTAGTTTTATTGCTTAAGTTTTGAGTCCTGGCGCGAGCTAGGCAGGCGGCCCGCCGATACCCTTGGGTTCGCCCTTGGGAGAAGTGGGGTCGTCACACAACCTAGGATTTTCGCAAGCCTTGCACAAGCTCTTTCCCACCTTGGCGTATGTCCTTGTTTGAGAGCCTCATGAAGTTGACCAAACGACATGCAACATGGCTCATAGTCATTCATCTATTTCTAACATTGCTGTCCTTTAAACGCATGGGTGATTTGTGGACAAATCGCTTTCAAGAGGAGAGGAATGATATGATCCGAAGCCCCACTCTAGTCCACGAAGATCAAGTTATCTATGTTATTCAAGTTTCAAGTTCATTTGATCTTGTCGAGCAAGGGCTTATTTGTCATTTATTTGCTATTTTGGTTATTTATTTTAGTTTAATAAATTCGGCCAAACTACCCTTATTTTGGCCGAACATTAGATAGTATTCTTACTTAATAAATTCATCCAAGTTGTCCTAGTCTAGCCGAATTATTAGTCCTTAAATTTAGGGTTTAGATTGAATCCAATTCACTTTAGGGTTCTAGTTTAAGTGAATTCAATTCACTTTAGGTTTTCAAGTTGTATGGCTATATATAGTCGAAACAAGGAACATTCATGGGCTGATTTCATTCAATAAAATTTGTGAGTTTTCACTTTCTCTTTTACAAGAGAGCCCCTTTGAATACTTAAGAATATTTCTTAAGTTATTTATCCCGAACTTATTAATCAAGTACCTCCTTGATTGTGGCATTCTACTACCTACAATTTGGTTCGTTAATTCGAGTAGTTGCGGGTTGAGATAGTATCAACATTGTTTGTGACTCCTAAGATTAAATTGGGTCAAATTTCTGCGCTACCAAACTGTCGGTGTAGTTGTCTAGATCATATCAAAGTGCATATCACATCAGGCCTAATATAACATGAGCAGCTTGCATGGGAACAACGTCACATAGAACCTTATCAACATATCTACCAATATGAAAAGATATTAAGACTTGTTTTAGTACGCATACCTCTCTGTTATTGTTTAGCCATTGCAGTTTGTAGGGAGTAGGATGGTTGGTAGTAGCTAGGTTCAATTTTTCCACCATGTGTGCGCTTGCTACATTCGTGCAGCTCCCGGGGTCAACCACCAAGCTACAAACTTTGTCTTTGATGTGACAACGCGTGTAGAATATATTTTCGCGTTGTAGATCCTCTCTGCTAATTTGAGTAATTCACGTCAAGCTACTAGGCCAACACGATTAGATGTAGGCTATTCTACTTCGATTTCCTCTCCTTCACCCTCGACCAAAGATAGAATCTCCTCGTACTCATCCTCTTCATCTGTTAGTACTTCTCCATTGGGCATCATAAGCATGACTCGTTGATTTGGACATTGGGAAGCAATGTGTCCAAATCCTTAACACCGAAAGCATTTAGTGTCGCGGTTTCTCGATTTAGAGGCTTCTTGATTGGCCTTGAATCCTTCCTGTGGAGTTGGCTTGGAAAATGGAGCATTGGGTTTCGAAGTTCCTTTTGAGACGCACGTCGATTTTACCATCGAGGTGGTATTCTCGCTCCTCATGGTCGAGCTCTTCCAATTTCCAGATTGGAAGTTGGAGTTTTAGCGAGTTGTACCCTTCCTCTGGAGCCTCCTCTCCACCTTGACAGCTTTGTCCATTAGCTCCCCTATGTCTAGGTAGTGTTGAAGCTCCACGACATCTGCAATTTCGTCCCTTAATCCCCTAATGAACGGGCACATGAACACTCGAAACTGCCTCTCTTCTTGTCCCGAAAAATGGATATGCTACTTTGCCATGGAGCCATAGTTGCCTCCTCATCTTCACAAACATCAGCCCTTATCATTGCTATTTCCATCTCCTTGAAGTAGTCTTCGACAGTCATACTACCTTGGGTGAGGGTTTGCAATTTATGGTGTAAATCCCTATGGTAGAACCCGGTATAAAGCGCTTTCTCATGATCCTTTTTAACTCCTCCCAAGTTCGGATGGTTGGCTTCTCATTTCTCCTTTGTTTGATGTGTAGTTGATCCCACCAAATGGCTGCGTAGTCGGTGAATTCTATGGCTGTCAACTTAACTTTTTGAGGCTCCGTGTAATGGTTACAGTCAAAGATCAACTCAATCTTCCTTTCCCAATCCAAGTATGCCTCGGGGTCCGATTTACCTTGGAATGTGGGAATTTTAAGTTTTATATCTTTGACTTGATCATCTCCATGTTTGTTTCGATGTACCTCCTCCCTCGGTCCTAGCTCTTCGTCCTCAAACTCCTTCTATGAATTAGAGTCACTTAGTTTGTTTAAGGTAAGCTTTCCTCTACTTTTCTTAGAGGACTTCTTTGATGATTCCAATTGTTCGATATGCTCTTTCATGGACTCAAGCTTGTGGTCGAATCTTCTTTGCATTTCAGTCCACATAGCATCCATTTTCAATGCTAGTTGTGCAATGGTAAGGTCGTTTTTGTGAGCCATGGTAAACCTGCAAAAACTCAACAAATTGTTAGTAGTAAATGCCTCACCTCACTTCATTACGTGTTTCCCTCGTGCTCGGGTATCGCTTGAGTGTATAAGTCACTCTAATGATCTCACCAACACCTCTCAAGTCACGGATTGTCCCTCTTGAAGAAGTAGAATTCCTCAATAGGTATCAATCAACTTCTTTCCAAGTTACACCAAGATTGCAATGTTTAGTTGGCTGGAGTTGGAGGAATTATTGGATTTGGTTAAGACGGCCTGGAAAATTGACTTGGACGAACACTTAGACTCGAGATTTTTGGAAACGTAAGACTCAATTAGGAACTTGTGAAACCGAGATTGATTTGATGATACGAACGTTGCCAACCTTGTGATGAAACCCGTAAGAGATTAGACTCAGGATCGACTAGAGGATACCAAGCTTGGAGCGGATGACCTCAACCCGTTAATCACGTGGTTAACGAACCTTGGTATAATGGTAGAAGACGCCACAACCTAGTGCGATTCTAGATTAATAAGTCACGAACACCTAGAGAAATTCTAATGTATTCAAGAAGCCTTAGAGAAACCAATAAAACTCTCAAAATCTGATTTATTGATTGAATGAATAAAACATGATGACCCTAGGTAGGCTATTTATAGACTTACAAGTAAGAAAACCTAAAGCGAAACGGAAAAGGTTAAATATGACAAGCTCCCTACATTTTAGGGAACCTATGGTCGGCTCTCAAGCTTGCAATGCTGGCCGAATTATTCCTAACCTTGTAATGACTAATCATGACTCCAAATGAACTAACTAAGCAACTAAACAAATACTTGAACTAGGAAGAGGTCAATCATGATCCTCCTTGACTTGAACAACATGGACAGGGTTCAATTCTTCATGCTCAAGTCCTTCAATGACTTTTGGGACACTTTCTTGGCCTTGAACCTCACGAACAAGTCCTTGAAGTTCCTCTCACATCCTCTTAGCTCGTGCTCGCGTCATGGGTCCAAATGGAACTCGAACTTGTCCGATGGCATATCTTGGTTTGTATCATTCCCCTTCTCTTGAAAGCGATTTGTCCACAAATTGAAGCATGAACAATGACTAGAAGAGTTACATGTGTGACAGCCCCACCTCTCCCTAAGGCGAACCAGAGGGTTCGGCGGGCCGCCTGCCCAACTCTCGCCGGGACTCAGTTGATCACTTCAAGCAACTACCGGAATAACCATAAGAATAACATAATAACGATCCAAAACCTAAACAAAACTTATCTACATTACTATCTCAAGAGGAAGTACAACCGTCGAATATACACAGGTTCCCAATTCACCATACAACCAACCCGTGCCAAGCACTAGGGTGAGAACCATTACAAAAATCAAAAACTAGACCAAGCTAGTATGCCAAGATCCCGTCCTTGTGCGTCTTCCCCTGCTAAGGAAAACAAAACTAAAGGGGTAAGCTATATGCTTAGTAAGTAAACAGGGGCAAAAGCGTAAATTTCACGTAACAACAGTGACATAGTAAGAGTAAAGCAAAAGCAGAAAAATAACATCACATAATAAGGATACAGGTGGCTCCAAAGCCAATTCATATGCCATGCGTGATCTCCTGCCGACACTCCGTCGACCACACTTAATGGTCCGTAGAACTTCACTTGTACACCCACCGACACCTTATCACCCTCACTGGCCAGTCACCTCACAAACTTGCCCGGGCGAACGAAATCACAAACTTGAGCTTGAGTCACAAGCTCGGGTCACAAACTTGGTCCACATACTCGGTGAACCGGATTCACAAACTTGGTGACCTCCAACCAGGTTGGACTGACTTCGACCAAGCCCTAACCGGCTCGAATAGTCCATCTAGGTCAAGAGCTCGCCCCAAACTCACAAACTTCACAAAATTATTCAAAATCACCCCGAGCCACAAGCTCAAGGGTTTTAGTTCCAAAATGATTCACATACATATGTCATGTACAAATATGAGCGTAAATTCGGGTTTAGAGCGAGTGCGATAAAGTACACCCTCGCCTAAGTTCCCTCTTCATACATGTCGAAACACATAAGCAACTAACACATAAAAGCGGCCTGAATACTTACACAACGAACAAAAGGGCAAAATACGAAATTCGTGCCGCGAGGAGTAGCTAGTAGGCCCCACCGGCTCCACCTAGCTCACCAACGTCTGAAATAGAAGATTGTGTCACAATATATCACAAACGGCTACTAACATACTTAAAACAAGCAAAACGGCAAAATCGGCACACGCAAGTGCGGAAACGGCAAAAAGGGGCACGCGCGCGCGCGCGGACGGCAAACGGGACGGCCAAATCTGCCATCTCAAACTGTTTTGGTCAAAAGTTAGGCTAGGAGTGTCGGATCAAGGTGGGTGAGACACCGTTTCGAAGCTAAGAGGAAGAGCTAGGACTTTAATTTAGACATCTCAACCCAGATCTCAATCGGTATAGGTCAAAAATGCACGAAATAGTGCCAGCTGTTTCATTACGGGTTACCAAACAGGCCCTGTTTGCAAGGCCGTAACTCACGTCTCAGAAATCGAAATCAAGAAATTCCAGAGGCGTTAGAAAGCTGAGACATAAGGCTAAAACTTTAATGTTTTGGCCAAGACCTGAATCCACTCAAAACAGAACGAAAATCGAGTGCCAAAGTACCCGTCAGAACTGTCCAGATACAAGGCAGTTCTGACGATCGCTTTTATTTTGGTCATAACAGGAGCTACAGAACTTGGATTTTGACGTACTTTATACCGTTTCGAAGCTGAGACCAAGATCTAAATTTCATATGAAGGGATCAGCACCCAGTTCGTAGATGATCAACACGGAAAAACCCACGATCAGAAACTAAAATTCAAAACGTACACAAACTAATGTCTAAAACAGGCCTGAGGGTTTGGTCCATAACTCAGGATACTCTAATCCGTTTGACCTGAGATTTTACAGGTAGATTCAAGACTTAAGAGGCTACAATGTTGAAGAAGGCCACTCAACCCAATTTCGAGTGTAATTACGTCAAAAATGTAACATATTATACCAGAATCTCATAACAGGTTCACAAACCGTATTCTAGTGCAAACATCATAAAACAGCCTATATAAGTCCAAATCCAGAAATTCCAAAGCCACATGAAAGCTTAGAAACAGGGATACATTTCATCAGAAGACCTCAATAACCAGTTCGGAAGCATTCCTAACCAAAATCACTAATTACAGGTGCAGTTCTTACATTCGGATAAAACCAGGACAGCAACGGTAATTTCGACTTTTCTCACTCTACGCTACTCCGATTGACCTGAAATTTTGCAGACACCTCTAAAATAACATTCCCTACAACTTTCATGTTTTAATCCAAGGCCAATTCGGCCTCTATCTAGGACCAAAATTTTCGGACAGAATGAAGAACCAAGGAACCCTAATTTTCCAGATTTCTTCCAAAACAGAAATTACTTGCAATCTTCCACTTTTTCCACCCTCTAGAATCATTATATACCATTTCCAATCATCATATATAGCCACACCATCATGTTCATATTAAAACAGAAAAAATCTCCAAAAATAATAAAACTTCATCATTTCAACCACAAATCAAGAAATAACGCATAAATTTGCATCTCATACAATCACTAAGCATGATTTAAGCATCAAGTAAGGGAGGAGGGTGGTTCTTCATGACTTACCTTTAAAACAAGAGAGAGAGAGCTATAGGTCCTCCTAGCTTTTCCAATCACTCCACCAATCAACTTACTAACACTAATTGAAGAGGTTTTATGGAGTAAGTTCAAGTTTCAATGGTTGGTTTTGATGATTTGGAGCAAAATGGAAGCAAAACTTGAAGAGTTTCTTCCTTTCTTTTTGAGAGAGAGAGCAGGCCAAGCTTGAAGAAAAATGGAAGATATTTGGTAAATTTTTGGTTTTATTTAGTAATTGGTAAAAGGTTGAATAGTGGTCTTATGTAAGAAACAATACTATGGTGACACTTGTCACCTCATTTAATGACTTGCCTAACTTTTTTTCTCTCTCTTCCACCTATCCACTTGATACCTCTAAATATCTCATAACACCCGGTATATTAAACCCAGTATCCGAAACTTAACCTAATCGGCCGAATTTTACCGAACTTTCCGCACTAGTGGGTCCCACATCCGATATACGTTCTTAATTTCTCAAAAACTAACCGATACTAGAAAAATCATCTAAAAACTATATTTACTCAATAAAAATTATCTGGGGGAATTTTCTAATAAAGAAAATGTAGAAAAAAAAGGGTGATTAAATAGAATAAACCCTAGAAAATTAAAAAAAATTCTTGGGTTCTCGCACTCATTCTTTCGGGGCGTCACAACATGTCATCGAGTCAATTTTGTTATGATTACCACAAGTTGCACCCAATGCAAAAACCACTTGCTAAGCTGGAAAGTAGCCCTTGTTGAACCTTGAATCTCACAAACTAGCTTCAATGTAAGCTCAACTTGATCACTTGTAGCCATGAGATAAGGATCGTCAAAGTGATGTGGTGTAGTTCCCACGAAGTCGAACTCCTCAAGCTTGAATAAGCTTGCAAAGTATGCAAACTGATTTGGTGAAGTTGGAGCTTTACGTGGACTAGATGCAAGATGAGCATGGATGTTGTAGTGACCATTGAAGACCTCGCTCCATAAGTAAACTCGTGGCACATGGTCAGCTCCATAGTTTGATCCTCCAATGATGTGAATAGCTTTGGAATCATCCGATTCCATTGATGAGCACCAAATTGATCTAACTCCTAGGAGACAAACTCCATAGAAACTCGCGAATTGCACAAGTGACTTTGGTATGGAATATTGTACGATCAAAGCAATTGCACTTTGCTTAACCTGCACAAAACAAAAAATACTGGACATTGCAAGGTTAAGATTGTTAGTATAATAAGAAATTCTCCTCACATCTTTAGATTGTATGATGCGGTCCTCGATCAACTCGTTTCGAGACACATAATACGTTTGCCCAAGGATCTAGCGAGGTTGTCCAACGCTTGGGTTGTGGAACCTAAAACCAATACGGACGACACGAATTGGTAGCAGGTGGTAGAACGATGACACCAATGGAAGGTGAATACTCCAGTGGATAGGTCGGTAGAACAATCAAGAACAAGACGCAAGATTGCTCAAGAACCCGTGCCAAGCAAGTTAAGGTTCGAATTCCTCCAAGGAAGAGAATAGAAAATAATGCAATTTTATTGATCAAACATCTACCCCTTAACTCGTACAAAGTGAGCCTTTATATAGGTTAAGGGCTAATGAAAACCTAATGACTAAAGGAAAGGGGAAAGGGGTTGGGCCATCCTTGGACAAGGTGGGCCGAATCCACGAATTAACAAGCCCTACAACTAGTAACTAATCCAAACAATAACTTGACGGCTCAAGACTAAAAGGCCCAATAGTTGGCCGACTCCCTTTAATTGGAAAACTACAAAGACTAACTAGCGGGCTAGAGCCCAAACTAATAACCATCACTTGGCTCCTCGTGGGCTTGGATCAATATGTAGGCAACTTGATTAACATCCTTCAAGCCTTTAAGGTCCCGCACCTATGCACACATCAGTCCCCTCCACTTGAGAAGGATTTGCCCTCAAATCTGGATGGAAATGAATCGAACAAGGTTGGTAGTATGAATCCTCAAATCAAATGCCACCACACATTGGCCCTCTTTGATTGAATGATATTCGCAGACTTCATGGTTATGATATTCGGTTCACATGTCTCTTGGTCAGTTTGAAGATGCCCACAAGCTGCCAAGAGAAACTCATGACGTTACTCCAATGACTCCTCGTTGATAACGCATGTAGCTTTGGTTCCATGATGGAATGTAGAATGTATGGTTCATTGGCAGCAAGGTTACATCTTCTTGAATCCTCCAAAATGCAGCTGATAGAATGAAGACCATTTGTTGCACGATGGTCAGAAGGCATAGGACAAGATTCAAGTGCAAGAACTCCCTTGGAAAGTTCATTGCTCCTCCCAACGAGCGAAGTAGGCTCATGGGTGAAGTTAAATACTAGTGGATCGTAAAGGGATACAACACTGAAGAGCCAAACTGTATGAAAACTTTGATATTCACCAATGGATATAGGGATAGGACATGCCATGATTAACTCAATCTCTTCGTGCTTAACCTGCAACAAAGCAACTACATTCGAAGGCAATGCCTTGTCAAATTCATCAGCATTCAAGAGCACATGTTTACGGAGCACAAGTAACAAAGGCTGACTAGATTGCATAACTTTCCTATCGTTCTTAGCCTTTATTATCATGTTTTGTTTCCTAGTGTTTGACTTAACTAATGCTTGTTCATTTGTAACACTAGTAACAATGTTCTTCCCTTGGGCCGATTGCTCAAACGTAGAGGTCGAACAATTTCTAGATTCGGGCCCTTGTTGTTTTCTCTTTTGGCGGTCTAAATCACATTCTCTTTGCAATTTAAGTTGGTCCTCATACACTTGTGAAGGTGTGAGAGGGGTTAAGACCATTCGTTTACCATTGTGCAAAAAAGTATATTTGTTAGACCTACCATCAAAAGTAACATGCTTATCAAATTGCCATGGCCTTCCTAGTAACACATGAGTAGCATGCATATAGGAACGATATCGCACATGACTTCATCACAGTACTGACCAACTGAGAAAGGAAGGCGTACCTGCTTGTAAACACAGACTTCGCCATTTTCACTTAACTCTTGAAGTCGATAGGGATGTGGATGTCTAGTTGTAGGAAGCCCCAAACTCTCTACCATTAGCAAACTTACTACATTGGTGCAACTCCCCTCATCAATGATGAGACTGCACACCTTGTCGCTTACTTTACATCAAGTGTAAAATAAGTTCTCTCGTTGCATTGCTCATCTTCTTTGACTCTGGCGGCTAGCACTCTTTGTGCAACCAAACACCTAATTTCACCTTGGGTAGGTGAACATTCCTCCTCGGCTGAATCATTTTCCAAGTATTCCTCCTTGGTCAAGCCAAGCATCTCCTCACAGTCGTCATCATCCGACACAACGTCTCCATTGTGGGTGATGAGCATTACCCTTTGATTCGGACATTAAGATTGGGTATGTCCGAATCCTTGACATTTGAAGTATTTGATATCCCTACTCCTAGGCTTAGGAGTTTCTTAAGTGGACTTGGAAGGGGATCTAGATGCATCAACAAACTTGTTAGAGGTAGAATTGGAATTTCGGGTAGGGGTATTACCTTGATTGCGGTTAGAAGTAGTCGGTGTAGTCGCGCTTCCATCTTCGTGGGTTGTTCTCCTTGGTTGGTTTCCCTTCCATGAAGGCGAGTTGGAATTTTGGACGGTACAGGTCTCTCGCCTCAATTTCTTTCCCCTCTCAGCCTTGATGGCTAGCTCCAAAAGATCATGCATGTCCAGTAAAGTTGGAGCTCCAAGGCCTCTTGGAGGTCAGGGTTGAGACCTCTGAGGAACCTTGCCATTGTGGCCTTATTGTCCTCTTGAATGTTGGCCCTCATCATGGCCATCTCGATCTCTTTGTAGTAGTCCTCCACACTCATGTTGCCTTGAGTAAGGGTTTGAAGTTTAGAGTAGAGATCACGATTGTAGTAGCTAGAAACAAATCTCTTGTGCATCAATGCCTTGAGTTCTTGCCAAGTTCGGACTCGTGGTTCTCCCATTTTCCTTCTATGGGTCCTCACTTGGTCCCACCAAACTAGGGCGTAGTTGATGAACTCAACAGTGGCAACTTTAACCTTTTGTTCTTCGCTATAATCATAACAGTTGAAGACCATCTCGATACGCCCTTCTCATTCCAAGTAATCTTCAGGGTCGCTTTTGCCTTTGAACGCGGGGACTTGAATTTTAAGTCCCTTGAGCTCATTCTTAGATGTGTCCCTTCTAGGCTTCTCGGGTCGTTCCTCATTCTCACTAGCAGAGTAGTCCTCACTATTTGCTCTTTTGGTGCCATGGCTACTCCAGTTGTGTGATCTAGAACGCGAGCCTCGCGTGAGACTCTTGGAGAGCTCGTCAAACCGGTTGTGCAACTCCTCCATTTGTTGGTCACTAATGCTGATGTGTGCACGGATTAGAGCCCATGCAATGACCCAATCCGAGTTCCATTGGCCCAGTCACACGTGCACAAGCCAAGCTCTTCAAAGAATCCTTCCAAGGCCTTGTCCGAATGTCCAAGGCCAACATGGAATCCATAGAGATATTGAAGGCTTAGAAGGAGACAATCAAGTTATCTACACCATGATCCAAGCCCATGAAGAGACAAGTGGACCTCCAAGAGAGTTGGCCGATTAGGGTCTTAGGCCTTAGTGTCTAATAGAGTTGGATTAGTTATTTAGTAGAGCATGGGCCGGCCCATCTTGACCCCAAGATGGCCAAATTTTCCTTAGGGTTTTAGTAACCCTTAGCCTATAAAAAGGCTTGCTTTGTAAGGTTTTAGGGTAGACGTTTTATGAATAAAATTGCTTAGTTTTTCGACTTTCTTCCTTGTGAGAATTTCGAGCCTTTACTTGCTCTTGGCAAGGATGTTGAGCAATCTTGCGTCTTGTCCTTGATTGTTCTACCGACCTATCCATTAGAGTAACCACTGTTGGAGTCGTCGTTCTACCGCCTTCTGCCAATTCGTGTCGTCCGTATTGGTTTAAGGTCCCGCAACCCAAGCGTTGGACAACCTCTCTAGATCCTTGGGCAAACATGCTACCTGTCTTGAAACGAGTTGATCGAGGACCGTATCAAATGCGTTTGAGCTCATGCTTCATGGCTGTGAACATCAACGAGTAGTCTGCGGTTGGTTGATTTTAATCCATGTTCCTCTTTATGCCCTGCAAAAGGTTAGTAACAAGAAGAATAATGCAAGTATATCCTCACTTCACTCCCTTAGTGTATCGTTCACTCTCGTGTTTGTCACTCAAAGCACTCTTAATGAACTTACCAATTACCTTTACCTGTTGGACTAGGTAGTTGAGAAATGTTGCCAAGTCCAATGATTGTCACCAACTTTTTTCACAAGAGTAACCACAAAGGTAAGACACAAATGTGGGTGCAAAATGAAGTGGAATGGCCGAATTGGGAAACAGATAAGATGGCTGACAACAAGTGGAGAAGTGATAATGTGAACACAAGAGAAAGAAACCCTAGCTTCCTAAAAAGTAGGAGTGGTTTCCTAAGACGTGGGAGAGAATATAGGAGAGTAGCCAAGTGGAAAACAAAGAAGTTATCCAAGTGTTTTACTTAGTTTCCTAAATTGATTTGGAAAACAAGTTGGTTTTTGGAAACTTTTGAGAAAACCTTTCTTGAACAACTTTTAGAAACTTCCAAACTCCTTTCCAAGAAGGCTTTCAAGTCAGATTTGGTCTCCACCTCTCTCAACTGAAAATTTCCAGATTTTCTCCTTCCAAAACACTTTACCAATGTCGGTTGGAATCCTATAAAATCCCCCAAGGTAGCCGACACCCTCTCACACCAACACAATTCAGATTCGGCTTCTTACTTTCAAGAAACAAAACAATTCAGTTTCTTCCTTCCTTGCGCAACACACAAATAGTTTCGGTTAAGAAGAAATAATGGAGAATCAACAAGAAAATTCAAGCAACCCTCTTCGGCCTCCCCAAGATATTCCCAAGAACTTCACACCAAGGCCAAGAAAGCCCTTCACCGATGCTAGAGAGTACAAGAAGTTGTTCAAGCGAAAGGTGAAACAAGTTCCTAAGAACCAAGAACTTCAAGAAGAGGTAGGTCAGAATTTTTGAGTACTTTTCTTGGGTTTAATTACTGTTTGGGTAGAAACAAGATGTAACAAATTGATTTGGCAATAAAAAGTTACTCCCTTGCTTTTGTTCTTTGCTTCTTGCCAATCGCTTGCTTTCTCTTTCTTTTCTTTTTCATTTCTTTTCTTTTTTTGACTTACTAAATGTCACAAACACTTGGCCGAATGGATCAAGACCAAATTCTGGTCAGCCCTCTATCTTCCCACAATCAACGATCAAGAGCCACAAGTTCTGGCAAGAACTCTCCAAGAAACTTTCAAGAACTTCAAGAGTTTCAAGATTGGTTTCAAGAAACTCAAGAAACCCAAGATTCTTGTAGGTTTCCTTCAAGATTCACAATACCAAACTAGTTTAACCCAAAATCAGTTTAGAAAATTAAGAGAGCAACTTGGATGACTCATGAATCAATCTTGGACAGATTTGACAACAAGAACCCTAGCGCAAAACAAGAACCCCCTAGCCTCTAGTTCCGACTTTCTTGCTGCCCAAGAGACACTACGTGAGCAAAACAAAATTGGGTAAGTTCAAAACCGAAGTTTGCATGCCACACACGTTCACAACGACGCAGTCAGATTGTACTCAACGTTTGCGACAAGGGCAAAAACCCTAGCTGCCGCACACAGGGTTTCTCTTTTTTTTTTTTGTTTTGTTTTTCTTGCTTGGGTGAAGACTAACGACCAAGACAGTTTTTGACACAACACTATGAATCAGCAATTGACGCGACAAGGACACGAAACTGCACGAACAGAAATTTAGCGATGCAAGAATGAGCGGACAGCAATCGTTTTTTTTTTTGAATAGGCAGCAGACAAAACACACAAAAACCTATGACACAACTATGAAAAACAAGGATATAACGAAAGATACCTCTACCTAAGCTCTGATACCAACTGATACGGTCCTCGATCAACTCATTTCGAGACACGTAGCACCTTTGCCCAAGGATCTAGCGAGGTTGTTCAACGCTTGGGTTGCAGGACCTAAAACCAATACGGACGACACGAATTGGTAGCAGGTGGTAGAACGATGACTCCAATGGAAGGTGAATACTCCAGTGGATAGGTCGGTAAAACAATCAAGGACAAGACGCAAGATTGCTCAAGAACCCTTGCCAAGCAAGTTAAGGTTTGAATTCCTCCAAGGAAGAGAATCGAAAATAATGCAATTTTATTGATCAAACATCTACCCCTTAACTCGTACAAAGTGAGCCTTTATATAGGCTAAGGGCTAATGAAAACCTAACGACTAAAGGAAAGGGGAAAGGGGTTGGGCCATCCTTGGACAAGGTGGGCCGAATCCATGACTCAATAAGCCCTACAACTAGTAACTAATCCAAACAATAACTTGACGGCTCAAGACTAAAAAGCTCAACAGTTGGCCGACTCGCTTTAATTGGAAAACTACAAAGACTAACTAGTGGGCTAGAGCCCAAACTAACAACCATCACTTGGCTCCTCATGGGCTTGGATCAATATGTAGGCAACTTGATTAACATCCTTCAAGCCTTCAAGGTCCCGTCACCCATGCACACATCATTGTACAATCGATGTCAGCTTTCTCGCTTATTTTCCCACTATGGCAGAATCGTGCATGAGATTTTCCACACTCAACTCCTTTAAATGTTCATTCTCTCTTTCTTTGATATATTCCTGAACTTTTACCTCAAGTGCACTCTCACTACCATACTCAACTCACTCTTTTTCAAGTTTTTGTTGAAGGAGTTGTTGATATGTCTCCCACACTCGACTAACTCCTTCATCTACGGATAATGTGTTTGCATGCTTTGTTCTCGAATGAACCTCCTCTCTCCTTCTTGAATATGCTGACTTTAAAGAGATAGATTGGACGTTGGGATGAAATTGTGTAGAACCCCTCCTCTTGACATCCTTATTCACCATTCGGGTCAAGGCGTTTATGAAGAGGCTCGAAAGCTTCATCAAAAATCTGCTTGAATTCTTCCCTTATTGCATCTACAAAATGATGTGTGCACGGGTGGCGAGACCTTGAAGGCTTGAAGGATGTTAGTCAACTTGCCTACACATGGATCCAAGCCCACGAGGGGCCAAGTGATGGTTGTTAGTTTGGGCTTTAGCCGCTAGTTAGTCTTTGTAGTTTTTCCAATTAAAGAGAGTTGGCCAACTGTTGGGCCTTTTTAGTCTTGAACCGTCAAGTTATTGTTTAGATTAGTTACCAGTTGTAGGGATGTTGAGTCATAGATTCGGCCCACCTTGTCCAAGGATGGCCGAACCCCTTTTCCCTTTCCTTTAGTCATTAGGTTTTCATTAGTCCCTTAGCCTATATAAAGGCTCACTTCGTACGAGTTAAGGTAGACGTTTTATGAATAAAATTGCTTAGTTTTTTCGACTTTCTTCCCTGTGAGAATTTCGAGCCTTTACTTGCTCTTGGCAAGGGTGTTTGAGCAATCTAGTGTCTTGTCCTTGATTGTTCTACCGACCTATCCACTGGAGTTATCACCTTCAATTGGAGTCGTCGTTCTACCGCCTTCTACCAATTCGTGTCGTCCGTATTGGTTTTAGGTCACGCAGTCCAAGCGTTGGACAACCTCGCTAGATCTTGGGAAAACGTGCTACGTGTCTCGAAACGAGTTGATCGAGGACCGTATCAGTTGGCTTCAGAGCTTAGGTGGAGGTATCTTTCGTTATATCCTTGTTTTTCATAGTTGTGTTTTAGGGTTTTGTGTGTTTTATCCGCTGCCTATTAAAAAAAAAAACGATTGCACCTTGTTCTTGCGTTGCTAAATTTCTGTTTGGTTCGTGTTCCTTCATTGTCAAATATTTCTGTCCGAGTCGTTTGTTCTTGTTGTTGAGTCGTGTCCAATCTGTCTATTTTGTGTTCAATTCTATCCAAAAACAAAAAAAAAAGGAGAGGACTTCAAATCTGTCCGTGTAGTGCACGGCAAGGAAACGATCCAAACAAGTCGTGGCAACAACTAGGGTTTTGTCCCTTGGCGAGCGCCTGCGTTTGCAACCTGTCCAGCCTATACTTGCTGGTTGTGTCACAGTTGAATCGTGGTTTGAACACTTTTGGAACATATAAAAATTCTGGGTTAAGCTTCCAAAGCTGCCTTGGTCACTAGTCAGCACCCAAACGACAAGAAAATCACTTGGGGTGGCGGCTAGAGTTTCGTTTGTGCGCTAGGGCTCTTGTTGTCAAATCTATCCAAGTTGTTCCATGGGTCACCCAAGTCATTTTATTTAATTTCCTAATCTGAATTGTGGTTTAAACTTGTTGGTATTTGTGGATCTTGAAGGAAGCCTACAAGAGATCTTGAGTTTCTTGAGTTCTTGAAACTAATCTTGCAACTCTTGAAGTTCTTGAAAATTATCTTGGAAGTTCTTGTAAGAACTTGTGGTTCTTGATCGTTGATTGAGGGAAGATAGTGGGCTGATCAGATTTTGGTCTTGATCCATTTGGCCAAGTATTTGTACCGTTTGTTAAGTGAAAAAAAAAAGAGGGGAAACGACAAGAAAAGAGAGAAAGAGGAGTCGGGTGGCAAGAGAGAGCAAAACTAGAAGGGAAATTCGATCTTTTATTGCCAAAACACATTCTTTCCTTGTATTTTTATCCCCAAACAGAAAATTAAAACAAAAAAAAGAACTCAAAAATTCTGACCAACCTCCTCTTGAGGTTCTTGATCACTTTGAGCCTTGATCACTTGTACCACCCTTCGCGGTTCTTGAGGTTCTTGATCACCTGGAGCCTTGAACACTTGAACCTCCCTTCGAATAAACATCTTTCTATACTCTCTTGCGGTGGTGAAGGGCTTTCTTGGTTTAGGAGTAAAATTTTTGGGAAAATCTTGAGCAGCTCGTTGGGGGGAAGCTTGAGTGACATTGCTTACATCTTCTTGAGAAGCCATTGTCTTGAACCAAAGGGCCGAGACTGTTTGTGAGTTGTGCAAGGGAGGAAGAAACCGAATTGCCTTGTTTCTTGAAGGATAAAAGCTGAATTGATTGTAAGAGGAAGTGCGGCTGTGAGAAAGGGTTATTATAAGGAGTTAGCCGACTTTGGTGAGAGAGTTTAAGAAGGAGAAAATCTGGAATTTTCAGTTGGAAGAGATAGCAACCAGATCTAATTTAGAAGCCTTCTTGGAAAGGAGTTTGGAAGTTTCTAAAAGTTGTTCAAGAGAGGGTTTCTAAAGAAATTCCAAAACTAACTTGTTTTCCAAATTATTTTAGGAAACTAAGTACAACACTTGGATAACTCTTTATTCTCACTTGGACACTTTCCTATATTAACTCCTCGTTTTAGGAACACTCCCCTACTTTCTCTCCTACGTTTTAGGAAACCACTCCTACACTTTAGCAAACTAGGATTTCTTCTTCGTGTGTTCACATTAGTGCCATTTCCATTTCTGGCCGCCCCATTTGATGATGTGTGCACGGATCTCAGCCCACGCAATGACCCAGTCCGAGTCCCATTGGGCCCAGTCACACGTGCACGGGCCAAGCTCTTCAAAGAATCCCTCCAAACCCTTGTTCGAATTGTCCAAGATCAACATGGAGTTCATAGAGATATTGAAGGCTTGGAAAGAGACAATCAAGTAATCTACACCTTGATCCAAGCCCATGAAGAATCAAGTGGGCCTCCACGTGAGTAGGTCAAGTAGGGCCTTAGTCCTTAATACTTATTAGATTGGATTAGTTGTCTAGAAGAACATGGGCCGGCCTATCTTGTCCACCAAGATGGCCAACTGTTCATCTAGGGTTTTCTTAGGGTTTTTTTTGTTACCTTTTGCCTATAAAAAGGCTAGCTTTGTAAGCTTTAAACACATAAGTTTTATGAATAAAGTTTTCCTTTATTTCGATTCTTCCTCTAAGGGAGAGTTTCGAGCCTCCCACTTGCTTGGCAAGGGTTATTGAGCAATCTTGCGTCTTGTCCGTGATTGTTCGTCCGACCTATCCCTTGGAGTAATCACCTTCATTGGAGTCGTCGTTCTACTACTTTAAACCAACTCATGTCGTCCGTGTTGATTTTAGGTCCCGCAAATCAAGCGTAGGAAAACCTCGCTAGATCCTTGGGCAAACGTGCTACGTGTCTCGAAACGCGTTGATTGAGGACCGTATCAGTTGGCTTCAGAGCTAGGTTGAGGTATCTTTTGTTATATCCATTGTTTTCGATTTGTTTCCGTGTTATCCGCTGCCTTGTCTTACATAAAAAAAAAAATTTGTCCATTCTAGTGTTATTCTTGTTACGCCGTTTTTGGTTAGGAAAATTCTGTTTGTGTCTTGTTGCTGAGTCTTGCTCTAATCTGTCCACCCTTGTTGCGCTTTATTCAAAAAAAAAACTGACCGTAAGTTGTTTTCGTTGCCTTGTTGATTGGAATCTGTCCGCACTTGATTTTCATTGTTGTGTGAGTCGATGTCACCCAATCTGTCCGTGGCATTGCTCCTTGATTTGTCCAAAATCTATCCAGGCCATTGGTCATAGCCGAAGCAACAAGAGAACAAGGAAGCAACGGCTAGGGTTCTTGGCGGCTAGGGTTTGCTAAGTGCAGCTAGGGTTTCCTCTTGTTGTCAAATCTGTCCAAATGTATAAGGTGTTATCCAAGTTGTTTTAATTAATTTCCTAAACTGATTTGGGGGGTAAATTTGTTGGTGTTGCGAATCTTGAAGGAAATCTACAAGAATTTTAGGGTTCTTGAGGATCTTGAAACTCTTGAACTCTTGAAAGTTTCTTGGAGAATTCTTACAAGAACTTGCGGGGTTGAATGTTTCTAAAAGGGGCTGACCGAATCTGGTCTGGCCAATCGGCCAAGTGCTTGGATAGTCCTTAAGTCAAAAAAAAAAGAAGGAAGAAGAGAGGAACAAAACAGAAACGCAAGTTGAAGCTCTTGAAACTTGCGTGGGGAATTCTTGGAGGCTTGTACGTGTGCATTGCGAACTGTATCGATTCTAGAATTTAACTTCAAGTTCGGTCAAGCCGTTGTGTTAGTCGTTTGATAAGCCAAATACAAAAAAAAAAAAGAAAGAAAAAAGGAGGAAAGTCGATGTTTTATTGCTAGACGGATTCTTTCTTGAATTGCTATCCCCAAAAATGGAAAATTACAACTAGAAGAAGCACTCAAAAATTCTGACCAACCTCTTCTTGAAATTCTTGATCACCTTGAGCCTTGATCACTTGTACCACCCTTTGCGATTCTTGAGGTTCTTGATCATCTTGAGCCTTGAACACTTGCACCTCCCTTTGAATAAAAAGTTTCTTGTATTGGTTTAGGAATAAACCTCTTGGAGGAATCTTGGGCAACCCGTGGAGGTATAGTTTGCGTAAGGTCACTTGAATCTTCTTGCCGCGAAGCCATAGCCAAATCTGTATTGGCTGTCTTGATTGTTGCGCAAGAAAGGAGGGCCGAATCTAGTTTGTGTTGGGTGTAGAGTGTGCGACTGTGAGAGGAGGTTTTTGTAGGGAATTAGCCGACCTTGGTGAAGGATTTAAGAAGAACAATTTTGGAAATTTTCGGTCAACAAGAAGAGAGGGCCGAATCTGTTTTGGAGAAGGGTTTGGAAGTTGCTCAAGAGAGGTCTTCAAAGGAGTTTCCAACTCTAACTTGTTTTCCAAATTAATTTAGGAAACTAAGTAAAATACTTGGATAACTTTTGTTTCACTTGGACACTTCCCTATTTTCTCTCCTTGCTCTAGGGAACCATTCCTACTTTCACTCCTACGTTTTAGGAACCACTCCTACATCTTAGGAAACCTAGGGTATTCTTTCGTAGCATTATTTCCAAGTCTGTCCGCCACAAACAACCTTTCAAATTTCGTCCTTTCTATCTTGAAATCTCAACCAATTGTGTCCGGCATTCTTGAATACTCTTGAGGATAAGTTGGTGACAAATCGTTGGACTTGAGTGACATTTCTCAACTACCTACTCCAAAGGGTAAAGGTGTTGGTAAGTCCATTAAGAGTGCTAACGAGTAACACACACGAGAGTGAGTGATACACTAAGGGAGTGAAGTGAGGATATACCTGCAATTTTTTTTGTCTTGTACTAACCTTTGCAGGGCATCAAGAGAGACATAGAGTAACATCAACCAACCACCGACTACTCATTGTTATTCACCGCAATGAAGAATGAGCTTAGGCGCATCAGTGAACAACAAATCGAGGAGTTGCACACCCGATTTGAGGAGCTGTCCAAGAGTCTCACACGAGACTCTCGTTCTAGATCTCACAACCGGAGCAACCGAGGTACCAAAACGGCCAATAGTGAAGACTACTCCGCTAGTGAGGATGAGGAGCAACGAGAGAGGCCTCGAAGGGATACGCCCAAGAACGAACTAAAGGGGCTTAAGATTCAAGTACCCACATTTAAAGGCAAGAGTGACCCTGAGGCGTACTTGGAGTGGGAAGGCCGCATCTAGATGGTCTTCGACTGCTACGATTATAGCGGGGAGCAAAAAGTTAAAGTTGCCACCGTTGAATTCACCGACTACGCCCTATGTAGACACCAAATTTTTGGTGTAATTTCATTTACTGTTTATTTTTAGTTTTTTAGTTTTTAGTTTATAGTTTTATTTTTATTTTTAAGTTTTTAGCATAGAATTTCTTGGAAAAATGAATAAAAAAAGAGAAAAAGGAAAATCATGAAAAAATGAAAAAATAGAGAAAAAAGGAAAAGAAAAAATAGCAATTTTGTTTTATTTGGTTTTATTTATCTATTTTAGTCATTGGATTTTATATTTTATTGTTTCTAGTTTATTTGTTTTATCCAAGGTTAATTAAATTATTTTATTATCCATTTTTAACTATTTAAAAAAAAAAAAAAAAACTGCCGTAGCATGCAAGCTGCAATTTTTTGCAGCTTGCAAAAGAAGGGCTCGAGCAGCCCTTGGCTGCAAATAGAGTAGAAATTGTTTGAGGGTTTAGGGGAGGCTCCCATATAAATAGCAATAGGATGGACAGCCGCAAGAGGGAGGATCCGGAAGATAGAAACACAGAAAAGAAAAAGAAAGGAAGGATAGCAAGGGGACGAAAAAAACAAAAAGGAAAAGACTGGGGTTTTAGGGCTGGAAGAAAGAGGAGAAAAATGGACGGTTTAGAGGGAGCCTGAGAAGAGGAGGAAGAGTCTTCGGTTGAGGGCCGAGAGAGTTGAGAATAGAGGGAAAAACTTGGAAATTGGAGGGGAAATTCTGAGAGAAAACTAGAGAGAGCAGGATACGGCTGAGGGATAGGGAGGAACCAGAAAAAGTGACGGGAAAATCTGAAAAGAAAGAGGGGAGACCGTGAGCTGCAAAACAAGAAGGAAAAGCAACGGAAACTAGAGAGGTTTGGCGGAAATGAAAAGCAGAGGAGGAAAGGAATCGAAGCCGCATCACGTCGTCGGAATCTGCCATGACCGCCCGCGAAGCTTCATCCGAATGCATTCTTGTCAGCCATTCTTCGTTCAGTAGATTCCGAGAGACATCAAAGGTAATTTCTTTTCGTCCTTTACTTCTTGCACACACCCAGATCTTCATCAAATCTGCCAAAGATTTTTGCTACGTTCTGTTCATAGATATGCGTCGCTATTTTACTGCTTACGGTAGCCCAATAGGTTGGATATTTTGTTGAAAATCCGTTGAATGAACATAAAGTTTTTTTCCTTGGTTGCTTCAGCTCTTGGGTTGTTTGAGGTCCGAGACTTGTTTGTTGTTTGACTGGTTTCCCATGTACATGGTTAGCGCAAGATTTTTTCTTTCGGTCTCTGCTGCATTTTCCTGTTTCAGTGCCACCTTTGAATCTGCTGGGAATGAGCTTTGAATGGGTTATTTGTTTGCGTGTTCAATCCAGTGTTTTATCATGTTTTTCTGGAGTCTAAAGCAAAGCTCTTTGGGTTGTTAATAAGCTGTAAAGTTACAGATTGCTTGCTGCACTTTTGTTTCTTTCTTTTGCTTTTACTTCTGGTATCCCCGACAGTTATCATCCCAGTTTTTTTTTTCTGTTTTGATTCTGCGTTAAAGTTGGAGTAATTTGGTTTGCCTGATAAGTGGGGTGTTTGTATCTTGTGTTTTGTTGATTCGAAGTTGATGTGTTGAGGGTTGGTAACAAAGTACAGCAGATTGCAGAGAGTAGCAAAGAGAGGTGTAGGAAAATTTCCAGCAGCCTGTCCGTGTTGATGAAATAGTTGCAGCAGTTTTTGTTTCTTCCAATGTTTTGCATGTTTTTCAGAATTTTACATGAAATCTTCCTAAGATTTGCTGCCTGTTTGGATAATAGAGAGTATGTAGTTTGTGTCTAGTTTAAAGCTATGTGTTTGGGTTTGAAATCTGAATTTGAAAGCAAGCTACGTTCAGATTTTGTTTTGGCTGCTGAAAACTTAAGGGCAAAGTGTTCCAGATTTTTGCATGATATCTTCTTGGGTTTCTTGTTTGTTTGGATTATGATGGTGGTTTAGTTGTGGGCTTGGTCTAAAGTTGTGACGTTGGGTTTAAATACATCTAATCAAGGTTGTGATAAGAATCTGAGTTTATAAGAAAATTGCTGCAAAGTTGTTTGGCCGGAATCATTGCTGAAGCTGAAACCTTTTATCGTTGCCTGCATGTTATTTCAGACCTGAATATGATGTTTTTTGAGTTGTTTGCTTGCTTGGATCATGGTTGCTCAAGCCAAAGTTGTTTGTTGCTTAATCTTAGTCGAAGTTATGTATTTGAACCAGAAAATCTGAGTCAGTTTGCAAGCAAAAAAATGCAGCAGATTTCACTTTCGGTTGTAGCAGTTTTCATTCTTCAATGTTTGCATGATTTCCTCCTATGTCTTTGCTGATTTGGGATGTTAAATTTATGTTTTTTCTGTCTAGTTTAAAGTTTTTGATGTTAGCTTTGGTTAAGGTATGTAGTTGGATTTGGAGTTGGCATTTGGGAGTGAATCATAAAAGAAATGCAGCTGAATTGGCGCAGAAATGAAAGGCTTCTACGTGATTTGCATGCATGGAACTTTCAAAAATTTGCACTTTGGCCCCCCAAGTCTCTCCTTATGCCACTAGAACCCAATCAATTAAATAATTTCATCAATTTGGTCCTTGGCAATTTTAATTTGTGCAACTTCATGGCTTGTTTTGGTTTCAATTAACTACCATGCTTTGTCAATTGCACTTAAGCCATGACTTTAGAGGTTTTATGACCGAATGAGCTCGTGTTTGCCTATTTTTTTAAATTTCCCTAAATGAATTGGTTGTTTGAACTTTTCTTGGCTTTTGAGACCTTTGGAGTGCTTAAATATTTCGATTGAATTCGAATGGTTGACTCAGGTTTGCAATTGGGTCTTTAGTTGGTAATTGGGTCCTTGGGTGGGTCCTTTTCCTGAAACTTATGCATTATTTGATTTCATTTAAATTGCAGTTAGGAGAGATTTGGTGACTTTGTTATACTTTACTATTTGAGGTACCTTGACCTTTTTATTGTTTTGAAGCCATTTTTCTTTCATTTGGACACCATTCCAAGGGGGCGGTATAATCTCTTTTATCCCTTTTGTCTCTCCTATGTGATCCAATGTGCTAAGTGTGAATCGCATGCCTAATTTGCTCTCATTACCATTCTTTAGTTCCATTATTTCATTCATTCTTGCTTTTATTAAATTATTCTTTTAAATGGGGTATGTGTACACCTCTTGGCTTGTAATAGATAGGGCTGTGGCGAGCAATTTGGTCCATTTTCCCCTTCCCCTTTTTGTTTTAGTTAGTGAATGTAATAGGTTCATTAGTTGGTTGCATGCCTACGTGTTAAGTGTTTAATCGCTTTATTAGGTCCTTGCATCTAGTCGAGCATGCTGAATGTTACGTGCTACGTGTTTATGAGTATTTAGTATGTCCACTTGCTTTCCATAGTGTGGATGAATGGAGTGGATGAATGTACGTCACCACACTAGTCCAACGCTAGTTGTGGCTTCTTTTATCGTTTCCACTAGTCCAACGCTAGTCGGAATTCATAGAATGGGCTAGTCCAACGCTAGACCCTTAGGGATTTTCCCTCGATAGTACATCATTTGCTTGTTCACCACATATCACGCATTTTCCTTAGTTTTATCATTTGGCATGATCCTCAAACCCCTTTTCCTCTCATTTTAGGTTTTGCATCCCATACTAGCTATAGGGTTCATTTTGCTTGAGTGTCCCCCTCCGATAAGGGAAACGAGCGAGTGTGGCTACTCGATAGCCTTAGCACGCTAGTTTCGCCTTCTAATCCAAGGGAAAATCGAAGTCGAAAAGTTAGAAGTCAACCCCCGTACCCGACTTGTTGCATTCCCCTAGGGTCATACTTTCATCACTTCCATACTCTTTTAATCACATTTTTCTTATATTTCGCAATCCATATATTCAAGTTTCACTTATATATGTACTACTCTATCTTCATTCATTTGCACACACAAACACTTTGATTTTCATACAAATTCACACATGCACTTTCTTTACACATTCGCACACAAACACTTTGTTTTTTACACCATTTCATACATGAATCTTTTCATACACTTGCACACTTGCACTTGAGTCACCATTTGCATCAATCGACCTCTATGAGGTTTCCCTTTATTGGCCGCCACAATTCATGTGGTTTGGGACCAAAAACCTCACGAGAGACATCGTAGAATTTAGGATTGCATTTCTCATTCATTAGTCTTTGTCCAAATTGCAAATACATACTTTGGGTAGAAAAAATTAGGAAAATAAGGGTTAAATCACGCAACTAGCCTTGGCTAGGTCGAAGGGGTGCCTTGGATTTTTATCCTTGCCTTCCCCTTCGTCAAATGTGACTCCCGAACCTTTTTCTTTTGCGTGGACTAGGAGTCGTTCAAAAGGGTTTCTTACTTTTTTCCTTAAAAAATTCACTTTTTGGGTGACTTGGTACACCCTAACTCTATACCAAGTGGCGACTCCATTTTTCATATAAAAAAAAAACCCTTTTTGAACTATTTTTCTTGGGTCAAATCGTCGCATTTTCAAAAGTCCCATTTAGACCCATTTTTATTTTTATAAAAAAAAATTCACTTTTTTCCAAACCAATAAAATCACAAAAACAATCATTTTATTTTTCCAAAAAAATGGGGCGCGACAGTTGGCGACTCCACTGGGGACTACCTAAGTGGGTCCAAGCTTTTGATTTAGCCATTCTTTTCCATTTTCTACCCTTATTATGCATTACATTTGGATATTAGGGTTGCATCTTCCATTTTTAGGACCTTTTGTCTCACGTACGCATTCAACTACCCCCTCACTCACGTATGTATGATTGATTGGATGTATGTTTATCTCGCGCTTGCATTGCATTTGGGGGGGGTGTCACCTTTAGAGCCTCGCGTGGTTCTCAACCCCTTCCCTCAAAATAGGGAGCACTTCATACGTGCACGTTTACTTATTGTTATCCCATTTTATTTTATTTTTCGTGGGCGCTATCCCACACCGCCTTGTAGGATTAGGATCGATTGCCTTGGGTAGGCGGCTGGTGTGCACTGCGCCCATAGCGCTACCTAAGGGATCACTCAAGCCACCGATCGAAGGCCTTGGGAGTGATGACCCTTTGCCTTTAGGTCTGAAGGCTTGGGAGCCGAAGCCTTATCGAGTCTAGTTGCATTAGTGAACCCCAGCCTCATGCATCCATGTTAGACTTGCCTAGGGTAGAGTCGACCTTACCCTATTAAGCACATTAGGCACGAGGGAAGGGGTTCCACCCCTTTTATTTGCTTTTATTGTATTTCTTTTATTGCTCCCAATGTGTTATGTGTACTATCAACTGCACTAACCATTCTTTTGTTTTCCTGACTTGCATTCATGTGCCTTAGCAATAAGAGGCCCCTTGGGCACTCTTTTAGTGACTTACCCACTAGATAACTCACATGTTTAAATTTCAGTCATTACACTTAATTTTCAGTAAGTACATTTTTCATTTTTAGACCTTTTTCCCCCGATGCATTATTTATGTCCTTTAGGCCATATTTGTGACATATTTACATCGCTTTAATAAATGGCATCATGCATCCACCTTAGAAGGGAATGCCACATAGGGAATCCCGTTTTAGAAATCAGCCACCCCATGTCTCGGATATATAATCCAATGAGACTTGCACGTTTACCTTTCTCGTACCATCCAAAGGGGTAGTGCACAAGGTAAGGTAGGATCCGATCATTTTTCATAAAGCGATCCTTGGAATATGAGCATCTAATAATCGCTTTTTGGCCATTTTTAAACCTAACTGGTAAAAATCCCTTGCGTAAAGGACATTAATTTGAAGAAATTCACAAATAATTCCTTATCATTGAGACAGTTAATAAACTGAGGCCAAATCGTGATTTTAGAAGGCTCATAAACTAATTTTTTGAAACCACCAATGGCCGAACGATTCAATCGATCCATTTTGTCAATTCCTAATCAATTTTGAATAAATCCATTCATTTGACCAATTTACCCTTTTTAGGGTCATCCGGTCAATTTTTGAAAAATCATTCATTCATTTGACCAATTTACCCTTTTTAGGGTCATCCAGCCGATCTTTGGATAAGTCATCAATTCATTGGACCAATTTACCCTTTTAGGGTGATTTGGTCGATTTTTGCATAAGTTATCAATCTCCATTTCATTCATTTGGCTAATTCACCCATTGGTAGGGCAATCGAACCAATTTTGAATAAATCAAGTTTTCATTTAGTCCATTTGTCCAATCTACCCTTTTTTAGGGTGATTCTATCAATTTTTGAATAAATCAATTTCATTCAATTCATCTGACCAATTTACCCTTTCTAGGGTTATTCGATCAATTTTTGAATAAATCAATTTCATTCAATTTATCTGACCAATTTACCCTTTTTAGGGTCATTCGGTCAATTTTTGAATAAATCATCAATTCATTTGACCAATTTACCCTTTTTAGGGTCATTTGACCAATTTACCCTTTTTAGGGTCATTCGGCCAATTTTTGAATAAATCACTAATTCAATTTCATTCATTTGATCAATTTACCCTTTTAGGGCGATCTGGTCAATTTTGAATAAAATTCTCAATTTCTTTCAGTTCATCCGATCAAGTTCCTTTTTTAGGATGATTCGGTCAATTTTGAGTAAGTTTTAAATTTCACTCAATTCATTTGACCCGTTTCCCTTTTTAGGGTAATCCGGTCGATTTTTAATAAATTGTCAATTTCATTTGACCAATTAGGGTTTCAATGTCGGATTTCGAATTGAGAAACCTAATCAATTTTGAGAAAAACATCCATTGCATCCAGCTATTTGATCAGTTGGAATTTTGATCCGCGCTTCATTGAGAAAATTTGTCAGCAAATTCCAATCTCTTCGATAGGAAGTTCGTCAAGGTCAAACACGTGCGTTTTTGCAAAATCTTGTATCGATCAAAAGTGATCAATCCTTTCGAACGTTGACCTCATTTTTAACAAATGACTCTTGCCATTCCAATTGATCGAATTTTTCAAAATTGTTTTTCACTCAAGGAGTTGATCAGATCCATCAGGTATTGTATAGTGCCTACTCTAGCGGATTGCATTTTCATGCTAGGCCTACCCTTGGCACAAAAAGGGTTCCCCCATAGGACATGCATCCGAATTTCTTGGATATCTACTAACTCTTGCCTTTTTCTCTTTCTTTTCTTTATTTTTATTGTAATAACTAAGCAAGGGTTAAATCTAAAGGCAATCATTTCAAAAATTCTCAGGTAATATTTAAACATAGCTTCTCGTCGAAGCCCCATCATAACACGATCCCGTAGTCAAGCTCAGAGGAGTCGTGTAAACATGAGTTCACAACTGGAACAAGCAGATAGGTCTACTACTACCGCTCAACCCGAGACTGCAAGTTTGGGGGTTCAGTTGACTGAGATGCTTACTAAGTTTGATGAAATAGTATCTGAAATGGCAGCGCAAAAGAAGTTAATCGACGAGCTCGTTAGTAGCGGAGTGCAGCCCGAACTGGCGCCCATCAAACAATCGGAATCTGAACCATTTGTCATCCCTCCGACTCAAGCCACTGTTGCTCCATCTTTCCCTATTCCAACCGAAGGAACTTTCACGTACCCCACCATACATTTGCCATACACTTACCCTCCTGATCCTTCATTTTTCCCCGCTTACATGCAAGGTCCACAACCCCAACTTACTTCAAACATACCACCAGAGCTACATACTTTCTATCACACTGATGCTGAGCCATTCCTACCTGACCATATCGTTCAAACCAAGCCAGAAATGGGGGAATCTTCCGCTCCCGTTGATATAAAGCTGCTCAAACGCCTTGACCGTTTTGATGAGTTTATGAGGAGGAGTCAGGGTTTGAACAAACAAGGAGTGCTGGACTATGATGAACTTTGCCTTTTCCTGAATGTGCAATTGCCTGAGGGGTTCAAAACTCCAAAATTCAACAAGTATGATGGAACGGGCAATCCCAAGACACACCTCCGATTGTTCGCCAATAAGTTGGGTAGGCCAACAGATGATGAAAATCTGCCTTTGAGGCTATTCCCAGAAAGTCTGGAGGGGGATGCACTCGACTGGTATTCCAAGTTGAAACCCGAAGAGGCAAAGACCTGGCTTGACTTGTCCAACGCTTTTGTAAAGCAGTACGAGTATAATTGCGAGCTGGCTCCAACACGAACCACGTTGGAAGGGACAAAAAGAAAACCCTCTGAGGACCACAAGACATATGCCAAAAGGTGGAGGAAAATAGCTGCAAAAGTCGAGCCACCAATGACTGAGGACGAAATCATACGCGCTTTCATTAAGACACATGATCCGCCGTACTTTGAAGAAATTTTCCGCATGACTGGATGCTCATTTGCTACAATTGTTAACAAGCTTGAGGAATTTGATGATTTCGTGAAAGCTGGAAAGATTGTTAATGTGTCTGCCCTCAAATCACAGTTGGATGCTTTGCAAAGCCAAGGTAGTAATGGGAGGAAGCAACAATTCCAAAAGAAAGAGGGGGAAACTGCTTTTATCTGGAATCGAAACCCTGTTCAATTCCCAGACCTCGACAATACCCTGCCTACTCCAACCCTTACCCTTACTATTCAAACCCTCAGCCTGTTTATCACATTAATACCCCTCATCCTCGACCTCGACCAAATTACCCAAACACACCTACAACACCATTTCATATTTCTCCACATAGTTTTCAAACTAGACCTCGCTCTCCTTATCATCCAAGACCCACATTACCCGTCAACCATAATCACAACTATCAACAAACCGCTGGCACCCAAGACCCGGCTCGATATAGAACTTTTACCAATTTAGGCCGGCCCTTGGATCAACTATATGAGCAGCTCAAGGCCGCAGGGAAAATTGGTACAATACCTCCTAAAGCCTATGCTAAAGGATTTTCTCCTGATTATAATCCTCAATCTTTTTGTGCCTATCATTCGGGAGCACCTGGCCACCCAACTACTGATTGTAGAGCACTTAGACAGAAAGTCCAAGAAATGATCGAGGCCGGGGAAATATTGATTAGAAGAAGTGTAGAACAAGGACCGAACATAAGTACAAACCCCTTTCCCAAACACAGTGACACCTTTGAAGCATCCACCTCCAATGACGAAATTTGAAAATCTTGAAGGAGCTCCGCACAATTTGGATGGCTGATTATCCTCCATCTCAAAGGGAATTTCGATGAATCTAAGGGTTTGTCATTTACTAAAATTCACGAAAACTTTTTCTTGCATATGTGAATAGCTTAACGAAAGCATCTTTTGCAATTGAGTTTTGTCTTGTTTCTGCTTTGATTTGAAGTCTCATGAAATGCACGATTTGTTTTATTTGTTTATTTGATTATTTTCCTGAATTTTTGTTAATTCTTTGAGATGGCCAAAGATGAAATTATTTGATCCTTTAATATCACTGTTCTGGAATCTGATGTAGCCCTTCATTGAAAATCCCTTCATTAAAAATCCTTTCGTTGAAAATCCCTTCCTTGGGAAAGCCTTCATTGAGAAAACCATTGAAAACCCCTCCATTAAAAAATCCATTCATTGAGAAATCTCTTCTTTGAGAGACCACTTCATGGAGAAAGCCTTCATAAAAAGGAAAAAAGCCTTCATTGAGAAATTCCTTCATTGAGAAAATCCCTTTCCTGCCAGGTTGTAAGCTGATTGGTTAAAGCAGTGTCATTAACGATTGATTCTGATTACTGAAAAGCAGTTGAATGCTATGTGCCATGACCAACGTTGTCAAAACGCATGACCTGTGTTCATAACAAAAGGATCCGCCACCGATCTTCTGAAAAAGAAACAAAGTGCTAAAGCGATGAAAGACGAAGTCGAAGGCAAATTTGCTTCAAATTGACAAAGCTTATTGGGTGTTCAAAGGAGAGATGGAAGGACAGACATTCTCTCAACCTATCAACTCGGACATGTGTAAGATGTTCTTTATTTGATTATGCAAAGTTTTTTTTTAGGAAATCATGCAAGAGACGAGGCAAAAGTCAGGCCATCTTCCTTTCCAATCAAAACATTTCATCCCTAGTCGTCCCTTTTGAGCCATCAGAACAATAATTTTCGTTTGGCAACCCCTGAGAATTGCAAACCCCACACTGGGGCAAATTCATTTTGAAAAATGATCAGAAAGAAAAGAAAAACCCCACACTGGGGCAAATTTATCTTTGAAAGAGATCTGAGGAAAAGAAAGAACCTCATACTGGGGCAAATTTATTTTTGAAAGAAAAATGAAAAGGAAGAAAGAACCCCACACTGGGGCAAATTTAGTTTTTGAAGAAAAATGCAAAAGAGAAGAAAATGCAATGAAGAAAATGCAAAGAAAGAGAAAATCCAATCAAACTGGGGCAAATTTTCCTCGGTTTCGTTCAAAAATTGGAGATAATTTCAAAATGATGCAATTTCAGGTTATTTCACACATTTCATCAGACCGGCTTTCAAGCCTCAATTTTTCTTGAAAAACACCCCACCTAACCTCATTACAAAAGCCCAAAAGTCCTGGCTTTCGTCACTTGCTGCATTTCTATTAGGGATTTTGCTAATCAACTGGCAAGTGATGTCCATAATGCCTTCGCCTAATCTTACAAGGGAAGCGCATTTTACTGATGTCAGCAATCTTCAGTTCATACTCCTGAGTCGATTATGGTTGAGTTTTTCCATTGTTCCTTAGGTGAAAACCCACAAGGGCACCTCAAGAGAGAAGAAAAAGAGAAAAAGAAAAAGAAGAAAGAAAAGAAAAAAAGAAAAAAAAAAGAAAAAACCAACAAAAAAGGGTGGGGGGCAACCTTGGTGAAAACCCGAATGGGCGCCAAGGTAGGTTTCTGCAATGAGCAAGCACAAAGAGGAACAACTGGTGGTTTGGTCCATTTAGATTTCTTCTCATTTTTGTCATACCTCTGGCAATATTGAATTCCAGAACAAGGATATTCAGAGATTCAAATATGACATCCGTTGGCTAAAGCCGTGTCATTTTGTAGAACATTCTTTTGCAAATACATTCTTAGGAAACTCATTTTTTCCAAATTACTTGCATTCATGGCATTTTTGTAGAATTTAAGCACAACTGTTAGGTGTGCATTCTTGTGCATATTCATTTTTACATGACATGTGAATTTTCTTGCATGCCTCATTTTTTATCATTGAATTGTGGTGAATGACAATCCCCGTGGTTTATTGCAAAAGGCATGTTTGGATTCAGTCATCTTTTGGGAACAGTTGAAATTCAGCCAAGCCAGCTACACAGACTTCACAATATAGCAAAGCACATACCTGGTCAGTTTGAAAATCGGAAAAGCATCAGGGTGAGAAATCCAACTCAATCGGCTGTCGCAGCAAATGTTAATAAAGGCGTTGAAAGACTCATGTTTACACGATTCTCGAAGGAAAACGGATCAAATGGTGGTGGCAATTTCTTTGTTTTTTCTCTTTCACAGGGAAAATTGCATGCACAGATGAAAGTAATCACACATCGCACTGGAATTGGTGTCGGGAAGAGTCCCCAGGTGAACAAGGGCAGATTTGAAAAAGTTGCAATCAAATTTGATCAAAAGGTGCAGCGACATGGCGATATCGAATCAACTATGGACTCAAATTGCAAAAAAATTCATCCAACTGGGGCAAATTTATTTTTGAGAAAAAAAAAAAGAGAGAAAGAAAAAGAAGAGAAAAAATAAAATCAATCAAAAATCAAAAATCAAAAAATCAAATCAAATCAAATCAAACATCAAAAATCATCATCAGAAAAGTCGAAAAATCAAATCAAGTCCGACCTCGGCAGGCTCGGGTTTTATCCCACTGACCGCTTTTATTTTCGTTTGGCACGGGTTTTATCCCTCCGACCTCGGCAGGCTCGGGTTTTATCCCACTGACCGCTTTTATTTTCGTTAGGGCACGGGTTTTATCCCTCCGACCTCGGCAGGCTCGGGTTTTATCCCACTGACCGCTTTTATTTTCGTTAGGGCACGGGTTTTATCCCTCCGACCTCGGCAGGCTCGGGTTTTATCCCACTGACCGCTTTTATTTTCGTTTGGCACGGGTTTTATCCCTCCGACCTCGGCAGGCTCGGGTTTTATCCCACTGACCGCTTTTATTTTCGTTAGGGTACAGGTTTTATCCCTCCGACCTCGGCAGGCTCGGGTTTAATCCCACTGACCGCTTTTATTTTCGTTAGGGTACAGGTTTTATCCCTCCGACCTCGGCAGGCTCGGGTTTTATCCCACTGACCGCTTTTATTTTCGTTTGGCACGGGTTTTATCCCTCTGACCTCGTCAGGCTCGGGTTTTATCCCACTGACCGCTTTTATTTTCCTTTGGCACGGGTTTTATCCCTCCGACCTCGGCAGGCTCGGGTTTTATCCCACTGACCGCTTTTATTTTCGTAGGGCACGGGTTTTATCCCTCCGACCTCGGCAGGCTCGGGTTTTATCCCACTGACCGCTTTTATTTTCGTTTGGCACGGGTTTTATCCCTCCGACCTCGGCAGGCTCGGGTTTTATTCCACTGACCGCTTTTATTTTCGTTTGGCACGGGTTTTATCCCTCCGACCTCGGCAGGCTCGGGTTTTATCCCACTGACCGCTTTTATTTTCGTTGCGCTTTTATTTTCGTTGGGTATGGGTTTTATCCCTCCGACCTAGGCAGGCTCGGGTTTTATCCCACTGTCCGATTATCAAAATCATTTTAATGCTACGGGAACTGGGTTTGTCCCGTCATTAAGCATCTCATTTTCATTGCTATTGGAGCTGGGTTTGTCCCGTCCGTGAGCATTTTCTTCTCCACTAACCGTGGGTTAGTCCCACTAGTGAGCATTTCTTTTCCTTCGCCATTAACCGTGGGTCAGTCCCACTAGCGAGCTTTTCATTTGCATTATTAACAAACATGAGTCAGTCCCGTTAACACTTCATTTCACTTCTTTCACTTGTATCATCAATCAACATGGGTCAATCCCACCAACACTCCATTTCACTTCAATTCATCCGTTTAAATTCTGTTCGGGTCAGTCCCGTTTTAAATTTCTGTTCGGGTCAGTCCCGTTTTAAAATTCTATTCGGGTCAGTCCCGTTTTAAATTTCTGTTCGGGTCAGTCCCGTTTAAATTCCTGTTCGGGTCAGTCCCGTTTAAATTCCTGTTCGGGTCACGTTTAAATTCCTGTTCGGGTCAGTCCCGTTTAAATTCTGTTCGGGTCAGTCCCGTTTAAATTCATGTTCGGGTCAGTCCCGTTTAAATTCTGTTCGGGTCAGTCCCGTTTTATTTTCTGTTTGGGTCAATCCCATTTTAAATTTTTGTCAAAGGGGTCAGTCCCCATTTCTAAAGCGTCCATCGTTCGAGACGCTCGTAGCCGAATAACACAGGTAAATATTTGGTGTCTACTTCTTTGTCTCAAGTTTTTTCAAAACTCAGACAAAGAGGGGCAAACTGTAGACACCAAATTTTTGGTGTAATTTCATTTACTGTTTATTTTTAGTTTTTTAGTTTTTAGTTTATAGTTTTATTTTTATTTTTAAGTTTTTAGCATAGAATTTCTTGGAAAAATGAATAAAAAAAGAGAAAAAGGAAAATCATGAAAAAATGAAAAAATAGAGAAAAAAGGAAAAGAAAAAATAGCAATTTTGTTTTATTTGGTTTTATTTATCTATTTTAGTCATTGGATTTTATATTTTATTGTTTCTAGTTTATTTGTTTTATCCAAGGTTAATTAAATTATTTTATTATCCATTTTTAACTATTTAAAAAAAAAAAAAAAAAAACTGCCGTAGCATGCAAGCTGCAATTTTTTGCAGCTTGCAAAAGAAGGGCTCGAGCAGCCCTTGGCTGCAAATAGAGTAGAAATTGTTTGAGGGTTTAGGGGAGGCTCCCATATAAATAGCAATAGGATGGACAGCCGCAAGAGGGAGGATCCGGAAGATAGAAACACAGAAAAGAAAAAGAAAGGAAGGATAGCAAGGGGACGAAAAAAACAAAAAGGAAAAGACTGGGGTTTTAGGGCTGGAAGAAAGAGGAGAAAAATGGACGGTTTAGAGGGAGCCTGAGAAGAGGAGGAAGAGTCTTCGGTTGAGGGCCGAGAGAGTTGAGAATAGAGGGAAAAACTTGGAAATTGGAGGGGAAATTCTGAGAGAAAACTAGAGAGAGCAGGATACGGCTGAGGGATAGGGAGGAACCAGAAAAAGTGACGGGAAAATCTGAAAAGAAAGAGGGGAGACCGTGAGCTGCAAAACAAGAAGGAAAAGCAACGGAAACTAGAGAGGTTTGGCGGAAATGAAAAGCAGAGGAGGAAAGGAATCGAAGCCGCATCACGTCGTCGGAATCTGCCATGACCGCCCGCGAAGCTTCATCCGAATGCATTCTTGTCAGCCATTCTTCGTTCAGTAGATTCCGAGAGACATCAAAGGTAATTTCTTTTCGTCCTTTACTTCTTGCACACACCCAGATCTTCATCAAATCTGCCAAAGATTTTTGCTACGTTCTGTTCATAGATATGCGTCGCTATTTTACTGCTTACGGTAGCCCAATAGGTTGGATATTTTGTTGAAAATCCGTTGAATGAACATAAAGTTTTTTTCCTTGGTTGCTTCAGCTCTTGGGTTGTTTGAGGTCCGAGACTTGTTTGTTGTTTGACTGGTTTCCCATGTACATGGTTAGCGCAAGATTTTTTCTTTCGGTCTCTGCTGCATTTTCCTGTTTCAGTGCCACCTTTGAATCTGCTGGGAATGAGCTTTGAATGGGTTATTTGTTTGCGTGTTCAATCCAGTGTTTTATCATGTTTTTCTGGAGTCTAAAGCAAAGCTCTTTGGGTTGTTAATAAGCTGTAAAGTTACAGATTGCTTGCTGCACTTTTGTTTCTTTCTTTTGCTTTTACTTCTGGTATCCCCGACAGTTATCATCCCAGTTTTTTTTTTCTGTTTTGATTCTGCGTTAAAGTTGGAGTAATTTGGTTTGCCTGATAAGTGGGGTGTTTGTATCTTGTGTTTTGTTGATTCGAAGTTGATGTGTTGAGGGTTGGTAACAAAGTACAGCAGATTGCAGAGAGTAGCAAAGAGAGGTGTAGGAAAATTTCCAGCAGCCTGTCCGTGTTGATGAAATAGTTGCAGCAGTTTTTGTTTCTTCCAATGTTTTGCATGTTTTTCAGAATTTTACATGAAATCTTCCTAAGATTTGCTGCCTGTTTGGATAATAGAGAGTATGTAGTTTGTGTCTAGTTTAAAGCTATGTGTTTGGGTTTGAAATCTGAATTTGAAAGCAAGCTACGTTCAGATTTTGTTTTGGCTGCTGAAAACTTAAGGGCAAAGTGTTCCAGATTTTTGCATGATATCTTCTTGGGTTTCTTGTTTGTTTGGATTATGATGGTGGTTTAGTTGTGGGCTTGGTCTAAAGTTGTGACGTTGGGTTTAAATACATCTAATCAAGGTTGTGATAAGAATCTGAGTTTATAAGAAAATTGCTGCAAAGTTGTTTGGCCGGAATCATTGCTGAAGCTGAAACCTTTTATCGTTGCCTGCATGTTATTTCAGACCTGAATATGATGTTTTTTGAGTTGTTTGCTTGCTTGGATCATGGTTGCTCAAGCCAAAGTTGTTTGTTGCTTAATCTTAGTCGAAGTTATGTATTTGAACCAGAAAATCTGAGTCAGTTTGCAAGCAAAAAAATGCAGCAGATTTCACTTTCGGTTGTAGCAGTTTTCATTCTTCAATGTTTGCATGATTTCCTCCTATGTCTTTGCTGATTTGGGATGTTAAATTTATGTTTTTTCTGTCTAGTTTAAAGTTTTTGATGTTAGCTTTGGTTAAGGTATGTAGTTGGATTTGGAGTTGGCATTTGGGAGTGAATCATAAAAGAAATGCAGCTGAATTGGCGCAGAAATGAAAGGCTTCTACGTGATTTGCATGCATGGAACTTTCAAAAATTTGCACTTTGGCCCCCCAAGTCTCTCCTTATGCCACTAGAACCCAATCAATTAAATAATTTCATCAATTTGGTCCTTGGCAATTTTAATTTGTGCAACTTCATGGCTTGTTTTGGTTTCAATTAACTACCATGCTTTGTCAATTGCACTTAAGTCATGACTTTAGAGGTTTTATGACCGAATGAGCTCGTGTTTGCCTATTTTTTTAAATTTCCCTAAATGAATTGGTTGTTTGAACTTTTCTTGGCTTTTGAGACCTTTGGAGTGCTTAAATATTTCGATTGAATTCGAATGGTTGACTCAGGTTTGCAATTGGGTCTTTAGTTGGTAATTGGGTCCTTGGGTGGGTCCTTTTCCTGAAACTTATGCATTATTTGATTTCATTTAAATTGCAGTTAGGAGAGATTTGGTGACTTTGTTATACTTTACTATTTGAGGTACCTTGACCTTTTTATTGTTTTGAAGCCATTTTTCTTTCATTTGGACACCATTCCAAGGGGGCGGTATAATCTCTTTTATCCCTTTTGTCTCTCCTATGTGATCCAATGTGCTAAGTGTGAATCGCATGCCTAATTTGCTCTCATTACCATTCTTTAGTTCCATTATTTCATTCATTCTTGCTTTTATTAAATTATTCTTTTAAATGGGGTATGTGTACACCTCTTGGCTTGTAATAGATAGGGCTGTGGCGAGCAATTTGGTCCATTTTCCCCTTCCCCTTTTTGTTTTAGTTAGTGAATGTAATAGGTTCATTAGTTGGTTGCATGCCTACGTGTTAAGTGTTTAATCGCTTTATTAGGTCCTTGCATCTAGTCGAGCATGCTGAATGTTACGTGCTACGTGTTTATGAGTATTTAGTATGTCCACTTGCTTTCCATAGTGTGGATGAATGGAGTGGATGAATGTACGTCACCACACTAGTCCAACGCTAGTTGTGGCTTCTTTTATCGTTTCCACTAGTCCAACGCTAGTCGGAATTCATAGAATGGGCTAGTCCAACGCTAGACCCTTAGGGATTTTCCCTCGATAGTACATCATTTGCTTGTTCACCACATATCACGCATTTTCCTTAGTTTTATCATTTGGCATGATCCTCAAACCCCTTTTCCTCTCATTTTAGGTTTTGCATCCCATACTAGCTATAGGGTTCATTTTGCTTGAGTGTCCCCCTCCGATAAGGGAAACGAGCGAGTGTGGCTACTCGATAGCCTTAGCACGCTAGTTTCGCCTTCTAATCCAAGGGAAAATCGAAGTCGAAAAGTTAGAAGTCAACCCCCGTACCCGACTTGTTGCATTCCCCTAGGGTCATACTTTCATCACTTCCATACTCTTTTAATCACATTTTTCTTATATTTCGCAATCCATATATTCAAGTTTCACTTATATATGTACTACTCTATCTTCATTCATTTGCACACACAAACACTTTGATTTTCATACAAATTCACACATGCACTTTCTTTACACATTCGCACACAAACACTTTGTTTTTTACACCATTTCATACATGAATCTTTTCATACACTTGCACACTTGCACTTGAGTCACCATTTGCATCAATCGACCTCTATGAGGTTTCCCTTTATTGGCCGCCACAATTCATGTGGTTTGGGACCAAAAACCTCACGAGAGACATCGTAGAATTTAGGATTGCATTTCTCATTCATTAGTCTTTGTCCAAATTGCAAATACATACTTTGGGTAGAAAAAATTAGGAAAATAAGGGTTAAATCACGCAACTAGCCTTGGCTAGGTCGAAGGGGTGCCTTGGATTTTTATCCTTGCCTTCCCCTTCGTCAAATGTGACTCCCGAACCTTTTTCTTTTGCGTGGACTAGGAGTCGTTCAAAAGGGTTTCTTACTTTTTTCCTTAAAAAATTCACTTTTTGGGTGACTTGGTACACCCTAACTCTATACCAAGTGGCGACTCCATTTTTCATATAAAAAAAAAATCCTTTTTGAACTATTTTTCTTGGGTCAAATCGTCGCATTTTCAAAAGTCCCATTTAGACCCATTTTTATTTTTATAAAAAAAAATTCACTTTTTTCCAAACCAATAAAATCACAAAAACAATCATTTTATTTTTCCAAAAAAATGGGGCGCGACACCCTAGTTTGGTGGGACCAAGTGAGGACCCATAGGAGGAGAATGGGGGAACCGCGAGTCTGAACTTGGCGAAAGCTCAAGGCATTGATGCATAAGCGATTCGTTCCAAGCTACTACAACCAAGATCTCCACTCCAAACTGCAAACCCTCACTCAAGGCAACATGAGTGTGGAGGACTATTACAAGGAGATCGAAATGGCCATGATGATGTGTGCATGGATCAGGGCCCACGCAATGACCCAATCCGAGTTCCATTGGGCCCAGTCACACATGCACGGGCCAAACTCTTCAAAGAATTCCTCCAATCCCTTGTTCGAGTTGTCCAAGACCAACATGGAGTCCATAGAGATGTTGAAGGCTTGGAAAGAGACGATCAAGTAATCTATACCTTGATTCAAGCCCATGAAAAATCAAGTGGGCCTCCACGTGAGATGGCCGAGTAGGGCTTTAGTCTTTGATACTTATTAGATTGGATTAGTTGCTTAGTAGAAGCATGGGCCGGCCCATCTTGACACCAAGATGGCCGACCACTCCTTTAGGGTTTTCTTAGGGTTTTTCTTGTTCCCCTTAGCCTATAAAAAGGCTTGCTTTGTAAGGTTTTAAACACAAGTTTGATGCATAAAATTTTCCTTTATTTTGATTCTTCCTCTAAAGAGACTTTCGAGCCTTCTTACTTGCTTGGCAAGGGTTATTGAGCAATCTTGCATCTTGTCCATGATTGTTTAACCGACCTATCCCTTGGAGTAATCACCTTCATCGGAGTTGTTGTCTACCACTTCAAACCAACTCGTGCCGTCTGTGTTGATTTAAGGTCCCGCAATCCAAACGTAGGACAACCTCGCTAGATCCTTGGGCAAACATGCTACGTGTCTCGAAACGAGTTGATCGATGAACGTATCAGTTGGTTTCAGAGCTTTGGTTGAGGTATCTTCCGTTATATCCATTGTTTGTCTTATTTTGTCTTAGTTTTCCTTGTTTTCCGCTGCCTTGTCTTACAAAAAAAAAAAAATTCTGGTTGCGTCGAGTTCATTCTTGTCGTTGGAGCTTTGTCCCTAATCTGTTCGAAATTCCTTTGTCGTGTTCGTTGTTGCATCCAATTTCTGGTCATAAGTTGCACCCAATCTGACCTTGAGTTGTGCCATAGCTTGGTGGTAAAAATTCTGTCCAAAGTGTTGTTACAAATCTGGCCGACACTTGCCTAGTGTTGTTGAGTTGTGGAATTGTGCATGGTACAACTCCAAATCTGTCCAAGTAGTTCGTTATTGTTACTCGTTCTAATCTGACCGAGCTTGTACCCTTTGTTGCACCAATTCTGCCAAGTATTTGGTCATAGCCGAAGCCACAAGAAAGAAAGGGTGACGGCTAGGGTTTTGTGCGTCTAGGGGTCTTGTGCGGCTAGGGTTTCTTTTGTTGTCAAGTTTGTCCAAGTTTCTTTGGTGTTATCCAAGTTGTTTTAGTTAATTCTCTAAACTGATTTTGGGGTTTAAACTTGTTGGTGTTGCGAATCTTGAAGGAAATCTACAAGAATTTTAGGGTTCTTGAGGTTCTTGAAACTCTTGAAACTCTTGAAAGTTTCTTGGAGATTCTTGCAAGACCTTGCGGGGTGAACGTTTCTTGTGTGAAAAAAAAGGGAGGGCTGTCCGAATCTAGTCTGACCACTAAGCCAAGTATTTGAATTGTCCCTAAGTAAAAAAAAAAAAAAACAGAAACACAAGTTGAAGTTCTTGAAACTTGCGTGGAGAATTCTTGGAGGCTTGTACATGTGTATCAAGGACCATATCAATTCTGGAATTTAACTTCAAGTTCGGTCAGGTTGTAGTGTTAGTCGTTTGATAAGCAAAAAAAAAAAAGAGAAAAGGAGGAGTCGGGTAGAGCAACAATAGAAGGGAAGCCAAAGTTTTATTGCTAGACGGATTCTTTCTTGAATTGTTATCCCCAAAAAAAAAAAGAAAACAGAAAAATTACAAGAAGCACTCAAAAATTTTGACCAACCTCTTCTTGAAAATCTTGATCACCTTGAGCCTTGATCACTTGTACCACCCTTTGAGGTTCTTGGAGTTCTTGATTATCTTGAGCCTTGAAAACTTGCACCTCCCTTTGAATAAAAAGATTCTTGTACGCTCTCGCATCCATACGGGGCTTTATTGGTTTAAGAGTAAATTTTTTAGGAGCTTCTTGAGCAAGCCGTTTTGGGGACTCTTGAGTGACATTGCTCACATTATCTTGGGAAGCCATTGTCTTGAAACAAAAACCAAAACTGCCTTGGAAGGGGAAGGGCCTAATTGCTTGTTTCTTGGGAGTAGAGAGAGCCGAATTTTTAGCAGTAAGGTGCGGCTGTGAGGAGAGGGGTTTTATAAGGGAATAGCCGACTTTGGGGAAGGGTTTAAGAAGGAGAAAATTGTGACGCCCCACATCTCCCTAAGGCGGACCAAAGGGTATCCGCGGACGCCTGCCCATCTCACGCCAGGACTCAAGCAATTCCATTCAATTTCAAACCGAACTAAACACTTCGATGAGAGCAACATAAATACAATAATGCGGAAGCGTTCAAGCTTAACAAGTCACTTAATGTATAACCAGTACATCGGGTAATCATAAAACGACTTAAATTCAAAGTACACGTCAGGGCCCAAACTTTCAAGATTACAATTTCCAAAAGTACAACCCAAACCAGGGCCTAGTCAAAATATATATAACAGGAGTCTTAACAAAAGTACAACGGATGGTTTCTCCATTTTCTCCAAGATTCGGTCCTGTTAAGGAAAACAAAACTATAGGGTGAGCTAAACGCTCGTGAGGCCAAGAACACACATGCCAGCACTTAGTCAAATAACAAACCCAAATTTAATAAATAAAGCCATGTCTTTTCAATAATCAATCATTCAAACAGGAAAAGTAATCAGAAACAATTCAAGGATATAGTAGCTCTCAGGAGCTAAGTTCCACTCGATCTGCCGATGTCATTCGTATACCTTCCCGCATTGACCCTCCTGTCAACCGGGTCGGTATTTCCATTTCCGTAGATCACCACTTACTTCCCTCCGTCCACCGTACACCCCAAGGGCCCACAAGTCTATTATAAGGCGATACTGCACGAGTATGCCAAGCAAGACCTCTCATTAGGTCGAGCTTATATATATCTCATGGCTCGCCCAAGTCCCCGACCAAGCCCATTGCTGGCTCGAGTCTAGCCTTGGTAAGCCTGATACAAAATCCATGGTAATATTTTCCCATTTCCACTCAGGTATTTCTAGAGGTTGCAAAAGTCCTGAGGGTTTTTGATGTTCGGCTTTAACCTGTTGACAAACCAAGCATGTCTGAACAAATTGGGCAATTTCCTTCTTCATATTTTTCCACCAATATAGACTTTTCAAGTCTTGGTACATTTTATTCCCTCCTGGATGTACTGTAAACTTTGATCAGTGTGCCTCTTCTAAAATTTCTTTTCTAAGCCCTTCATCCTTTGGCACAACCACCCGATTTCGAAATCTTAATATTCCATCTGATCCCAAATTGAAATCGGTCTGGTCTCCCATCTTGACTTTCTCCACCAACTTTTGCATTTCAGGGTCCTTTTCCTGAGATTCCTTAATACGTTCCAATAAAGTGGAGGTTATCACAATGTTTCCCAAAATTACTTTCCTTGGTTCTAGTCGAGGATTCCAATAGCTAACTTCCTCTAACAACTGAAATTCCTTAACCATCAATCCAGCCATTTGTACCTGACGGCTCAAAGCATCGGCCACTACATTGGCCTTTCCAGGGTAGTACTTAATCGTACAATCATAATCTTCCAGGAATTCCATCCATCTACGTTGCCTCAAATTCAGCTCCTTCTGAGAAAATAAGTACTTAAGGCTTTTGTGATCTGTAAAAACCTCAAATGTTACTCCGTACAAATAATGTCTCCATTTCTTCAAAGCAAAGACCACAGCCGCTAACTCCAAATCATGGGTCGGATAATTTCCTTCATGCGGTTTCAATTTTCTAGAGGCATAAGCTATCACTTTATCATTTTGCATCAAAACACATCCCAAACCTTCCTTAGAAGCATCTGTGTAAACCACAAAACTATCCTGTCCATTTGGTAGAGCTAGAACAGGCGCTCTAGTCAACCGTCTTTTCAACTCCTGAAAACTTCCTTCACACTTAGGACTCCAAATAAATTTTCCATTTTTCTTGGTCAACTCAGTCATAGGTCCAGCAATTTTTGAAAAATCTTGGATGAATCTCCGGTAATACCCTGCCAATCCTATAAAACTCCGAACTTCCGTTGGGTTTTCCGGTCGTTTCCATTTCGAAACAGCTTCCACTTTAGCTGGATCCACTTTAATCCCATCCTTAGAAATTATATGCCCTAGGAAAGTCACTTCTTTTAGCCAGAATTCACACTTGCTAAACTTAGCATATAACTGATGTTCCCTCAAGATTTGTAAAACAATTCTCAAATGTTTCTCATGATCTTTCACATTCTTAGAATACACCAAAATGTCATCAATGAAGATCACCACAAATTGATCCAAGTAAGGATTAAAAACCCTATGCATTAAATCCATGAAAGCGGCAGGTGCATTGGTTAACCCAAAAGGCATTACTGCAAACTCAAAGTGCCCATACCTCGAGTTAAAAGCAGTTTTAGGTATGTCCTTCTCCAAAATCCTCAATTGATAGTAACCTTGCCTTAGATCCAACTTCGAAAACACTACCGCCCCTTGCAGTTGGTCAAACAGTTCATCAATGTGGGGTAGTGGGTATTTATTCTTAACCGTAACATCATTTAAGCCTCGATAATCTATACATAACCTCAAACTCCCATCTTTCTTCTTTACAAACAAAACTGGGGCTCCCCACGGGGAATCACTCTCTCGTATAAAACCCCGTTCCAACAAATCATGTAATTGTAACTTCAACTCCTTCAACTCAGCTGGAGCCATCCTGTATGGTGTCCTTGATATAGGTGCAGTTCCCGGAGCTACATCAATTTTAAAAGCTATTTCTCGTTCCGGGGGTAGAGACTCCAATTCTTCAGGAAAAACATCAGAAAATTCTTTCACTACCGGTGTGTCCTCCAGATTCACCTTATCGCTAGGGGTATTAATAAGAAAAGCCAAATACCCTTGAGCTCCTTTACTTAACAATTTTCTAGCCCGAATTCCCGAAATAAGTGCAGACGAGGCTAACTTACCCCTCACATCCAATTTCAAGGTTGCCTCCCCTGGAATACACAACTCTACAATTTTCGTCCTACAATTTAACTGAGCATTATATCGGGCTAACCAATCCATCCCTAGGATCACATCATATCCTTTAATCGCCAGGCCTATCAAATCGGCCAGCAATTTTCTTTCCTTCACGCAGATTTCACTATTCTTATACACCAGATTAGCAATTAGACTTTTGTCCCCAATGGGTGTTTTAACCTCTAAGTCATATGGTAACTTAATTGGCTTCAAGTCTATTCCACTCATGAAATCAGGGTTTACAAAAGAGTGCGTTGCACCCGGATCAATTAAAACCCTAGCTAGGCGGTGAAAGATTGGAATTGTACCTTCGACCACTTCGGTCGCCTCTGGAACTTGTGGATAGTCCAATGCGTAGACCCTAGCCGGTACTTTCGGTCGACTCCCTCCGGCACTGGTCTGCTTAGAGGTCGATTTTTCAGGCCTCTGCAGGCTTCCCCCTGTCTTCGACGATTTCGGACAATTTGCGATCTGATGCTCAGTGCTCCCACACAGCAAGCATTTTCCCAGCTTTCTCCAGCAGTCGTTCTCAGAGTGGTTGGATTTACCACAATACTCACATGTAACTTGAGGGGTCACAGTCGATCCAACAGATGGTGCCCCCCTAACCTGAGTCGTCCTGCTACGACCTCCCCTAGAAGCTCCAGCAGTTCTCGTTCCTCCTTCCCCTCTTCCCTTTTTAGAAGGGTGTACAAACTTACTGGTCTGCCCAGAAGTGCGACTAGGAAAATTCCTTTTTCTGTTGTGAAAATCCCTCACTTGAGATCTTGCATTCTCAACCCTTTGCGCTTTCTCTAAAGCCTCAGTAAAGGTAGAGATTTGGGCTGCAGCCAGGCCCTCCTGAAGTTCCACATTAAGTCCTTGTACGAACCTTCTAATTCTCCTCCGTTCATCGGCTACTAACTCAGGAGCGTATTTGGAAAGTTTAGTGAACTTCCCTTCATACTCTGCTACAGTAAGGGTTCCTTGTTTCAACTTAATAAATTCGTCCTCCCTTTTCTCTTGGATCAAGGGCGGAAGAAACTTTTCGTTAAACTCCCTTGTGAAATTCTCCCAAGTCCAAGGGGTTTGAGCTCTTTCCCATTTTCCTTTTATTAAATCCCACCAAGCACGGGCTATTCCCTCAAACTGAAAAGCAGCAAAGTTCACTCGCCTATCCTCAGTGTAGTCTAGTGCGGCGAATATATTGGTCATCCTTTCTAACCAATTCTCCGCTACTTCGGGGTCAGGTTCACCCATAAACTTAGGCGGGTTAAACTTTAGGAATCTTTCCAAGGCTCTATCCTCTCCTCTATCCTGGCCCCCAGGTTGGTTAAATGGTCCAGGGCCCTGTCTCTCAGCTAGACGTTCTAGGATATCAGTCATCCTATTGATGGCAGTAGCCACTTGGTTACCCTCAACGTTTTCCTGTCCCTGGGTCGGTCCAGTTGCCGATCCCTGGTCATCCCCCTGAGGTTGGGCCTGTCTAGACGCTCGCCCACGGCCTCGACCACTCCTTAATGCTTCCATTAGTCTAAATGTGCCTAGTGCAAGAAATAGATTAATTTAAGCAGAAAAGAAGGAATATATCAAAATTAGAACCAACCAAGAAAGCATTGAAATTAACAATAATTTACATTCATAAGCATGTCAAGTTTGTACAATTAGCAAGTTAGGGACAATTCACAAAAATATAGCACACAGGTGCTCAAAATTATACTTTTAGTCACAGAAGACTAAAGTAAGAACAAGTGCCAAAAGTAGGCCACACAAGCATGCAAAATACAATGGCCTCAGCACTCGCGTCACCCTAACTAGTCCTAACTGTACCAGTCAAAAGTCAAAAGGGGTCAACGACTAAGATCCTAGTCCATAGCAGGGCTATCAAGAGGAACCTCCTCCTCGGGATCTTTCTCCGGATCCTTCTCCTCATCATCAGGAATCACCTCAGCAGCATCCTCAACCAATCTAGTCGCATCAGCCTGAATCTCGAAAGCTCGAGTACGGACATCCCGTCCTAGCCTAACAAGTCGAGCCCTAGTATCCCGAAGCTCCTCTTTAACCACTGCAGATGTGGCTACCTCACCCTCCAGCACCTCCTCAAGCTCGGCAATCCGCTCACCCTGAGCGCCAACCATCTGCCTAAGCGCGTCTACCTCAGCCTGTAGATCGCGGTTGGCATCCACCAACTGACGACGCTCGTCGTCCAAAGCAAGCACTAAATGGTTCGAGTAGGCGAAAGTCAACCTACACGAACATCGAGGGTATCTATCGTAAGGTGAGTAGCGTACTCGATCTCCTCCCGTTAGAGCTCGGTAGAAGATAGTCCTAAGAGGCTCGTAATGACCATTCGCATGGCCATTCCCGTTAGCTGCCGGGGCTCCGTTTCCATCAGCCATCCCTGCAAAATAATAACAGTAATAATATTTTTCAGGTTAGAAACTTAAATCACTACTCAGTTCCAATATCCTGCAATGCATGCCTATCTTAATCGTTGGTTCATCCCATTCGTCACCTGAGGTAGGACTAACTTAGTTGCTAGCTCGCCTCAAGTATCACTTAGGGTAGGATTAAGTCATCCCATATCGAGTCTTAAAGGTAGAGTATCTAATATGTCTCCCATATAGACCTCTAACCCAGTGCTCTGATACCAACTGTGACGCCCCACATCTCCCTAAGGCGGACCAAAGGGTATCCGCGGACGCCTGCCCAGCTCACGCCAGGACTCAAGCAATTCCATTCAATTTCAAACCGAACTAAACACTTCGATGAGAGCAACATAAATACAATAATGCGGAAGCGTTCAAGCTTAACAAGTCACTTAATGTATAACCAGTACATCGGGTAATCATAAAACGACTTAAATTCAAAGTACACGTCAGGGCCCAAACTTTCAAGATTACAATTTCCAAAAGTACAACCCAAACCAGGGCCTAGTCAAAATATATATAACAGGAGTCTTAACAAAAGTACAACGGATGGTTTCTCCATTTTCTCCAAGATTCGGTCCTGTTAAGGAAAACAAAACTATAGGGTGAGCTAAACGCTCGTGAGGCCAAGAACACACATGCCAGCACTTAGTCAAATAACAAACCCAAATTTAATAAATAAAGCCATGTCTTTTCAATAATCAATCATTCAAACAGGAAAAGTAATCAGAAACAATTCAAGGATATAGTAGCTCTCAGGAGCTAAGTTCCACTCGATCTGCCGATGTCATTCGTATACCTTCCCGCATTGACCCTCCTGTCAACCTGATGTGAAACGGATCTAGACGAACACCAAGTTGGGATGATTTGCGGAACTTTGACCCTTCTAGAATCACGAGCCACGAACTAAGGAGATTCCTTAACCCACGACTAGCCACTTTAGTGAACCAAAAGTATAGATAGAAGAACGCCACAATCAAGGAGACTACTTGATTGATAAGTTCGTTGAACAACTTGAGATTGATTCTCAAGTATTCAAAGGAAATTCTCTTGAAGCAAGAGAGAGTGAATAAACTCACGAATATGTTATAAAATCTGAAAACTGTCCCCTAATGAATGAAAACCTAGGCTATATATAGCCTTACAGGACAAAACCCTAACTCGGCTAGGCTAGGCCTTTGGCCCGATTCCACTACTCAAATCCACTATCTAATGGTCAGCTTATAATTGATCCAATGAAGGCTTTAAGCTGGCCCAACATAACCCAATAAAAGCTAATTAACCAACTTAAGTTATAGTGAGCCTAGACTCTATAAATCGGATCCAACTCAACATGAGGTCTTGGACCGAATTTATTCCTAGCAAATAAAATAGAAATCTAGAAAATAAACTACTAACTATTACTAAAAGATTCAATCTCTTGCAGCCCAAAACATGGCCCATAAGCCGCCCATATTTCGTATCATTCCCCTCCTCTTGAAAAAGATTTGTCCTCAAATCGTGTTTGGAAATGAATAGTACTACAAGAATTGGTAGTATGAAACTTCAAATCTCCACATATTGGCTCTCTTAGAATTAATGATACTTGCATACGTCATGATTATTGTAATTCGGTGCACATGTCTCTTGGTCAGCTTGAAAAGGCTCACAATCTGCCATGGGAAACTCAAGGCTTGACTCCAACCACTCCAAAGCTCTCTAATCAGTCCTGTGTCATGAATGGTCGACTTTGGACCTACACAATAAATCACACGATTAGCATTTGTAGGTATAAAATCACTTGATAGCTTACCATTCACATTCACAAGATAAGGATCTTCATAGTGATGCTCAATCAGGTTAGAAAAGTCCCGGACATGATGTTGCAAAGTTACAAAATTCATTGCAAGTTGTTGTTGGTATGGCCTATCTTGCACAAATGGAGTAAGATCGAGATAGGCAGCTTCTGAACCTTCAAATTGAAGAATAAAATCAGGTTGTAAGGAATCAGAATTTGGACCAATGAGGAAAGGATTGTCACCAACAAAACAAGAAGGAAATTTATAACAAGTTTCAAGTGTAGAAACTCCCTTTGAAACTTCATTATTCCTCCCAACAAGCAAATCAGGCTCATGGTTGACGTTGAACATCAGTGGATGACAAAGAGAGACAACACTTAAGGTGCAAACTCCATGAAAAGTTTGATATTCACCAATGGATTTAGGCATAGAACATGCCAAGATCAACTCAATTTTTCCTTGCTTAACCTGCATAAAAGTAGAAACACTAAACAAAGTAGAGTCAGGATCGTTAGAAAAAACATATGAGCTCACATCCTTTCTCACAATCAGCTTACTCTTAGAATTTTTAATCTTTTTTTCATGCTCAGTAGCTGACTTTTTCACCTCATTATTCTCAACCTCTTTCTCCATTTCAACTCCCTCGAATTTTACCTCTTCAGTCACAATTCTCTCCTCCAGCTCTTTCTTCATACTATAACGCTCATGCTCACTCTTCATGTATGCTAGATCAATACAAAGTTGTTTAGAGTTAAGCGACACAAGCCTGGTACGACGGCCATTAAATATGAAGGAATACTTATTAGTATATCCATCATATTTGACTTCTCGATTAAACATCCACCATCGTCCCAACAGTACATGCGTCACTTGAATGGGAACCACATCACACAACACCTCATCCACGTATTGACCAATACGAAAAGGAACAAGTGTGTGCTTAGTAATCCAAATATCACCACTATCACTTTGCAACTTGTAAGGTCGAAGATGATCAATGGTTGGAAGATTCAATTTCTCAACCAAGACAGTACTTGCGAGATTAACTTCACAACCCTTATCAATGGCTAAGCTGCAAACTTTATCCTTGATATGGCAACGTGTATAAAACCAATCATTTTTTTTGAGCTTTGATGATTTCCAATTGCTCAGTTATCTCACGCAATGCCACAGTATTTACTCCTTTAGGCACAAGATGGTGAAGCTCCAGTTGAGCATTCGTTTGTCTCATACTTTTATTACCTGCAAAACTCAACAAAAATTAGTATAACAGTCCTCACTCGCTCCCTTAAGTGTTTCACTCCTCTCGTGTTTTCACTCAAGTGTTTATGTCACTCTAATGTTCTTACCAATTCACTCCTCAAGCCAATCGATTGTTTCCTTTGAAGAAATCAGAAATTTCTCAAGGAAATTCAATCAAACTTTAATCAAAATAGCTCCCAATTGTATCAAAGGAACAAGGAAACAAAAAGTAGAAATGGAAAGCTCAAGTAATGAATAAGGAATGGAAGAGGAAAGAATTGATGTACAAAGAAAAAAGAAAAAAGAAAGTCCAAGTATGGTGATGGAGGTCCCAAGTGCTTTACTTAATTGCCCAATTGATTTTTTTGGAAACAAGTTAGGTGTTGGACTTATTTGGAAATTTCCTTAAAGTCGGCTAACCAAACAGAATTATCACCAAAATTTTTCCAGATTCCCTCTCCAAAAACCTTCCTAAAGTCGGCTATAACAAATCAGAATTGTTCCCAAAAAAAAAATTCCAGATTTCCTTCTCTTTTGAAACCTCCCAAAGTCGGCTGCAAAAACAGAATTTGGTAGCTAAAAAAATTTCCAGATTTCTGCTCCTTTTAAACCTTCCAAAGTCGGCTGCAAACAGAATTTGGTAGCTTCCTAACCACTGAAAATTTCCAGATTTGTTACCTTATCAAATCAGAATTGCTTCCACGAAAAAATTCCAGATTTCTTGTCTTCTTGAAGCCTTCAAAAAGTCGACTATCCCTCACTAAAATTTCCTCTCTCCAGCCGCCCTTAGCTTGCCAACAATTCGGCCTTTCTCCTTCAAGACGCAACGCACAATTCTGTTCTCTCTTCCTTAGACAAGGCCACGGCAGTTTTGTTTCTTGTTTCAAGGAAATGGCTTCTCAAGACAACGAGAGTATTGTCACTCAAGAGTCCCCCAAGCGGCTTGCTCAAGAAATTCCCAAGAGATTTACTCCTAAATCAAGGAAGCCCCGTATGGATGCAAGAACGTACAAGAAACTTTTTATACGAAGGCAAGTGCAAGTTTTTAAGGCCCAAGATAATCAAGAACCTCAAGCAAGGGTTGTTCAAGTGATCAAGACGCAAGGTGTTCGAGACTTTCAAGAAGAGGTTGGACAGAATTTTTTTGAGTTTCTTTTCTTTTTTTTTTCTTTTTTTTTTCCTGGTGTAGTTTCTGCTTTGGTTTGGAACAAGGAGTAACAAGACAGCTTGGTCAATAAAATTTCGGCTTCTTTCTTTGTTGCTTGCTACCCGAATGCCTTTTCTCTTTTCTTTTTTTTTTTACTCTAAAACACACAATTACTTGGCTGTTTTTGGGTAAAATTCCAGAATGTTAATGTCAAACCAATGTTCTCCTTCAATCCTCCAACAACTATCAAGACATGTATCAAAGTTTCAAGACTTCAAGATTAGTTTCAAGGAACTCAAGAAACCCTAGATTATTGTAGTCCCCCTTCAAGATTCCAACCCCTAACAAGTTTAACCACAAAAATCAGTTTAGGAAATTAATGAAAACAACTTGGTGGAATAAACTAAAGTTTGGACAGATTCGGTAAGAAACTTGTGCCCAAGGAAACCCTAGTGGTTGGATTTTTTTTTTTTTTTTTTTTTTACTCTAAACCAACACAAAACTTCAAGAACAATATAACAAGACACCAAAATAAGAAAAGAAACACAAGTTATGAACAAAAGTTTTTTTTTTCCGGGATGAACAGTGTCACTACAGTAGCGGTGAACAGTATCGCTACAGTGCGGCACGGTGAACAGTATCGCTACAGTAGCGATGAACAGTACGATGCTACAGTACTTTTTTTTTTTTTTTTTTTTTTTGTAATAACAATCGGACTTGACACAAAGGAAGACACGACCAGAATTGCAAAATAAAATTGACTAGAAAGCTTACGAACAAACTCAACGGGATATACTTGATGTTGTCGACTAGCTCTGGATACCAACTGATGTGAAACGGATCTAGACGAACACCAAGTTGGGATGATTTGCGGAACTTTGACCCTTCTAGAATCACGAGCCACGAACTAAGGAGATTCCTTAACCCACGACTAGCCACTTTAGTGAACCAAAAGTATAGATAGAAGAACGCCACAATCAAGGAGACTACTTGATTGATAAGTTCGTTGAACAACTTGAGATTGATTCTCAAGTATTCAAAGGAAATTCTCTTGAAGCAAGAGAGAGTGAATAAACTCACGAATATGTTATAAAATCTGAAAACTGTCCCCTAATGAATGAAAACCTAGGCTATATATAGCCTTACAGGACAAAACCCTAACTCGGCTAGGCTAGGCCTTTGGCCCGATTCCACTACTCAAATCCACTATCTAATGGTCAGCTTATAATTGATCCAATGAAGGCTTTAAGCTGGCCCAACATAACCCAATAAAAGCTAATTAACCAACTTAAGTTATAGTGAGCCTAGACTCTATAAATCGGATCCAACTCAACATGAGATCTTGGACCGAATTTATTCCTAGCAAATAAAATAGAAATCTAGAAAATAAACTACTAACTATTACTAAAAGATTCAATCTCTTGCAGCCCAAAACATGGCCCATAAGCCGCCCATATTTCGTATCACAACCGGGTCGGTATTTCCATTTCCGTAGATCACCACTTACTTCCCTCCGTCCACCGTACACCCCAAGGGCCCACAAGTCTATTATAAGGCGATACTGCACGAGTATGCCAAGCAAGACCTCTCATTAGGTCGAGCTTATATATATCTCATGGCTCGCCCAAGTCCCCGACCAAGCCCATTGCTGGCTCGAGTCTAGGGTCGGCCTATGAGTTTGGGCGTCCCCCATTCATTTGAAAGTCGAGGAGGTTCACTCCAACGACACATGCATTCATGACATAACATTGCATTTCTTTCATTCATTCAATACATTTCATTCATTCATTTGAAATTAGAACAGGTGCGATAAAGTACGCACCCGTCCCCATTTTCTTAAAATTCCAACAATTACACAAATAAGCAAGTATCAAATTTCACACACTTGACACTCACTGAGCAATTCAATAAGAATTATTTCCTGGGAGTTCAAGTGTCCACTGTGAGATCCTCTTGAAGGTCTCCTTGTGCGCCTGGCAATTAACAGTGGATAATCACACAATTAACCCACTTATCAAGAAGATTGTACAGTAGTACAATCTAAGGATTATTTTGCAAAAGGGAACCTCAATTACACGCAAATCGAGGTTCAACTTGCCTTTTATTATGTACAACATTATTTGAGTTTTTATCATGCAAATCGAGAGCAAAACGTTTAGGAATATTAAAAGAATAAGGATTTCTTGAAAAACTCTATTTCTTTGAAATTGGAAAATTTTCAGTTTTATCATGAAACTTTGAAAAATCGTAACTCGCTCGGTATAAGTCAAAAATTGGAAAACTTTATACCGTTGGAAACCTCTTAGAAAGTACGATAAGTTCCTAGAAGACACTTTTTCATGAATCGAAGTGAAAAGTGGTCAAAAATGAGCTTGAAGACGCAGGGTTGGTTTTCATGGCAGAATTAAGTTGGATTTCGGCCAACTTTGGAAATTCGGCACGATTCACACGTTGTAAACCGGCCTCTGAGATTTGAAGCTCAATTAGTGTTACAAGTGAGGTTTATAACAAAACAAGCGGATCAAGAATCGGAGTTTCGAGTACCGAGATATGGTAGCCCGAAGTTGGGGAAATTCAAGACTGGAGAAGAATTTTCCAGATTTGAACCTCCAACTCTAGCAATTTAATTGGGTATCGAAACGAACTTGGATTGGTACCAAAATTGGCATTATTATACTCCCATGTGAAAGGTACCACTCTATAAAATTTCAGGGAAAAATACTTTCGGTAAGATAGTTAATTAGTCAACCAAAGTTCAGGAAAAATTATAAGGCAATCTGCCTTGAGACTTTCATTACCCATTTCAAAACGTTTAATTAAGCAAACTATCCAATCATGTTTCATTTGTGAAATAAAGGTCTAAGAAACATCCATAATGCCTTTGGTAAGTGTTTAGTATCAAGAACATCAATTAACCAGTTCACTCCAAGATCTTGTTCCAAACCAGTCCAACATTAGGGTTTTTCCAAAACAGAGCAGTCCACTTGTTTCAGTCACAACTCAGTCAATTTAACTCAAAATCGAGCATGGCTTACGCCGTTGGAAAATACATTCATAGGACTAGAATATCACAGAGGAAATTGTTTCCAAATTCGGCACCCATCTGGTTCAAAATCAGGCATCAAGTTGCTGCCTGTACACTTCATTCCAGATGAACAGAGCAACAGGACAGCGAACTTAAAACATTTGGTTCGGCTTGCTCACAAAGAATCAGAACGTGAATTATATACCAAATTAAATCCAGGAATGTCTAGTTTCCAACGCCACCAACGGCACATGATTTCGACATCCGAGGACAGAGTTATAGCCAAAATACTACCACTGGTCAGAATCATACGCGAACAGTTTTCCAGATTTGCTAGTTTCTCAAGAAAAATTCATTTGCTCAATCAAACCTCAATATTTTCCAATGAAATTTTTCACACATCAAATACATCCTATAAACATCCAATTCAAGCTGTTAGACCATTAAAATTTGGCCTCAAAATGGCCGAACATGGCAGGGGCAAAATCGGAAGTTTTTGCTTCTTACACCCAATGAAGTTTCTACTAATTACCCACCACTAATGCATCATTATAACCACTAAACCAACAATATAATCATCATCAATCATCACATCAGCAACAACAACCCAAGTGTGGGAATACAAAGAGCCCACAATCACATTTTTACACCATACACAAGCTAACCAAATGCATGCATGAACTTAACAAGGTAAGATAGCTTCCCAACTTCAAGTTTTCAAGAGTGGATCATCACTTACTTTGGGTTGATGTTCAGCAGAATTTTCGGCCCTCTATTACCCCAGAAAAACCGTGATTTCCAGCCCTTGTTTGCAGCTCAAAATGCTCCTCAAGTGTCAAGCTAGGTGTGGTGCAAGTTTGGTTGAATTTGGAGATGATTCGGGGTGGTTTTGAGTGAGATTAGTGAGCAGAAATTTTGAAGCAAATGAGTTAGAGAGAGGAGGGTGTTTGGTCGGCTGTCTTGAGAGGAGGAGAGAGAGTGATCAGACTTTCCTTTAGCTTCCAAGAGAAGGTGAAATAAGTGGTGGAAATTCACCCAAAAGTCAACTCTCATTAGGGGCCGTTTGGTGCGATTATGGCTCGATTTTCTCGCGCGTTTGGTTCACTAGTGCACTAAACCTCTAATGCATATATATTCATGTAAATATTCTTCACTCTTAATTGTCTCGAAATAAGGGTCTAAAGTCCCTCAAATAAAGTCGCGCGCGTGAAAACGCGTACCGTCAAATTTAACGTTATAACGCGAAACTTCCGAGAAATTCTTATAACGATTGCACTACTAACTATCACTTGAGTTTTTATTCATAAGATTACCTATTTTAGGACCATAGTACAAGTCTCCAATATTCCAAGCTTATTGTGCTACTACGCGGATAAAATCTCCAAGTACTATTCACTATTTTTACTAAACGTGCTCTAGGAAATTAATTTTCGAAACGAATCATTTTAAAAATATAACGAAGTTATATTACCATGTATTTAGGTCTAATAAGACTAGAAAATATTCCTTGTAAATAAAATCCAATTAAATAATTTATTAAGCCATAAATTAGGCATAAAATAATAGTTTTTGCGAATCCTCACAAAAATTCTGGAAAGCTTCGGTCAAAAGGAAGAGAGGCCGAATCTGATTTGGAGAAGAAATTGGAAGTTGTCAAAAGTTGTTCAATAGGGGTCTTCAAGGGAGATTCCAAAACTGACTAAGTACAATACTTGGATAACTCTTTGTTTCACTTGGACACTTCCGTATTTTCTCTCCTTGCTTTAGGGAACCACTCCTACTTTCACTCCTACGTTTTAGGAACCACTCCTACATCTTAGGACACCTAGGGTTTCCTTTCTTAGCATTATTTCCAAATCTGTCCGCCACCAATAACCGTCCAAATTCCGTCCTGTCCATCTCAAATCTCAACCAAATTGTGTCCAGCATTCTTGAATACTCTTGAGGGTAAGTTGGTGACAAATTGTTGGACCTGAGCGTGTGACGACCCCACTTCTCCCAAGGGCGAACCCAAGGGTATCGGCGGGCCGCCTGCCTAGCTCGCGCCAGGACTCAAAACTTAAAGCAATAAAACTAGATAAATCGAAAGAGCACTATATACAATATATACAATCCCAAAAGTTATATTTACATCTTCAAAAGTCTCGAGTCAAACCACTCTAATACACTATAACCACAACCAGCAAAAGATAGACCCTAAGAAGGGTTCTTATACAAACCACCAAAACAAAAACAAACATGCTAGATGTCTCACTATTACAAACAACCTAACTATACTAGCGGCAGAGTCCCAAAGTTCCCCGCGTCGTCCCCTGCTAAGGAAAACAAAGGAAACGGGGTAAGCTAGAAGCTTAGTAAGTAAACAGGGGGTAAAAGCATAAATTCACGTAGCAACAATTACACATTTAGAGTAAAGCAAAAGCAGAAAAGAACAACATCATATAATAAGGATACGGGTGGCTCCAAAGCCAATTCATGTGTCATGTATGATCTCCTGCCGACACTCCGCCGACCACACTCAATGGTCCGTAGAACTCCACTTGTACACCCACCGACACCTTATCACCCTCACTGGCCAGTCACCTCACAAACTTGCCCGGGCGAACGAAATTGAACTTGCTGCGCAAGCTCGGTTCACAAACTTGGTCACCTTCTCGGTGAACCGGATTCACAAAATTGGTTCATAACATGAACCTACAAACTTGGTGATCTCAGACTAAGTTGGACTGACTTCGACCAAGCCCTAACCGGCTCGAATAGTCCATCTAGGTCATGAGATCGGGCCCCAAACTCACAAACTTCACAAAATTTATTCAAAAGTCACCCCGATCCACAAGCTCAAGGGGTTTAGTTCCAAAATGTTTCATATACATATGTCATGTACAAATAGGTGCGAAAATTAGGGTTTAGGTCGAGTGCGATAAAGTACACCCTCGCCTAGGTACCCTTTTCATACATATCGAAACACATAACAACTAACACGTAAGCGCGGCCTGAATACTTACTCAAAATACCAAAAGTAGTACAAAGGCGGAATTCACTTTGTGTGTTGGCTAGTAGTGGGCCCCACCGGCTCCGCCTAGCTCACCACTGTCTGAAAACGAAGATTATGTCACAATATATCATAAACGGCAACTAACGTACTTAAAACAAGCAAAACGGCAAAATTGGCACGCGCAAGTGCGGAAACGGCAAAACGGCCGCACACGTCCGCGCGGAACGGCAAACGGAATTGGCCAAGTCGGCCATCTCAAACCGTTTTGGTCAAAAATTAGGCTAGGAATATCGGATCAAGGTACATGAGGTACCGTTACGAAGCTAAGAGGAAGGGCTACAATGTTCATGAAGACATCGCAACCCAGATCTCAATGGGTATAGGCGAAAATTGCGTGAAACAGTTCCAGCTGTTTCATTGCGAGTTACCAAACAGGCCTTGTTTGCAAGGCCGTAACTCACGGCTCAGAAATCGAAATTAAGAAATTCCAAAGGCATTAGAAAGCTGAGACATAAGGCTAAAACTTTCATGTTTTGGCCAAGACCTGAATCTATTCAGAACAAAACAAAATTCGAGTGCCAAAGTACCCGTCAGAACTGTCCAAATACAAGGCAGTTCTGACGAGCGATATTGTTTTGATCATAACCGGAGCTACGGAACTCGGTTTTCGACGTACTTTATACCGTTTCGAAGCTGAGATCAAGATCTAAACTTCATATGAAGGAGTCGACACCCAAATCGTACTGTATCAAAACCGAAAGATCACGGGCAGAAGCTAAACTAAAAGACGTACCAAATCTGATGTTCAAAACAGGCTTGAGCATTTCATCTATAACTCATGATACACTAATCTGTTTAACCTGAGATTTTACAGGCATACACAGGACTCAAGGGGCTACAATGTTGAAGAAGGCTACTCAATCTAGTTTCGAGTGCAACCAGGTCGAAAGTGCAATATACTATACCAGAATCGCAAAAACAGATTCACAAAACGTATTCTAGTGCAAACATCATAACTCAGCCTACACAAGTCCAAATCCAGAAATTCCAAAGGCATATGGTAGCTAATACATCAAGCTACATTTCATTAGAAGACCATAACAACTAATTCGGAAGCAATACCAGCCAAAACAACCAATTACAAGTGCAGTTTTCACATTCTGATCAACCCAGAACAGCAACAGTAAAATCGACATATCTCACTCTACACTACTCCAAATGACATGAAATTTTACAGGCACCTCAAACACATCAATACCTACAACTTTCATGTTTTAAGAAAAGGCCAATTCGGCCTCTAAGTAGGAGATACAAAACCGGACAGAAAAGGGGGTGGTGAAACCCTAAGTTGCTGAAATTTCCTCCAAATCCAAAATTACTTGCAATTATCACTCATTTGCACTTACTAGAGTCATTACCCCTCATTTCCAATCATCATACATAGCCACATCATAGTGATCATATGCAACCAGCAAAAATTCCAAATAAATAGAAAACTTCATCAATCTTAACTAAAATCAAGAAATAGTCCACAAAATCACACTCATAACAACCACAAGTCATTTATTAAGCATCTTTAGATAGAAGAGAGGGGTTCCATAGTCACTTACCTTAGAACCAAAGAAGAGAGACCACTTAGCACCTTAAGCTTCCAAACAACTCCACACAACACCTTACAAGCACTAAACTAAGAGGTTTTATGGAGTAGAAACAAGTTCCAATGGTTGGTTTTGATGATTTGGAGCAAAATGGAAGCAAAACTTGAAGAGTTTCTTCCTTGTTTTGAGAAAGAGAAAGTCGGCCAAGCTATGAGAGAAATGGAAGATATTTAGTCAATTTTTTGGTTTTATTTAGAATTTGGAAAATGGTTGAATAAAAGTCAAAACAAGGTTTAATCAAATGGTGACACATGTCACCCTATTTAATGCATCTTTATCACTTTGTCTCTCTCCACTCTCATCCACATCTCAACCTTCAATTATCTCATAACACCCGGTAAATTAAATCCAGTATTCAGAACTTAACCTAGTTGGCCGAATTTTTCCGAACTTTTCGCACTAGTGGGTCCCACGTTCGATATACGTTGTTAATTTCTCAAAATCCAACTAATACTAGAAAAATCATCTAAAAACTCTATTTACTCAATAAAAATTATCTGGGGAATTTTTCTAATACAGAAAAATGTAGAAAAGACGGGTTTCCAAGCTTAACCGGAAATTAGGGTTTTTGTTCACTTCGGGTTTCTAACCTTCTTAAACTTAATTAATCTATACAAAATGGATTAAATCCTATACTTACCCACACTAAAACACACATTAACATAACTAACTTTAATCACCACTCAAACTTGTTCGAATACAAAACTAGGGTTTAAATCTTACTCCCTACTTAGGGTTTTCGAAATACTCACAAAACCAAACGTTACCGCCTAACTAACGAATATATCAACATAGAACGGACTGGGGCCTCACAGAGCGACATTTCTCAACTACCTACTCCAACAGGTAAAGTGTGAGAACCCGTAAATCCCTAATAATTTTCTTAGGATTTTTTCCCATTTAAAGGCATAATTTTTGCATTTTCTGGCTTAGGAAAATTCTCCTGGTAAATTTTATGAGTAATTATAGTTTTTAGATGATTTTTCTAGTATTGGAGAGTTTTTGAAAAATTAAGAGTATATAATGGACGTGGGACCCACTAGTGCGAAAAGTTCGGAAAAATTCGGCCAATTAGGTTAAATTCCGGATATTGTGTGAAATTTATCGGGTGTTAAGAGATAAGTAGAGGATGTGAAGTGATTGATGTGAGAGGAAAAGAAAAGATAAGATTGCATTTAATGAAGTGACAAGTGTCACTCTTCCATTGGATATGACTTGGTGACAACTATTCATGTTTTTTTGACTTTTGACCCATTGATTAAATATTTCAAAAATTAACCAAAAATCACCATTTCTTGCTCCTTGTTGGCCGGCCCTCTCTTGAGCAAAGAAGAGAGAAACTCTTCAACATTTTAGCTTCCATTTAGCTCAATCTTCCAAAACCAATCACATAAATTAGTTTCTACTCCATAAAATCCCTTCCTTTGGTGCTAGTAAGTGTTTTTGTGGAAGTGTTCAAGGAAGCTAAGGTGTTCTACAACTCCTCTTCTCTTGTTTACTAGGTAAGTGGTGCTTGAACTTTCCCCTACACCTAATGATGCTTAATTTGTGCCTAGTGGAAGCTAAAGTGATGATATTTGTGGTTTATTTCTTGGTTTGAGATGAATTGGTGAAGTTTTCAATTTATTGGAGATTTTTTCTGGTTTAATGTGATCATGATGTTGTGGTTATTTATGATGGTTGGTAATGAGGGGTAATGACTCTAGTAGGTGTGAATTATTGATAATTGCAACCAATTTTGGGTTTGGATTGAAATGTGAAAAGTTAGGGTTTCATAACCCCCTTTTCTGTCCGGTTTTGTATCTCATGTTTAGAGGCCGAATTAGCCTTGACTTAAAACATGAAAGTTGTAGGTATTGATGTATTTGAGGTGCATGTAAAATTTCAGGTTATTTGGAGTAGTGTAGAGTGAGATATGTCGATTTTACTGTTGCTGTTCTGGGTTGATCAGAATGTGTGAACTGCGCTTGTAATCGTCTGTTTTGACTGGAATTGCTTTGGATTTGGATGTTGGTGTCTTCTGATGAAATGTAGGTGGATGTCTTGGCTACCGCATGCCTTTGGCTACCGCATTTGGACCTGTATAGACTGAGCTGGACTAATTACAGCATAGTGTGATTTGTAAACCTGCAATTACGGTTCTGGTTTGGTATTCTGCATTTTTGACCTAGTTGTACTAGGATTTGGACTGAGTGGCCTTCTACATTGTTGTAGCCCTGTCTTTTAGCTTCGAGATGGTGGGTCTTACACCCTCATCCGATAAGCGTAGCGCATTTTGTGCCATTACCGCATAAGGAGGCCAAAACTGTTTTGTTGTTAGGGCTAATATAGTTACATTTCCTGATTTTCTGGTTTGCTATCATGCTTATATATGCATATGAAACCCTATTGGGGTTGTGATTAGTATGGCTTTATGACTCGTTATCGAGTCTCATGGTATTTGTTTACGTGTTCTAGGGCGTGCCGTTAGTGCACGACGTACTTTGGACGGCGGTGCAAGAAACCTCACCTACGTGAGTGGTGTGTATACTACTCACTTGGTTGTTTATAATGTGGCTTTGCTATATGTGATTGTGATGCCTTGAAGGCTTGTTTGGCTATTGGAAATGATTAGGGTGAGGGTGTACTTGACCGCCCTCATTCCTTTTATTCCTGTGAATGACTGTTTACCGTTTCACTGTATTACTGTACTTGATATATGAGTTATTGGATTCCATTCATGGGATAATGTTTGGGTGTCGGTTGGACGAGTATCCAACGGCCCTACTGTATTACTGAGCACGACCCCGTTGGTAGTCACTGTGACGACCCCACCTTCCCCTAAGGCGTACCAAAGGGTTCGGCGGACCGCCTGCCCAGCTCTCGCCAGGACTCACTCACTATCTCAATCGAGTCATGTACACACATCCATGAACCATAAATAATATCCGCAATTCAAGCTTATAATTTACATTGATAGAAATCGAGGTACAAAGCCTCAATACACCAAACTAGTTCAAAATGTATACAATCCAAGTACAACATGTTCCATTCAAGGAATAGCGCGAGTACAAGACCAAAAGTCAAAAGTCAAAACAAAAGGCTACGCTAGTCTTTTACAAGTCTCACGCGTCACTCGTACCCCCTGTAAGGAAAACAAATAACGTGGTATGAGCTAAAAGCCCAGTGAGGTTCCAAATAGTAAATTGACCATTATTTATAAGTACAAGTTTTCGATATAGCAAAGTAACGAGCATGAAGAGTTCATAAATGTGAGCAATAACACGTCAAGTAGAAATCTCAAAATGAGCGAGTGTAAAAGTTTTTCAAAATCAACAATAATCCAATAAGCAATAATCAATCCAAAGCATAAGGATACGGATGGCCCTCAGGAGCCAACTTCCATTCATCATCAGGAGCTTGATCACGTAGTAGTTGACACTCCGTCAACATTCAAGTAAAGGAACCAATCCAGTAGAGCACCACTTACACGACTCTCCGTCCACCATTCACACCCCCTACTGGGCCCAAAATCCTCAATAAACATGGGTGGTAATACTCGAGTATACCGATTAGCCGAGGAGGTATCACTCCACTCGACAAAATAAGAGACCCAGGGTTCGTTACCCAATCGACCAAGCCCTTGCTGGCTCGACAAGAGTAACTCGCCACAGGGTTTCTGGAATTCCAGGAAGTGCGCACATCAAGTATATCAAGTCAATTGCAATCAATAAACAAGTATATCACGTAAGGGCAAGTGCGATAAAGTACACTCTTGCCCTGTCAATTCACGTATATAACAAGTACTCATATTGGTCACGTATCCAGTTCAAGTATCTAGTGCAATTCAGTATTTGAAAGCACTCACCACAAGATATAGTGCCTTTACTGGTCACTTTCAGGTTATACTCCGAGTTCGGAGTCCAAATCTGCGATAAAACTCAATTTGAGAACTTTGAAACATGACTAGAGTTCGAAACTTAGACGTTTCGTTCAATAAGAATCAAGAAATTGAAATTCACTTGGACACTAGTCGTGAAACACTTGCTCGCCTTTTTAAACAGTAAAACTTTGTAATATTTATACTTGAAATTGTCTTGCGAGTTGAAAGTACAAGGAAAACATACTTCGAGCAATCATTATTTCATTTCTCAAGGGCACAAGTTCGTCCAAGTCCTAACGTATAACACTCAAGAAACATAGTGGCCAAGGTTCTCGCTAGTTCAAGTAATAAGTACTTAACCTTCACTCAAGTCGCTAATATAGTTTTCTAGTCCTCGAGTAAAAATTCGGGCAGCATGCCCTTTGTGTTTACCTAATTTTCCAGCCTTTTAGGCTTCATGGTTTTTCTCAAACACAACCCAACATTATACATATCAGTAATTCATGTCAAGAGCCGTTCCATAGGCTCACAATATCATAATAACAAGAATCGTATTAAGTACAAGTGCAGAAATTCAATTTAGTTCAAAACAGATTTGACGTACAAATGCGGAAATAACATATCCGAGGTTACGCTTATCGGATTAAAACGAAACCTACGCCGTTTCGAAGCTAAGACACAGAGCTACAACATTCATGAAGGTCACTTAGTCCAGTTCCTAATGTAATTCAGTCAAATTCTCGAATTACTAAACCAGAAACCAATTCGTCGGCTGTTTAAACGCAGAACACTGTAATGGTCATAACTCAGTGTACAAAAGTCCAATTCAGGTGTTCTTTGAGGCATTTTAAAGCTACTTCAGAACACTAAAACTTTCACGTTTTGGCTCAGAGCTAAATCAGTACAGCTCCTAGTAAAAAAAACGTGATAAACTGGACTTAACTGATGAAACGGACTGCTGGGAAATATTTAAAACAGTAAGGGTATTTTGGACTTTTCACATCCTACGTTGCTTCGATTGAGCTGAAATTTTGTAGGCACCTATAAAATGTCATTATATACAACTTTTGCTTCTTTGACCTAAGGCCAATTCGGCCTCTAACACACAGATAAAAATTCGGACAGAATGTAAGCAAGAATTTCCAGAAATCTGAAATCTTTAGTTTTTAGTGGAACTTTCCTTAATTTCTTGGTCTAATCACTCCCACAACACCTTATGAAACCTCAATTGCAACATATAAGCATCTTACAACAATTTGGGCAGAATTTCCATAAGCCCTAGTTCATCAAATAAATTGGGGAAAAACCTCTAAAACATGCTAATCATCCATGATTCCACCACTATAATCAAACTACTAAACTTAATTTAACAAAATTGAAAGCAAAACTTAGAGAGATAAGCTCTCTTACCTTGAATAGAGGTTACAAAGAGCAGCCCAAGCCTTCCCTTTCCAAACTTTCACCACCAAACACCAACTAACCACTCAAGGACAAGATTAATCGGTTTAGTTCTTTGGATTTCTCACTTTGTAGCTTGAATCAAGAAGAAATGAAGAAGTTTTTCTCTTGGTCTTTCCCTCTCTCTCTTATTTCGGTTATGGAGCAAAAAAAATGAAGGAAATGGAGCTTAACTTGTCTTATAAGGAAGTAAGAAGATTAAGGCTAATTGTGTCCACAATTTTTGGCCAACACTTGGACTAATCTTGTCCACAAATTTTTCTCTTTCTTCCCTTACATTTCTAGCCTTATAATTTCGGTCAAACCAGTTGCAAATTAGGAAGATATTTTGTGCAAAAGTCAATAAGCTTGTTTGGTAAGAAAAATGGTGGTCAAGCGGTGCGTTCAAACGGTAGTGCGCGGGACCCGCCGGTTCGCGCCGTTTTTCTTAAAACTCACGTACTAGGGTTTTTACTTCCCATTCACTAACCTTATATCATTGCTACTACTCATATATTATTTCTCACTTAAAAGTCACTTTTAATCACCCAATTTGGTCCTTGCTCCGTACCGAAAATTCATCCGGCGGAAAATCGCGAAAACCCTAATTTTGCTCAAATCTTGAAACCGAAGTGTAAAACCCTATTTTCCAGGTTCATCTGCACTTATTGTTGAACAATTGGGTAGTAGGGCTTTAATAAATAATAATTTTCAAATAAAAGGAAATTTTTAAGAAAACGTGAGGAATTTTCCAATTCCAATGATTAAATTTAGGGTTTCAATCAAAATGTGAGAGATTTAAGAGAACCGGTTAATCACAAGTAAACTAGGGTTTTTGACTAAAATATTAGGGTTTCTAGTCTTTTAAAACAAAATAAGGCTTTAAATCAAACCCGAAGAAATATACTTTAATATTTTCTTCACAAACAACCTCCTAATATTCGGGATGTTACAGTCACTTGAATCGAGCTAGCGAGGGCTTGGTCGTGAAAATTGACTAGCCACGGGGACTGAAATGGGAATCTTGTGGTAATGAGACCCTTGGTTCCGGTGTACTTGAGTATCACCTAAAGTTACTGCTTGGAGTGCGGGCCGGGTTGGGGTATGTTGGGTGGAAGGAATGGAAGTAAAGTGAGGTCTACGGTTTGGTACTTTTAACATTGACGGAGGGTCAATGAGGTTGGATCAAGAATATAAGCGAGGAAATGGGCTCTTGAGAGCCGTCCGTATCCTTTCACTGATTTGATTTACTTCTTATTTGCATACTTGAACTGAACGGTTATGCTTATGTGATCTTAGTTGCTATTGTGGTAGTTACTCACTGAGCTTGAGCTCACTCCGTTCCATTTGTTTTCCTTACAGGAAAATGATCACTTTTGGGGAAAAGTTCATACTTGTCGGTTGCCAAATTGAGCTTTTGTATATGTATCTTTTGAATAGCTTTTGAATGAAACCCTAATGTGTATTGGGTTCACTTCCTTTTGGATTGGCAAACCGAATATGTATATTCATGATGAATGGTTTTTGTGGCATGCCATTTGGTTGTAAATGTTAGATTTCAATGTATATATGTTGGATTGATGTTTGGTTGAACTCCGGATTCTGACGTGTCCGACACTGTTCATCATCGGCGCGTTTTTCATTTTTTTTTATTTTGTGATTTTGACTTGTTTGCACGCGTTGGTTTGTTCCGGAACTTATTAGATCGACGTAACTGATCCGTTAGTCCTGGCGAGAGATGGGCAGGCAGTCCGCTAACCCTTTTGGTTCACCTTAGGGGAAGGTAGGGCTGTCACAGGTGGTATCAAAGCCTAGGTTTGAATTAGCCTGGGTGTTATAGGACTACTTGATTTGAGGATTTGTTGTTTTTGGCCTGTAAGCTTATATTTATGGTTAATTGTTCTTGTGGTGTAGGATGGCCGGACAGGATGACCCTAGTGCTAGTCCTTCGGGAGTGAGACCTCGCAGAGCACTCTCCGTGATCCCATATCAGATACGGCCAGGAGGGGCCGTTATTCGTTGGAGCCCGTCTAACCATCTCCGACGGTGCGCGTGTAAAGAGAAGTATGCCTATCCGAACGCTCTCGTGTTTGCTCTGGACAAGGAGCGTAAGGTGTTGGCTAGAGAGAATGCTCGACTTGAGGTCGAGGCGATCCAGGATAGGGCGACCAACGAGAAGCAAGCTGCACGTATTAAAGAGCTAGAATATGACGTGCTCGAGGTCGAGGACAGAGTTGATGACCTATGCGATCAACTGAGGGAGGCACGAGAGCGTGAGCTCAAGCGAGCTCGCAAAGTCAGGGGTCGCGCTGAGGTGATCCTTAATCTGTGTGATGACGGGCTCGAGGAGGATAGCGATAAGGCTTCGTGTGCGGGGGCTGAGGCGGGGGAGGAGTCTACTCCGTCGCCTGGATCCCAGACCCCGGCAACTGACTAGGCCTTGACTTCTAGGCTTCTTTTGGGATAGTTTGGTGGTTTTTGTATGTACATAGGGATAGGGATAGAGCCTTAGCTAATCGTTTTGGTTGTTGGATTAGCTACGTGTAAATTTCTTTTGATAGGCCAATCCTCGGGGGGATCGTTTATGTTCGTACGTGCCTTGGCCGTACTTGACTTGACTGATTGTATATATGTGTGTGGTTTGATCTTGCTTGGCTTGTATATAGATGTCTGTGATCATGTTTGCAATGTATCAATATGTGTTATTGCGAAAGTTTTGTGTATTACTTACATGCCTTGTTACTACTTTGGTTTAGTACTCTTGCCTAGACCAAGTAAAACTTATGGAAGGTACTCGGAGTGGTCGGGGACGTGGGCGCGGAACTAGACAACCCACACTGGTTAGGGGTACGGGGGAAACCTCGACTGGACCCGATCTTGAACCACAAGCCGACCCTAATGTGCAAATAGCTGCTGCTATGCAGTAAATGACAAACCTGCTAGCACAAGTAGTGCAGCAACAAGCCCAGAACCCAAACCCTAATCCTGGAAACCCCGGAAACCCTGGCCATCATATCGAGAGCGAAGATAGAGCTCTCGAACATTTTCAAAAGTTTGCTCCGCCGAAGTTTGTTGGGGGACTCGACCCGGACGTTGCCGAGAGGTGGCTTGAAAAGATGGTTGACATATTTGCAGCCCTACACTACCCTGATGAACGGCAGGTGACTTTTGCCGTATTTCAACTTGAGGGGGCGGCCCGTTCCTGGTGGAACGTGATCCGACAGAAATGGGAACGGGAGCAGACGCCCAGGACTTGGGTGAACTTTATTCGAGAGTTTAATGCGAAGTTCTTCCCTCCTCTAGTCCAGGAGAGGAAGGAGGACGAGTTTATTAGGCTCCGCCAAGGGGCTCAAACTGTGGCGGAATATGAGAGTCAATTCGCCCGCCTGTCCAAGTTTGCGCCTGAGTTAATCATGACTGAACAAAGACGGATTCGGCGCTTTATTCAGGGTTTGAATGTTGAAATTCAGAAAGACCTCGCGGCGGCTCAAATCACTGCTTTAGCGAGGCTGTAGAAAAGGCCCAACGAGTTGAAAGTGCACGGTTGCAGGTCCGGAACTTCCAGGCGAAGAAGCGTGGCTTTCCTGGGAGTAGTTCTGGACAGGGTGAGAAGAGCACTCCCTCTAAATTTGGACGCGAAACGGGAGGTGGTCGACAATCTGGTGCAGGTAGAGGGACTCCATTTAGGGGTGGCCAAGCTGGGCGAGGACCGAGGGGAAATGCTCAGAGTGGCTCGGCTTCAGCACCTCGCGGTCCCTGCGGGCATTGCGGGAAGTCAAACCACAACGAAGATAACTGCTGGTGGAAACAGGGTAAATGTCTGCGATGTGGAAGCGCAGACCACCAATTGGCCACTTGCCCAGTTCTGAAACAAGATGGAAAGGGAAGCCAACCACTGCCGAGGACCAATGCTGGACCAGCAAAGGGAGATGGGTCCAAACCTAAAGTACCGACTAGGGTGTATTCCTTAGAGCCCCATCAGGTCCCAGAGTCTTCGGAGGTCGTAGAAGGTACGATCCCTATTTTCCACCGCTTTGCCAAAGTTTTAATTGATCCTGGTGCCACTCATTCGTTTGTTAACCCTGATTTCATGTGTGGCATCGATATAAAACCTGTTAGTTTACCATATGACCTAGAAGTTAGTACACCTACGGGGAATCAACGTTTGGTGACTAGTATGGTTTATAGGGATTGTGATGTATGGGTAGGTGAAAGGAGATTTTTAGGAGACCTGATTAGCTTGTCCATTAAGGGGTACGATGTGATTCTGGGTATGGACTGGCTAGCCAAATATAACGCCCAACTGGATTGTAAAACAAAAGTAATAGAATTTCGCATTCCTAGCGAGGCAACCTTAAGGTTGGATATAAGGGGTAGGTTAGCCTCATCTGCTTTAATTTCGGGCATTCGAGCTAGGAAACTGATAAGTAGAGGGGCGCAAGGATTTTTGGCCTTTTTGATTAACACCCCTACGGATAAGTTAAAAGTGGAAGACGTGGCCGTGGTAAGGGAATTTCCCGATGTATTCCCTGATGAGTTAGTAGCCTTACCGCCGGAAAGGGAGATAGAATTCCGAATAGATCTGTTACCTGGAACCTCACCTATCTCAAAAACCCCTTACCGAATGGCGCCTGCAGAACTTAAGGAGCTTAAGTTGCAATTACAAGATCTTTTGGAGCGGGGATTCATTCATGAGAGTGGGTCTCCTTGGGGAGCTCCTGTCCTATTTGTGAAGAAAAAGGACGGAACCTTGAGGATGTGTATTGACTACCGGGGCTTGAACAACGTTACGATCAAGAATAAATATCCACTGCCCCACATCGACGAGTTGTTCGACCAGCTGCAAAGAGCAGTGGTCTTCTCAAAGTTGGACCTCCGACAAGGATATTATCAGTTGTTAATTAGGAAGGAGGATATTCCGAAAACTGCTTTCAACTCGAGATACGGGCATTACGAGTTCGCCGTTATGCCCTTTGGACTGACCAATGCTCCCGCCTCCTTTATGGACCTAATGCATAGGGTTTTTAAACCCTATCTTGACCGATTTGTCGTTGTGTTCATTGACGACATTTTGGTCTACTCTAAGACACGCGAGGAGCATGAGGAGCATTTAAGGGTGGTGTTGCAGACTTTACGGGAACATCAACTGTATGCCAAGTTTAGTAAATGCAAGTTCTGGTTGGAGAAAGTAGCATTCCTAGGGCACGTAATCTCCCACGAAGGCATTTCGGTGGACCCGGCAAAGGTAGAGGCCGTGACAAATTGGAAGAGACCAGAAAATCCCACGAAAATTCGTAGCTTTCTAGGGCTAGCTGGGTACTACCGACGTTTCATTAAAGATTTCTCCAAACTAGCAGGACCTTTAACTGACCTGACGAAGAAACATGGTCGATTTATCTGGAATGCCCGATGCGAATCAAGTTTTCAGGAACTAAAGAGAAGATTGACCATGGCTCCAGTACTAGTTCTGCCAAATGGAGTGGACGGCTTTGCGGTGTATGCCGACGCGTCGCGAGAAGGATTGGGGTGCGTATTGATGCAGAACCGGAATGTGATTTCTTTCGCCTCTAGGAAATTGAAGCTTCACGAGCAGAACTATCCGACTCACGATCTGGAACTAGCCGCAGTTGTCTTTGCACTGAAAAAGTGGAGGCATTACCTATATGGGGTGACCTTCGAAGTGTATCACAAAAGTCTTAGGTACCTCTTCTCCCAGAAGGAATTGAACATGAGGCAACGACGGTGGATGGAATGTTTGGAAGACTACGACTGCACAATCAACTACCATCCGGGAAAGGCAAATGTGGTAGCTGATGCCTTGAGTCGTAAGGTGCAAGTAGCACGGTTGATGATTAAGGAGTGGGATTTATTAGAATCCGTGTGCGAGTGGAGACCCTGTCTTGGGAGCCATAAGGTGATATTTGGCAATGTTAGGGTGACCTCCGCTCTACTGGAACGCATAAAAGGGGCGCAAGGCGAAGATTTGATGGTACGGAAGTGGAGAGAGAAAGTGGAAAAGGGAGAAACTACGGACTTCAATTTGAGTCCTGAGGGCATTTTGAAATATCGAAACCGAATAGTGGTACCGAAGGAAGAGTCAATGAAAATGGAGATTCTGGAGGAAGCCCACCGGTCCAAGTATACAATCCATCCGGGCAGCAGCAAGATGTATCAAGACCTGAAAGGAACTTATTGGTGGGACAATATGAAGAAGGAAATCGCTCAGTACGTGCAGAAATATCTCATTTGCCAATAGGTGAAAGCAGAGCATCAAAAACCATCGGGTTTGTTACAACCTTGGAGATACCCGAGTGGAAGTGGGAAAACATCACAATGGACTTCGTTTCAGGTTTACCGAGGACGCAAAGAGGACATGATGCCGTTTGGGTGATCGTGGATCGATTAACCAAATCGGCCCATTTCTTGCCGGTGAACATGAAGTATTCAATGGACAAGTTGGCCCGACTGTACATGGACGAGATAGTAAGACTACACGGTGTTCCTGTGAGCATCGTCTCCGATCGGGATCCACGGTTTGTATCTCGATTTTGGCAGAAGTTTCAAGAAACCCTGGGGACGAAACTCAATTTGAGCACGACCTATCATCCTCAGACGGATGGCCAGTCAGAACGGACAATTCAAACTCTCAAGGACATGCTACGAACTTGCATTCTGGACTTTGGAGGCAACTGGGGTCAGCACATGACCTTAGTAGAGTTTGCGTACAACAACAGCTTCCATTCGTCGATTCAAATGGCTCCGTACGAAGCTCTCTACGGACGCAAGTGCCGGTCGCCGATTTACTGGGACGAAGTTGGCGAAAAGAAGGCACTAGACCCGACAACTATTCCATGGATGGAAGAGGCTCAAGAGAAGGTCAAGTTGATACGGCAACGAATCCAAATAGCTCAAAGTCAACAAAAGAGCTATGCAGATAATCGAAGAAAAGACTTGGAGTTTGAAGTTGGAAACCACGTATTTCTCAAGATCACACCTTTACGAAGTATCACAGCGGGCAAAGGAAAGAAACTTCAACCGCGGTACGTCGGACCCTACAAGATCCTTCAGAGGGTAGGAGCGGTCGCGTATCGATTGGAACTGCCATCCAGTCTCTCTCGAATCCACGATGTGTTCCACGTCTCGATGTTAAAGAAATATCATCCCGACTCATCCCAAGTCTTACAACCGGAGGAGATTGAAGTAGACGAATCACTTGCCTATGAAGAGAAACCGGTCCAAGGGCTCGATCGGAAAGTCAAAGAGCTCAGAAACAAGCGGATTCCGCTAGTGAAAGTGCTATGGAGGAACCATGGGGTAGAGGAAGCTACCTGGGAAGTGGAAGAGGAAATGCGAAAGAAGTATCCAAACCTTTTCGGGAATTAAGGTGAGAAATTTCGAGGACGAAATTCTTTTAAGGGGGAGAGAGTGTGAGAACCCGTAAATCCCTAATAATTTTCTTAGGATTTTTTCCCATTTAAAGGCATAATTTTTGCATTTTCTGGCTTAGGAGAATTCTCCTGGTAAATTTTATGAGTAATTATAGTTTTTAGATGATTTTTCTAGTATTGGAGAGTTTTTGAAAAATTAAGAGTATATAATGGACGTGGGATCCACTAGTGCGAAAAGTTCGGAAAAATTCGGCCAATTAGGTTAAATTCCGGATACTGTGTGAAATTTATCGGGTGTTAAGAGATAAGTAGAGGATGTGAAGTGATTGATGTGAGAGGAAAAGAAAAGATAAGATTGCATTTAATGAAGTGACAAGTGTCACTCTTCCATTGGATATGACTTGGTGACAACTATTCATGTTTTTTTGACTTTTGACCCATTGATTAAATATTTCAAAAATTAACCAAAAATCACCATTTCTTGCTCCTTGTTGGCCGGCCCTCTCTTGAGCAAAGAAGAGAGAAACTCTTCAACATTTTAGCTTCCATTTAGCTCAATCTTCTAAAACCAATCACATAAATTAGTTTCTACTCCATAAAATCCCTTCCTTTGGTGCTAGTAAGTGTTTTTGTGGAAGTGTTCAAGGAAGCTAAGGTGTTCTACAACTCCCCTTCTCTTGTTTACTAGGTAAGTGGTGCTTGAACCTTCCCCTACACCTAATGATGCTTAATTTGTGCCTAGTGGAAGTTAAAGTGATGATATTTGTGGTTTATTTCTTGGTTTGAGATAAATTGGTGAAGTTTTCAATTTATTGGAGATTTTTTCTGGTTTAATGTGATCATGATGTTGTGGTTATTTATGATGGTTGGTAATGAGGGGTAATGACTCTAGTAGGTGTGAATTATTGATAATTGCAACCAATTTTGGGTTTGGATTGAAATGTGAAAAGTTAGGGTTTCATAACCCCCTTTTCTGTCCGGTTTTGTATCTCATGCTTAGAGGCCGAATTGGCCTTGGATTAAAACATGAACGTTGTAGGTATTGATGTGTTTGAGGTGTCTGTAAAATTTCAGGTCATTTGGAGTAGTGTAGAGTGAGATATGTCGATTTTACTGTTGCTGTTCTGGGTTGATCAGAATGTGTGAACTGCGCTTGTAATCGTCTGTTTTGACTGGAATTGCTTTGGATTTGGATGTTGATGTCTTCTGATGAAATGTAGCTGGATGTCTTGGTTACCGCATGCCTTTAGAATCAATGCATTTGGACCTGTATAGACTGAGCTGGACTAATTACAGCATAGTGTGATTTGTAAACCTGCAATTACGGTTCTGGTTTGGTATTCTGCATTTTTGACCTAGTTGTGCTAGGATTTGGACTGAGTGGCCTTCTACATTGTTGTAACCCTGTCTTTTAGCTTCGAGATGGTGGGTATTACACCCTCATCCGATAAGCGTAGCGCATTTTGTGCCATTACCGCATAAGGAGGCCAAAACTGTTTTGTTGTTAGGGCTAATATAGTTACATTTCCTGATTTTCTGGTTTGCTATCATGCTTATATATGCATATGAAACCCTATTGGGGTTGTGATTGGCATGGCTTTATGACTCGTTATTGAGTCTCATGGTATTTGTTTACGTGTTCTAGGGCGTGACGTTAGTGCACGACGTACTTTGGACGGCGGTGCATGAAACCTCACCTACGTGAGTGGTGAGTATACTACTCACTTGGTTGTTTATAATGTGGCTTTGCTATATGTGATTGTGATGCCTTGAAGGCTTGTTTGGCTATTGGGAATGATTAGGGTGAGGGTGTACTTGACCGCCCTCATTCCTTTTATTCCTGTGAATGACTGTTTACCGTTTCACTGTATTACTGTACTTGCTATATGAGTTATTGGATTCCATTCATTGGGTATTGTTTGGGTGTCGGTTGGACGAGTATCCAACGGCCCTACTGTATTACTGAGCACGACCCCATTGGTAGTCACTTGAATCGAGCCAACGAGGGCTTGGTCGTGAAAATTGACTAGCCACGGGGACTGAAATGGGAATCTTGTGGTAATGAGACCCTTGGTTCCGGTGTACTTGAGTATCACCTAAAGTTACTGCTTGGAGTGCGGGCCCGGTTGGGGTATGTTGGGTGGAAGGAATGGAAGTAAAGTGAGGTCTACGGTTTGGTACTTTTAACATTGACGGAGGGTCAATGAGGTTGGATCAAGAATATAAGCGAGGAAATGGACACTTGAGAGCCGTCCGTATCCTTTCACTGATTTGATTTACTTCTTATTTGCATACTTGAACTGAACGGTTATGCTTATGTGATCTTAGTTGCTATTGTGGTAGTAACTCACTGAGCTTTAGCTCACTCCGTTCCATTTGTTTTCCTTACAGGAAAATGATCACTTTTGGGGAAAAGTTCATACTTGTCGGTTGCCAAATTGAGCTTTTGTATATGTATCTTTTGAATAGCTTTTGAATGAAACCCTAATGTGTATTGGGTTCACTTCCTTTTGGATTGGCAAACCGAATATGTATATTCATGATGAATGGTTTTTGTGGCATGCCATTTGGTTGTAAATGTTAGATTTCAATGTATATATGTTGGATTGATGTTTGGTTGAACTCCGGATTCTGACGTGTTCGGCACTGTTCATCATCGGCGCGTTTTTCGTTTTTTTTTATTTTGTGATTTTGACTTGTTTGCACGCGTTGGTTTGTTCCGAAACTTATTAGATCGACGTAACTGATCCGTTAGTCCTGGCGAGAGCTGGGCAGGCAGTCCGCTAACCCTTTTGGTTCGCCTTAAGGGAAGGTGGGGCTGTCACATAAAGGCATTGGTAAGTCTATTAAGAATGCTAACGAGTGACACACTAAGGGAGTGAAGTGAGGATATACTTGCATTTTTTTGGCCTTGTTGGAGCAATAACAAGCAACCACCGACTGCTCATTGTTGTTCACCACAATGAAAAAATGAGCTTAGGCGCATCAGTGAACAACAAATGAAGGAGTTACACACCTGCTTTGAGGAGCTATCCAAGAGTCTCACACGTGACTCTCGTTCTAGATCTTACAACCGGACCAACCGAGGTCCCAAAATGACTAACAGTGAAGACTACTCCACTAGTGAAGATGAGGAACGACCCGAGAGGCCTCGAAGGGACACACCCAAGAACGAACTAAAGGGACTTAAGATCCAAGTACCTGTGTTCAAGGCAAGAGTGACCCTGAGGCGACTTTGGAGTGGGAAGGCCGCATCAAGATGGTGTTCGACTGATACGATTATAGCGAGAAACAAAAAGTTAAAGTTGCCACCGTTGAGTTCACCGACTACGCTCTAGTTTGGTGGGACCAAGTGAGGGCCCATAGGAGAAGAATGGGGGAACCACGAGTCCGAACTTGGCGAGAGCTCAAGGCATTGATGCATAAACGTTTCGTTCCAAGCTACTACAACCGAGATCTCCACTCCAAATTGCAAACCCTCACTCAAGGCAACATGAGTGTGGAGGACTATTACAAGGAGATCGAGATGGCCATGATGAGGGCGAACCTTCAAGAAGATAGTGAAGCAATCATGGCTAAGTTTCTTCAAGGTCTCAACCTAGACCTTCAAGAAGCCTTGGAACTCCAACACTATGTGGACATGCAAGACCTTCTTGAACTTGCTATCAAGGCCGAGAGGGGAAAGAAACTGAGGCGAGGAGCTCGTACCTTCTAGTCTTCCAACTCAACCTCATGGAAGGGAAACCAACCATGGAGGGCGACCCACGAAGCTGGATATTCGGCCGCACCATCTTCTTCAAGCCGAATTCAAGGTAATGTGCCTAACCAAAATTCCAATTCTACCCCTAACAAAGTTACCGATGTATCCAGGTCTACTTCTAAGGCACCACATGAGACTCCTAAGACTAGGAGTAAGGACATCAAATGCTTTAAGTGCCAAGGGTTTGGACATATTCAGTCTCAATGTCCAAACCAACGGGTCATGCTAATCACTCACAATGGCGAGATCGTGTCCGATGATGATGACTGTGAGGAGATACTCGAATTAATCAAAGGCGACTACCTGGATGAAGACTCAGCTGAGGAAGATTTCTCACCTACACAAGGAGAAGTAGGGTGCTTGGTGGCACGACGAGTGCTAACCGCCTGAGTTAAGGAGGACGAGCAACTGTAAAGAAAGAACTTGTTTTACAGGTGTGTAGCCTCATCATCGACGGTGGGAGTTGCATGAATGTGGCAAGCTTACTCATGGTTGAGAGCCTAGAGCTCCCAACTACTAAACATCCACATCCTTATCGCCTCCAATGGCTAAGTGAGGATGGAGAGGTACGTGTCTTCAAACAAGTATGCGTGATGTGTGCACAGACCTTGGCCCACGCAATGGCCCAATCCGAGTTCCATTGGGCCCAGTCACTTGTGCACGGGCCAAGCAATTCAGGGAATCACTCCAAGCCCTTGTACGGAATGTTCAAGACCAACAATGAGTTCATCGAGACATTGAAGGCTTAGAAGGTGATAACCCAGTTGTCTACACGATGATCCAAGCCCATGAAGAGAGCCCGTGAAGAGCCAAGTGGGCTATGGCCGATTAGGCCTTAGTGTTAGGAGTCTTAAGTTTAGATTAGTCCTTTTGTTAGCCATGGATTCGGCCCACCTTTGTCTAAGGATGGCCGAACCACTAGGCCCTTCTTTATTGAGTCTATGGATCGGCCCACCTTGTCCAAGGAGTGGCCGACCATCTAGCTTTTCGATATTAGGGTTTAGGGTTTCATTAGTATTTGCCTATATAAAGGCTTGCTTTGTAAGGTTTAATGTAGTCGTTTTATGATAATAAACTTGTTCTTGTCTCTCTTAAATGGAGAGTACAATTCCGTTACTTGCATTGGCAAGAGTTCTTGAGCAATCTCGTGATCGTCCTTGATTGTTCTACCGACCTATCCACTTGAGTATCCACCTCGATTGGAGTCGTCGTTCTACCACCTTCAATCAAATCGTGTTGTCCGTTTGATTTTTAGGTTCCGCAATCCAAGCGTTGGACAACCTCGCTAGATCCTTGGGCAAACGTTCTACGTGTCTCGAAACGTGTTGATCGAGGAACGTATCAATGCGTCCCTTTCTCTATTGGAACTTACATTGATGAAATCATGTGTGACGTGGTACCAATGCATGCTACACATGTCATCCTGGGGAGACCCTGGCAATTTGATAAACACGTTACATTCGATGGAAGGGCAAACAAGTACACACTCTTGCATGATGGCAAACGCAAGGTCCTCACACCACTCACACCTACACAAGTGTATGAGGACCAACTTAAGCTGCAAAGAGACTGTGAACAAGACCGTTAAAGGAGGAAACAAAAGGCGGTCGACCCTGGCAAGGGCTCCACTTCTGCAAGTAAGCCCACGACCAAGGGTCAAGTGAGCACACCTAGTGTTACGCATGCAAAGCACCCACTACACCTATCACTAGGAAGCAAAACATGATTATTAAGGCTAAAGATGTTAGAAAAGTTGTGAATTCTGATCAGCCTGTACTTCTCATGATTTGCAAACACGTGCTCTTAGATGTTGTTGAGCTCGACAAGGCATTGCTCTCGAGCATGGTTACTCTTTTGCAGGAATTTGAGGATGTTTTCCCTGACGAAGTCCCTGATGGATTACCACCTATTCGAAGGATTGAGCACCAAATCGACCTCATTCCTGGAGCACCACTACCTAACAAACCTGCTTATCGCATGGGCCCTGAGGAGACAAAGGAGCTTCAAAGGCAAGTTGATGGCCTATTAGGTAAGGGTTGGGTAAAAGAGAGTCATAGTCCTTGTGCTGTGCCTGTGGTACTTGTCCCCAAAACAGATGGAGCCTGGCGCATGTGCACTAACTATAGGGCCGTTAATGCCATTACTGTTAAGTATCGTCATCCCATTCCTAGATTAGATTATATGCTTGATGAACTCGATGGTGCTGTAATATTCACCAAAATCGATTTAAGGAGTGGCTATCATCAAATTAGGATGAAAGAAAACGATAAATGGAAAACGGCCTTCAAAACCAAGCATGGTCTCTATGGGTGGCTAGTCATGCTTTTTGGGTTGACTAACGCCCCTAGCACCTTCACGCGACTAATGAACCATATCTTGAGGCAGTTTATTGGCAAATTTGTCATAGTTTACTTTGATGATTTTCTGATATATAGTCGCAGTGAACATGAGCACTTGAAACATGTGAGACTAGTTCTTGAGACACTTCGAAAGGCGCGTTTATACGCTAACCTTAAGAAGTGCACCTTTTGTACTAATGAACTTGTGTTTCTGGGCTATGTAGTAAGTTCGCAGGGTATCAAAGTAGACAAGTCCAAGATTGAGGCCATCAAGCAATGGCCAGCTCCTACATCTGTCCCTGAGGTGCGCAGCTTTCTTGGATTGGTGGGTTTCTATCGGCACTTTGTCAAGGACTTCAGCACCATTGTCGCCCCAATGACCGCCGTGACCAAGAAGAATGACAAGTTCTATTGGGGGAAGCCCAAGAACAAGCATTTCTTACCCTCAAAAACAAACTCACACATGTACCTGTTTTGGCATTACCAAACTTTAACAAGACTTTTGAAATCGAGTGTGATGTTTCTGGTGTAGGTATTGGCGCTGTCCTTATACGAGACAAAAGGCCTTGTGCCTTCTTTAGTGAAAAACTAGGAGGAGCTGGCTTAAACTACCCAACATATGACAAGGAGTTGTACGCACTGGTGAGGGCCTTGGAGACCTGGCAACACTACCTTCGCCCTCGGGAGTTCGTGATACACACCGATCATGTGTCACTGAAGTTTCTCAAGGGGCAACCTAAGTTGAGAAAGAGACATGCCAAATGGGTAAACTTCATTGACACTTTCTCCTATGTGATTAAGTACAAGATTGGCAAAACGAATGTGGTAGCTGATGCCTTATCACGTAGACATTCCTTACTTGTCTTTCTTGATGCTAAGTTATTAGGGTTCGAAATGATTAAGGAACTCTACACGCATGATCATGACTTTGGTGACATATAAGCTGTTTGTGTTAAGAACCCACATGGAAACTATTTTTTGCACGATGGATTTCTCTTTCACGTGGATAAGTTGTGTGTGCCTAATTCTTCCATCCGTGATCTTTTGGTTAGGGAGGCACATAGCGGTGGTCTCATGGGACACTTTGGCATGGTTAAAACTCTAGCCATGTTACAAGAGCATTTCTACTGGCCTCACATGCGTCGAGATGTTGAGCGCATCGTTGGTAGATGTGTCACGTGTCATAAGGCAAAGTCTAAAACAAATCCGTACGGCTTGTATATACCCCATTGCCCCTACTATCCTTGGGTAGACTTGTCCATGGACTTTGTCTTAGGACTCCCTAGGTCACCTAGAGGAAATGACTCCATCTTTGTAGTGGTTGATAAATTCTCTAAGATGGCTCATTTTATCTCCTGTCACAAAACTGACAATGAATCTCATATTGCTAATTTGTTCTTCAAAGAAATTGTCCGTCTGCATGGTATGCCTAGGACCATCGTTAGTGATAGAGATGTCAAATTTCTAAGTTACTTTTGGAAGACTTTGTGGTCTAAACTTGGCACTAGGTTATTATTCTCCACCACCAGTTATCCACAAAGCGATGGACAAACTGAAGTTGTCAATCGCACATTTGGCACATTACCTTGGGTTTTGATTAAAAAGAATCTTAAAAATTGGGAAGAGTGCTTGCCTTATGTTGAATTAGCCTACAATCGAGCTGATCACAGTGCTACATACTACTCACTGTCGCGCCCCACTTTTTGAATGTGGTGTGGAAGTAGTGTGAGATATGTACGTGAGCGTGTATGAAAGTGAAAATAAAAGGCCGTGGGATTGAAATGCGACGGTTTGGCCAAATAAAGTTCAGAAAGGGTTTTTTTTTTATGAAAAATGGAGTTGCCACTTGGTATAGAGTTAGGGTGTACCAAGTCACCCAAAAATGATTTTTGGTTTTTGAACAAAAAAAGTAAATAAACCCTTTTAAAGAACTTTTAGGTCTACGTAACCAAAGAAAGGGATCGGCACATTTGATAAGGGAGAAGGCAAAAGCAAGGCCTAAGGCACTCCCTTACCCTAGCCAAAGCTAGTTGCGCGACTTAGCCCCACTTTTCCTAATTTTTCTACCCAAGGTATGTATCGCATGTTGGATATGAGTAATGGATGCGAAAAGGAAAGAAAAATGCAATCCTAAATCTAAATGTCTCTTATGAGGCTTGTTGGTCCCAACCACATGAATTGTGGTGGCCAATAAGGAAAGCTCTCATAGAAGTCGTGATTAATGCAAATGAGGACTCAAATATGTGCAAGTGTGAAAATGTATGAAGGATGCAAAATGCAAATAAAAAGGTAAGTGCAAGTGTGCGAATGTAAGAAAAGTGCATGTGTGCACATGTAAAGAAAATGTATGTGTGCCAATTGAGAAAGTAAGGGTGGTTGTGTGCAGGTGAATGAAAATATGATAGTAGATACATATAAGTGCAATTGGGTGCAATTTGTGAGTTAGAAAAATAAATAAGTGATAGGAAAAAAGTGGTGAGAAAGTATAGATTGAGAAAAGTCTAAGTAGTGAGAAAATATGGCTAAAAAAGTGAGTAGGTGATATAAAAGGAATGCAAGTGTATGACCCTAAGGGAATGCATCAAGTCGGGCACGGGAATGACTCCTAATTTCACGACTTTTGATTTTCCCTTGGATTAGAAGGAAGAACTAGCGTGCTAAGGCTATTTTGTAGCCACACTCGCTCGTATCCCTTATCGAAAGGGGACCCTTCAAGCAAATGTACCCTATAACTAGCATGAGGTGCAAAAATTCTAAAATGGGGGGAAAAGGGGTTCGAGGAGCATGCCAAAAAACTAAGAAAAATGCATGAAATGTAGTGAACATGCAAGTATGCACTAACGAAAAGGGGACGGCCTATTGGGTCTAGCGTTGGACTAGCCCTTCCTATGAATTCCTACTAGCGTTGGACTAGTGGAAACGAACAATGAGCCACAACTAGCGTTGGACTAGTGTGGTGATGTACATGCATCCATCACACATTCATCTACGACTATAGAAAGCAAGTAGACATGCCAAACACTCATAAACACATAGCACGTAACACTTGGCATGCTCGACTAGATGCAAGAGCCTAATAAAGCAAATTAACACATAGCAACAAAAGCAAGTAATCAAACTAATGGACCAATTACATTTGCTAGCTAGGCACACGTCTTCAATAGGTCTTCATCAAATGCTCCTCCAAGTCCTATCTATTACAAGCCAAGATGTGTACACTTACCCCATAAAAGAATAACTTAATAAAAACAAACGTAAATGAAATGAATGAAAGGAATTAAAGAAAAACAAGAGAAGCAAGTAGACATGCAATTCTCACTTAGCACGTTGGATCACATAGGGGAGAGACAAAAAAGATAAAAGAAGTTATACCTCCCTTGAAATGGAGCTCTAATGGGGTGAAGTCACTTATTTATCCTCCAAAATAAAAGAAATGGTCAAGGTACCAATTTATTTGGGGAAAATTAAAAGAAATGCGCAAATACAAAGCTCACTTAATCGTAAAGCCCCTAAAGTCATGACTTAAGTGCAATTGACAAAGCATGGTAGTTAATTGAAGCAAAGCAGGCAATGAAATTGCAAAACTAAAGCTGCCAAGGACCAAATTGATGACATTATTTAATTGGTTGGGTCCTAGTAGCATTAAGGAGGCTTAAGGGGTTAAAAGGCAATTTTCCTGAAAATTTTTCATGCAGCTCATGCAATCACGAAGGGAAAACAAACTTCTGCAACGTTTTGCCCTTTAGCTTTCAGCAGCCAAAACAAGAATCTGAACGTGGCTTGCTTTCAAATTCAAATTTCAACCCAAACACATAGCTTTAAACTAGACACAAGCTACATACTCTCTATTATCCAAACAGGTAGCAAATCTTAGGAAGATTGCATGTAAAATTCTAAAAAAAAAAAACATGTAAAACATTGAAGAAACAAAAACTGCTGCAACTAGTTCATCAACACGGACAGGCGGCTGGGAATTTTCCTATATCCCTCTTTGCTACTTTCTGCAATCTGCTGTGCTTTGTTACCAACCCACAACACATCACCTTCGAATCAGCAAAACACAAGATACAAACACCCTACTTATCAGGCAAACCAAAAAAACAATCCAACAAATCCAAACCTCATGCGATCGAGCATCACATTCGGCAAAGCTGCTGCAATTTCGTTTATTTTTATTTGGCTGAAACATGCTTAGCAACTCAAATGAATCCTTACTCATTCGACCACACAACTAGAACCAAAACATCATACAGATTCAAGGGAAACGTGCAAATTTGAAAAAAAAAAAAAACAAAAGGGCTGCAACTTTCAGCTAGGACCGCTACGGACAGCAAAACATCGTCCAGATTTGTTGCACAATCAACACAAAGAAGGAATGGAAAATATAGCATGTCATTTAACAACAAAAAATCATCTCAACCCCAGCATAGTGACCGAAAGGAGACTTGACTAAACTATCAAGTTGATAGAAAAAAAGAACAGATCCTTGGTCAAAGAATGAATGGGAGGAAAAGAGGGAGAAACAACGAGAAAACTGCACCCATGAGCATTCAGTTCCAACCAAATCAAACACAACGTTGATGCATACTGGTTTCGTAAAGACCCAACAAATGAACCAAAACCAGGTTTCAGTTTAACAGATTTGGTTCTGTTTAGAGCATGTAGCGAATAAGAAAAAAGGATTGGAGATTACCTGTTTCGCTGCCGGAACGCAACCTCCTCCTTGCTTGATCCTTAGAGTTGCCGCCGTCGTGAAGCTTCCAGTTTCTTAGTCTCTCCTTCAGCCCGTAGCTTCCCTTTCTCCTCAGCCGAAAGCTCCTTCCTTCCTTCTCCCGTAGTTCTTTCTTATTCCAGCCCGTCACTTTCCCTCTTTTGTTCAGCCCATAGGTTTCTTTTTTTTCTAGCTGCCAACCTCAGATCCTCTTGATGAAAACCCTCAGCCCCTCTGTTTTTCACAGCCCAGCCGTCATCTAGTCCTCTCTGCATTTCTCCCTTTTTGTCCAAAAACTCTCAGCCGTCGTCACTCTCCTGTCTTCTCTCTTACCCTTTGCTGGTTTTTCCTTTTCCGTCACCCCCCAGCTCTCTATTCTCTCAAACTCTCCTTCCGTTTTTTTTTCTCCTTCTTGCGGCTGCTGTTTTGTTTTCTATTTATATCAAAACCCACACCCTCAAACTCTTCTCTCAAGGGTGAGGATGAGTGTGCCAGTTTGTTCAGCATCCTAGGGCCATCCGATGGCTACCAATGAATTTTCCAAGCTTCTGCAAACCTGATGCATGCGGATCTTCTTTTTTTTTTAAATTAATTAAATAATAAACAAAAATATAAAGAAAATAATAACTGAAATAAAATTGAATAAAAAAACTAAGCAAAACTAGGCATAAAAAGATAACAATGCCATGCTAATTAATTTCCCCTTTTTTTGATGATTTTCTTTTTCCAATTGATAAACAATAACTTGAAATTTAAAAATAGAAATAAAACATTTTCTTTCTTTTCTTTTCTTTTTTTTTTCTAATGAATTTTTCCATTTCAATAAATGCTCATGCTAAAATAACTCAAAAATAAAATAAAGAAAAAACATAAAATAAAATGAAAGACTAAAGAAAAATAAAAGAAATAAATACAAAACTAACATGAAAAATAAATAAAATTGCACTCAAATTTTGGTGTCTACAGTTTGCCCCTCTTTGTCTGAGTTTTGAAAAAACTTGAGACAAAGAAGTAGACACCAAATACTTACCTGTGTTATTTGGCGGTGAAAACGTCTCAAACAAATGGACGCTTTAGAAACGGGGACTGACCCCTTTATCAAACTGTGAAATGGGATTGACCCAGACAAGAAAATTAAACAGAAAATTTAATCAGGACTGACCCGAGACAGGAATTTTAAAACGGGACTGGCCCGAACAGGAATTTAAACGGGACTGACCCGAAAAGAAATTTAAACGGGACTGACCCGAACAAGAATGTAAACGGGATAGACCCGGACAGAAATGTAAATGGGATAGACCCGGACAGAAACTTAAATGGGATAGACCCACGGGATGACAGAAACTTAAATGGGATAGACCCAGACAGAACTGTAAATGGGATAGACCCAAACAGAAAATTAAATGGGATAGACCCAGACAGAAATGTAAATGGGATAGACCCAAACAGAAAATTTAAAATCGGGGAGTGCTGACTAGTGGGACTGACCCACGGCTAGTGGCTAATGAAAATGAAATGCACACTAGTGGGACTGACCCACGGCTAGTGGCAGATTAAAAGGAAATGCTCACTAGTGGGACTGACCCACGGCTAGTGGCGGAATAAAAGGAAATGCTCACTAGTGGGACTGACCCACGGCTAGTGGCTAACGAAAAGAAAATGCTTACTAGTGGGACTGACCCACGGCTAGTGGCTGTGAAAATGAAATGCACACTGGCGGGACTAACCTCACGCTCCAGTGGCGATGTAAATGAAATGTCTTGACAATCGGACAGTGGGATCAAACCCGAGCCTGCCGTGATGAACTTGATTTGATTTTTGATTTTTTGATTTTTTGATTTTTTGATTTTTTGATTTTTTGATTTTTTGATTTTTTGATTTTTTGATTTTTTGATTTTTTGAGACTTGTCGAAATAATTTGCCCAAGTGTGATGAATTGGTCAGTGGGATAACATCTGAGCCTGACGGGGTGTGGACGGTCAGCGGGATAAAACCCGGTCCTGCCGAGGTAAGCGGTTAGCGGGATAAAACCCGGTCCTGCCGAGGTCGCTGATAAAACCCGGTCCTGCCGAAGTAAGCGGTCAGCGGGATAAAACCCGGTCCTGCCGAAGTAAGAGGTCAGCGGGATAAAACCCGGTCCTGCCGAGGTAAGCGGTCAGCGGGATAAAACCCTATCCTGACGTGGTTGGTGGGATGAAACCCGATCCCAACGTGATTTTGAACGATCAGTGGGATAAAACCCTATCCTGACGTGGTTGGTGGGATGAAACCCGATCCCAACGTGATTTTGAACAAGAAATTGAATTTGATTTGCCAAGAAACAAGAAATTAAACTTTGATTTTTTGATTTTTGACCTTTCTGATTTTTTTTTTTTGAAACTTTCCAAAATTAATTTGCCCCCAGTGTAGGGCCGCTTTTCCCTTCTTTCTTCTCTTTCTTCGGCATCGGCCTTCTACATCACCAGATGCTCTTTCGTCGATTTCAACTATGAATACCTGCACAGGGGCTTACCAAAATATGACATGCACTCAAATTTTTGTGAAAAGAAACAGCGTAATTGATTAAAAAAAATGCATTATTTTGATTCTTGGACGAAAGCCTCAATTGGACTACAAAAATATTTGCCCCTGTGTGGGTTTATTCTCACGAATTCTCATAACAAAAATTTGCCCCAGTATGGGCCATTTAATTGCAAAAACTTGTTTGGATGACTTCTATTTATTTGAACACTGTAAGAACTATGTTTCCTAAAAGAAAATTTCATGATGAATTTCTTGAAATAATACCAAATTACAGAAGATTTCTTCCTCGATTTTAGCATCTGAGTTTTGGGTAATGGGTCACCATTTCCAGTTGGCTCATCTTCAGGACCAATCAAGTGGGCGTTATGTCTGATTTGGAAATGGGAGGTCAAGATTTGTCTTATTCTTGTGCCCAAATGGTATGTAATCCCTTCAATACCACATCTTAGTAAAAGCAAATAGTTTGTCACCCTTATTTCTTAAGAAAATTTAGTCAACTACCAACTTTTAAGCTTGTAACGTCTGGGCAGAAACGATAGCTAAATATGTAGAAACAAGTTATAGCCTTAAGATCACAAATGATTGATGGATTTTTTACGAGCATAATCCTCACTTTGGATTGTCATGAAGGAATAAGTCAACGATGGACTTTACGAGCTTGTAATGCGGCTTGAAAACGATAGTTAAAGAAATAAGATTTTCAAGGACATTGCACTGAAGATCGCTCTTGTGACAGCCCCACTTTCCCCTAAGGCGAACCAAAGAGGTTAGCGGACTGCCTGCCCAGCTCTCGCCAGGACTAACGGTGCAAAATAAAGCGATCTATCACGTTCTGAAACTTATAATGGGCGCAAACAAAGCAAAAGGGCAAAATAACCCAAAATAAAAAAAAATGAAATCCAGAGTCGGCCCTGAATGGTAACCGACCCGTCCGAAACCCAACCAAACATCGAAATACATATGCAACATAACATTAACCATTTACAAGCCACAATGGCCTTTAAAAGTGATACAAAAGTCACTACATATGTGGGTTGCCAAAACAAAAGTGAAAACGGCCCTAATGATACATTTAGGGTCCCATTTTATATACAATACAAAAGAGGCAGTCATCTAGTTCATTCGGCAACCATTTACCAAAATTCATTCCAAAATAGTCATATTCCTGTAAGGAAAACAAAAGAAACGGGGTGAGCTAAATGCCCAGTGAGCAACTATCACAATAGCAGCTATGATCACATAAGCATAACCGTTCAATTCAAGTATGCAATTAGAAAGTAAATCAAATCAGTGAAAGGATACGATTGGCTCTCAAGAGCCCATTTCCACGCTTGCAATCTTGATCCAACCTCATTGACCCTCCGTCAATGTTTAGGAGTACACGACCGTAGACCTCACTTCACTTCCATTCCTTCCACCCAACATACCCCAACCGGGCCCGCACTCCAATTCAGTAGCTTTTGGTAATACTCGAGTATACCGGAACCAAGAGTCTCATTACTACAAGGTTCCTCAGTACAGTCCCCGTGGCATGACAATTTTCACGACCAAGCCCTCGCCGGCTCGATCCAATTGACTACCAAACGGGGTTGAGCTTAGTAATACAGTAAGGCCGTTGGACATTCGTCCAAACGACACCAAAGCAGTTTCCATGAAATGGAATTCACCAACCAATATATCAAGTTCAGTAATGCAGTAAAACGGTAGCTAATCAGTGATACTATCAAAAGGGGTGAGGGCGGTCAAGTACACCCTCACCTTAATCAATTCCAATATCCAAGTAAGCCTTCAAGGCATCACATATACATTTAGCAAAGCCACATAGTAACAATTAAGTGAGTAGTATACTCACCAAGTGAGAAAATGATGTTTCATGCACCGTCGTTAAACGAACGTCGTGCACCACCGTTTCCTCCTAGAACAAGCAAACAAATACAATGAGACTCGATAACGAGTCACAAAATAATGCTGAACACAACCCCAATAGGGTTTCATATGCATAAATAAGCATGATAGCAAACCAGAAATTAGAAATAGCATTAGTCTTGGCCCCGAATAGAAAAACTGTTTTGCCCTTATTGTGCGGTAATGGCGTCAATTTCACTACAATTATCGGATGGGGGTGTAAGGCCCACCGTTTCGAAGCTATGGAATAGGGATACAACAATGTAGAAGGCCACTCAGTCCAAATCCTAGCACAACTAGGCCAAAAATGCAGAATACCACAACCTGAACCGTAATTGCAGGTTCCCAAATCGCACTATGCTGTAATGAACACAACTCAGTCTATACAGGTCCAAATGCCGAAATTCCAAAGGCATATGTTAGCTAAGATATCCAGATACATTTCATCAAAAGACACCAACTTCAAAATCCAAACCAATTCCAGTCAAAACAAACGATTACAAGCGCAGTTTTCACATTCTGAGCAACCCAGACCAGCAACAGTAAAATCGACATAACTCACTCTACACAAATCCAAATGACCTAAAATTTTGCAGACACTTCCAACTCATCAATACCTACAACTTTCATGTTTTGAGCAAAGTCCAATTCGGCCTCTAACCCTATGATCTAAAACCGGACAGAATTAGGGGTTTATGAACCCTAACTTTTCACAATTCAATCAAAACTCAAAATTGATTGCAATTACCCATAATTTGCACCTACTAGAGTCTATATAGACCATTACCAACCATCATAAACAACCACACCATCATAATCCAATTAAACCAGAAAAATCATCAATAAAATAAAAACTTCACCAAATCACTTCAAACTAAGATAAAAACCGAAAATTTCAGCACTTTAATCACTAATAAGCATAACTTAAGTTTCATAAGGTATAGGAGGGTAGTCAATCACCACTTACCAAGTAAACAAGAGAGAGGAAGATGTTGGACACCTTAGCTCTTCAAACAAACTTCACTAAACTACCTACTAGCACCCAAGGAAGGAATTTTATGGAGTGGAAATAGATGGAAGCAAGTATTTTTGGGTGATTTGAGCTAGTTGGGACTTGAAAATTGAAGAAGTTTTCTTCCTTTCTTAGCACAAGAGGGCCGGCCACCAAGGAGAAGAAATGGTGAATTTTTGAGCAATTTTTAAGATATTTATCCTTTGGTCAAAAAGGTCAAAAATTGGAATAGTAAATCTTAACTTGGAACCACTAAGAGGGTGACACTTGTCACACCATTAATGCAATCTTATCACTTCCTTTTCCTCTCACATCAATCATTTCACACACTCTACTTATCTCTTAACACCCGATAAATTTTACACAGTATCCGGAATTTAACCTTATTGGCCGAATTTTTCCGAACTTTTCACACTAGTGGGTCCCACGTCCGTTATTTATCCTTAATTTTTCAAAAACTCTTCAATACTAGAAAAATTATCTAAAAACTATATTTGCTCATAAAATCCACCAAGAAAATATTTCTAAGCCAGAAAACGCAGAAAACATGCTATTAAGGGAACTAAAACCCTAGGAAAATAATTAGGGTTTTGCGGGTTCTCACACTCTCTCCCCCTTAAAAGAATTTCGTCCTCGAAATTTCTCACCTTAATTCCCGAAAAGGTTTGGGTATTTTTTCTGCATTTCCTCTTCCACTTCCCAAGTAGTTTCCTCAACTCCGTGGTTTCTCCACAACACCTTTACTAATGGAATCTTCTTGTTGCGAAGCTCTTTGACCTTCCGATCAAGTACTTGGACCGGTTTCTCTTCATAGGCAAGCGATTCGTCCACTTTAATTTCCTCCGGTTGCAATACATGGGATGGGTCAGGATGGTACTTCTTTAGCATCGAGACGTGAAATACATCGTGGATTCGTGAGAGACTGGACGGTAGTTCCAATCGATATGCGATCGCTCCAACCCTCTGAAGAATCTTGTAGGGTCCGACGTACCGCGGTTGAAGCTTCTTTCCTTTACCCGCTGTAAGACTTCGTAAGGGTGTGATCTTGAGAAATACGTAGTCTCCAACTTCAAACTCCAAGTCTTTTCTTCGATTATCCGCGTAGCTCTTTTGTCGACTCTGAGCTGTTTGAAGTCGTTGCCGTATCAACTTGACCTTCTCCTGAGCCTCTTCCATCCATGGAATGGTTGCCGGGTCCAGTGCTTTCGTTTCTCCAACTTCGTCCCAGTAAATCGGCGACCGGCACTTGCGTCCGTAGAGAGCTTCGTACGGAGCCATTTGAATCGACGAATGGAAGCTGTTGTTGTACGCAAACTCTACCAAGGTCATGTGTTGACCCTAGTTGCCTCCAAAGTCCAGAATGCAGGTTCGCAGCATGTCCTCGAGAGTTTGAATTGTCCGTTCTGACTGGCCATCCGTCTGAGGATGATAGGTCGTGCTCAAATTGAGTTTAGTCCCCAGAATTTCTTGAAACTTCTGCCAAAACCGGGATACAAACCGTGGATCCCGATCGGAGACGATGCTCACAGGAACACCGTGTAGTCTTACAATCTCGTCCATGTACAGTCGGGCCAACTTGTCCATTGAATACTTCATGTTCACCGGCAAGAAATGGGCCGACTTGGTTAATCGATCAACGATCACCCAAACGGCATCATGTCCCCTTTGTGTCCTCGGTAATCCTGAAACAAAGTCCATTGTGATGTTTTCCCACTTCCATTCGGGTATCTCCAAGGGTTGTAACAAACCCGATGGTTTTTGATGTTCTGCTTTCACCTGTTGGCAAATGAGACATTTCTGCACGTACTGAGCGATTTCCCTCTTCATATTGTCCCACCAATAGGTTCCTTTCAGGTCTTGATACATCTTGCTGCTACCCGGATGGATTGTATACTTGGACCGATGAGCTTCCTCTAGAATCTCTGCTTTCAACGACTCATCCTTGGGTACCACTACTCGGTTTCGATACTTCAAAATACCCTCAGGACTCAAATTGAAGTCCGTAGTTTCTTCCTTTTCCACTTTCTCTCTCCACTTTCGTACCATCAAATCTTCTTTTTGTGCCTCTTTAAGACGTTCCAGTAGAGTGGAGGTCACCCTAACATTGCTAAATATCACCTTATGGCTTCCAAGACAGGGTCTCCACTCGCACACAGATTCTAACAAATCCCACTCCTTAATCATCAATCCTGCTACTTGCACCTTACGACTCAAAGCATCTGCTACCACATTTGCCTTTCCCGGATGGTAGTTGATTGTACAGTCGTAGTCCTCCAGAAATTCCATCCACCTTCGTTGCCTCATATTCAATTCCTTCTGGGAGAAAAGGTATCTAAGGCTCTTGTGATCCGAATACACTTCGAAGGTCACCCCATATAGGTAATGCCTCCACTTTTTCAGTGCAAAGATAACTGCGGCTAGTTCCAGGTCGTGAGTCGGATAATTCTGCTCGTGAAGCTTCAATTTCCTAGAGGCGAAAGAAATTACATTCCGGTTCTGCATCAATACGCACCCCAATCCTTCTCGCGACGCGTCTGCATACACCACAAATCCGTCCACTCCATTTGGCAGTACTAGTACCGGAGCCATGGTCAACCTTCTCTTTAGTTCCTGAAAACTTGATTCACATCGGGCGTTCCAGATAAATTGACCATGTTTCTTCGTCAGGTCAGTTAAAGGTCCTGCCAGTTTGGGAAAATCCTTAATAAACCTTCGGTAGTACCCAGCTAGCCCTAGAAAGCTACGAATTTCCGTGGGGGTTTCTGGTCTCTTCCAATTTGTCACGGCCTCAACCTTCGCCGGGTCCACCGAAATACCTTCGTGAGAGATCACGTGACCTAAAAATGCTACTTTCTCCAACCAGAACTCGCATTTACTAAACTTGGCATACAGTTGATGTTCCCTTAACGTCTGCAATACCACCCTCAAATGCTCCTCATGCTCTTCGCGTGTCTTAGAGTAGACCAAAATGTTATCAATGAACACAACGACAAATCGGTCTAGATAGGGTTTAAAAACCCTATGCATCAGGTCCATAAAGGCGGCGGGAGCATTAGTCAGTCCAAAGGGCATAACGGCAAACTCGTAATGCCCGTATCTCGAGTTGAAGACAGTTTTCGGAATGTCCTCCTTCCTAATCAACAATTGATAGTATCCTTGTCGGAGGTCCAACTTGGAGAAGACCACTGCTCCTTGCAGCTGGTCAAACAACTCGTCGATGTGGGGCAGTGGATATTTATTCTTGATCATAACATTGTTTAGACCCCGGTAGTCAATGCACATCCTCAAGGTTCCGTCCTTTTTCTTCACAAATAGGACAGGAGCTCCCCAAGGAGACTCACTCTCATGAATGAATCCCCGCTCTAAAAGATCTTGTAATTGCAACTTAAGCTCCTTAAGTTCTGCAGGCGCCATTCGGTAAGGGGTTTTCGAGATAGGTGCGGTTCCAGGCAACAGGTCTATTCGAAATTCTATCTTTCTTTCCGGAGGTAAGGCTACTAACTCATCAGGGAATACATCCAGAAATTCCCTTACTACGGCCACATCTTCCACCTTTAATTTATCCGTAGGGGTGTTAATCAAAAAGGCCAAAAATCCTTGCGCCCCTCTACTTATCAGTTTCCTAGCTCGGATGCCTGAAATTAAAGCAGATGAGGCTAACCTACCCCTTATATCCAACCTTAAGGTTGCCTCGCCAGGAATGCGAAATTCTACTATTTTTGTTTTACAATCCAGTTGGGCGTTATATTTGGCTAGCCAGTCCATACCCAGAATCACATTGTACCCCTTAATGGACAAGCTAATCAGGTCTCCTAAAAATCTCTTTTCACCTACCCATACATCGCAATCCCTATAAACCATACTAGTCACCAAACGTTGATTCCCCGTAGGTGTACTAACTTCTAGGTCATATGGTAAACTAGCAGGTTTTATATCGATGCCACACATGAAATCAGGGTTAACAAACGAATGAGTGGCACCAGGATCAATTAAAACTTTGGCAAAATGGTGGAAAATAGGGATCGTACCTTCCACCACATCTGAAGACTCTGGGACCTGATGGGGCTCTAAGGAATATACCCTAGCCGGCACCTTAGGTTTGGACCCATCTCCCTTCGCTGGTCCAGTATTTGCCCTCGACGATGGTTGGCTCCCCTTTCCGTCTTGTTTCAGGACCGGGCAAATAGCTAATTGATGGTCCGCACTTCCACACCGCAGGCACTTACCCTGTTTCCTCCAGCAATTATCCTCAGTGTGGTTTGCCTTCCCACAGTGCCCACAGGGACCGCGAGGTGCCGAAGCCGAACCACTCTGAGCAATTCCCCTCTGTCTTCGCCCAGCTTGACCACCCCTAAACGGAGTCCCTCTGCCCGAACCAGACTGTCGACCACCACCCATTCCGCGTCCAAATTTAGAGGGAGTGCTCTTCTCACCTTGTCCAGACGTACTCCCAGGAAAACCACGCTTCTTAGCCTGGAAGTTTCGGACCTGCAGCCGTGCACTTTCAACTCGTTGGGCTTTTTCCATTGCCTCGCTAAACGTAGTGATTTGAGCTGCCGCGAGGTCTTTCTGAATCTCCACATTCAAACCCTGGATAAAGCGCCTCACCCGTCGTTGCTCAGTCATGATTAACTCCGGCGCAAACTTGGACAGGCGGGTGAATTGACTCTCATATTCCGCCACCGTCTGAGTCCCTTGGCGAAGCCTTATAAACTCGTCCTCCTTCCTCTCTTGGACTAGAGGAGGGAAAAACTTTGCATTAAATTCTCGGATGAAGTTCACCCAAGTCCTGGGTGTCTGCTCCCGCTCCCATTTCTGTCTAATTACGTTCCACCAGGAACGGGCCGCCCCCTCAAGCTGGAACACGGCAAAAGTGACCTGCCGTTCGTCAGGGTAATGTAGGGCCGCGAATATATCAACCATTTTCTCAAGCCATTTCTCAGCAACGTCAGGGTCAGGTCCCCCAACAAACTTTGACGGGGAAAACTTTTGAAAACGTTCTAGAGCTCTATCTTCGCTCTCAATATGATGGCCAGGGTTTCCGGGGTTAGGGTTTGGGTTCTGGCCCTGTTGTTGTACTACTTGTGCTAGTAGGTTTGTCATTTGCTGCATAGCGGGAGCTATCTGTACATTCGGGTCCATTTGCGGTCCAGGATTGGGTCCAGTTGAGGTTTCCCCCGTTTCCCTAACCGGCGTGGGTTGTCTAATACCGCGCCCGCGTCCCCGACCACTTCGTGTTCCTTCCATAGGTTTCACTCGGTCTAGGCAAAAGTACTAAACCAAAGCAGTAGCAAAACATATAAGCAACACTTAAACTTTGCACGATAACACATATTTATGCAGTCCAAGCATAATCACTAAACACATATATACAAGCCAAACACATATATACAATCAGTCAAGTCAAGTACGGCCAAGGCACGTACGTACATAAACGATCCTCCCGAGGATTGGCCTATCAAAAGAGATTTACACATAGCTAACCCTACATCCAAAACGGTTTGCTAAGGCTCTATCCCTATCCCTATGTACATGCAAAAACCACCAACTATCCAAAAGAAGCCTAAGAGTCAAGGCCTAGTCAGTCGCTGGGCTCTGGGACCCAGGCGACGAGGTAGACTCCTCCCCAGCCTCGGACCCCGCACAGGAGTCCTCGTCGTTCACTCCCTCCACTACCTCCGAACAGAGGTTTAGGATTGCACCGGCTCGATTCCTCACCTTTCGAGCCCTCTTAGACTCGCGCTCACGCGCCTCCCTAAGCTGGGCACAGAGATCATCAACTCTATCCTCAGCCTCTAGTACATCGTACTTCAGCCCCTCGATCCTCTTAGCTTGCCCCTCGTTGGCCGCCCTTAACTGATTCACCTCAACCTCAAGCTTGGCATTGGCTTTTGCCAGCTCCTTCCTTTCCTTCACACCCGCCAAAACGAGGGCATTCGGGTAAGCATAAGTGTGGCGGCACTCGCAGTGTCTACGGCGATTAGCCGGACTCCAACGTAGAACGGCCCCCTTTGGCCGGATCTGGTACTTAATCATCGGAAGCGCTACACAGGGTCGCTTGGCCGCAGGGCCATCACTAGGTCCACTGGATCTGTCCATCCTACACCAAGAGTGTAAATAAGCATCAATAAGCTTAAAAACCATAAACAATAAATCCTCAAATCAAGCAGTCCTATAACACCTAGGCTAGTTCAAACCTAGGCTCTGATACCACCTGTGACAGCCCCACTTTCCCCTAAGGCGAACCAAAGAGGTTAGTGGACTGCCTGCCCAGCTCTCGCCAGGACTAACGGTGCAAAATAAAGCGATCTATCACGTTCTGAAACTTATAATGCGCGCAAACAAAGCAAAAGGGCAAAATAACCCAAAATAAAAGAAATGAAATCCAGAGTCGGCCCTGAATGGTAACCGACCCGTCCGAAACCCAACCAAACATCGAAATACATATGCAACATAACATTAACCATTTACAAGCCACAATGGCCTTTAAAAGTGATACAAAAGTCACTACATATGTGGGTTGCCAAAACAAAAGTGAAAACGGCCCTAATGATACATTTAGGGTCCCATTTTATATACAATACAAAAGAGGCATTCATCTAGTTCATTCGGCAACCATTTACCAAAATTCATTCCAAAATAGTCATATTCCTGTAAGGAAAACAAAAGAAACGGGGTGAGCTAAATGCCCAGTGAGCAACTATCACAATAGCAGCTATGATCACATAAGCATAACCGTTCAATTCAAGTATGCAATTAGAAAGTAAATCAAATCAGTGAAAGGATACGGTTGGCTCTCAAGAGCCCATTTCCACGCTTGCAATCTTGATCCAACCTCATTGACCCTCCGTCAATGTTTAGGAATACACGACCGTAGACCTCACTTCACTTCCATTCCTTCCACCCAACATACCCCAACCGGGCCCGCACTCCAATTTAGTAGCTTTTGGTAATACTCGAGTATACCGGAACCAAGAGTCTCATTACTACAAGGTTCCTCAGTACAGTCCCCGTGGCATGACAATTTTCACGACCAACCCCTCGCCGGCTCGATCCAATTGACTACCAAACGGGGTTGAGCTTAGTAATACAGTAAGGCCGTTGGACATTCGTCCAAATGACACCAAAGCAGTTTCCATGAAATGGAATTCACCAACCAATATATCAAGTTCAGTAATGCAGTAAAACGGTAGCTAATCAGTGATACTATCAAAAGGGGTGAGGGCGGTCAAGTACACCCTCACCTTAATCAATTCCAATATCCAAGTAAGCCTTCAAGGCATCACATATACATTTAGCAAAGCCACATAGTAACAATTAAGTGAGTAGTATACTCACCAAGTGAGAAAATGATGTTTCATGCACCGTCGTTAAACGAACGTCGTGCACCACCGTTTCCTCCTAGAACAAGCAAACAAATACAATGAGACTCGATAACGAGTCACAAAACAATGCTGAGCACAACCCCAATAGGGTTTCATATGCATAAATAAGCATGATAGCAAACCAGAAATTAGAAATAGCATTAGTCTTGGCCCCGAATAGAAAAACTGTTTTGCCCTTATTGTGCGGTAATGGCGTCAATTTCACTACGATAATCGGATGGGGTGTAAGGCCCACCGTTTCGAATCTATGGAACAGGTATACAACAATGTAGAAGGTCACTCAGTCCAAATCCTAGCACAACTAGGCCAAAAATGCAGAATACCACAACCTGAACCGTAATTGCAGGTTCCCAAATCGCACTATGCTGTAATGAACACAACTCAGTCTATACAGGTCCAAATGCCGAAATTCCAAAGGCATATGTTAGCTAAGACATCCAGCTACATTTCATCAGAAGACACCAACTTCAAAATCCAAACCAATTCCAGTCAAAACAAACGATTACAAGCGCAGTTTTCACATTCTGAGCAACCCAGACCAGCAACAGTAAAATCGACATAACTCACTCTACACAAATCCAAATGACCCAAAATTTTGCAGGCACTTCAAACTCATCAATACCTACAACTTTCATGTTTTGAGTAAAGTCCAATTCAGCCTCTAACCCTATGATCTAAAACCAGACAGAATTAGGGGTTTATGAACCCTAGCTTTTCACAATTCAATCAAAACTCAAAATTGATTGCAATTACCCATAATTTGCACCTACTAGAGTCTATATAGACCATTACCAACCATCATAAACAACCACACCATCATAATCCAATTAAACCAGAAAAATCATCAATAAAATAAAAACTTCACCAAATCACTTCAAACCAAGATAAAAACCAGAAATTTCAGCACTTTAATCACTAATAAGCATAACTTAAGCTTCATAAGGTATAGGAGGGTAGTCAATCACCACTTACCAAGTAAATAAGAGAGAGGAAGATGTTGGACACCTTAGCTCTTCAAACAAACTTCACTAAACTACCTACTAGCACCCAAGGAAGGAATTTTATGGAGTGGAAATAGATGGAAGCAAGTATTTTTGGGTGATTTGAGCTAGTTGGGACTTGAAAATTGAAGAAGTTTTCTTCCTTTCTTAGCACAAGAGGGCCGGCCACCAAGGAGAAGAAATGGTGAATTTTTGAGCAATTTTTAAGATATTTACCCTTTGGTCAAAAAGGTTAAAAATTGGAATAGTAAATCTTAACTTGGAACCACTAAGAGGGTGACACTTGTCACACCATTAATGCAATCTTATCACTTCCTTTTCCTCCCACATCAATCATTTCACACACTCTACTTATCTCTTAACACCCGATAAATTTTACACAGTATCCGGAATTTAACCTTATTGGCCGAATTTTTCCGAACTTTTCGTACTAGTGGGTCTCACGTCCGTTATTTATCCTTAATTTTTCAAAAACTCTTCAATACTAGAAAAATTATCTAAAAACTATATTTGCTCATAAAATCCACCAAGAAAATATTTCTAAGCTAGAAAACGCAGAAAACATGCTATTAAGGGAACTAAAACCCTAGGAAAATAATTAGGGTTTTGCGGGTTCTCACAGCTCTTTTCCCAAAATTGCCCCTATTCTGAACTCGAAGATCTTGAACTTTGTTTTACTTTTATCACTCAACAGGGACTTTCAGCATCGAATCTTTTTGCATCTTTCCTTGCATTTATTTTCCTTGTTTTTTCTTTTTGCCTCTTTTCCTTTTCCCTCAACTTGGTGAGTTTTCACATGGTGAGTAGCGTCAGCCTCATACCCAAACAATTCAGAAATACAGCTAAAATTTTCCAGCATCAGAAATTTTCTTGACAGGGCTATTGCAAAGAACAGAAGTCAGGACTTTCGATTTTTGTAATGGGGTCAGGTATGGTGTTTTAGAAAAGTTAAGGCTTGAAGGCAGATTTTAAAAATGGTTTGAAGAATTTGAGATCGCATTGTTGCGCCAACCCTATTTTAGGGTTAAATCAGAATTTGCCCCAGTTTATGCTCAATTGAGGCTTTTTCTCTTGCAATTTCTTTCTTCTTTTGACTTTTTCGGCCTTTTGCCATTCTTTGAAATTTTCAAAATTTGCCCCAGCTTATTTGTGAACTGAGGTTCTCATTTCTTCTTTTATCTTTTGATTTTGTGGCTTTTCACTTTTCACTTCTTGAAATTTTCCTTTTCAACTCAAACTTGCCCCAGTGTGGGGTTTGCGATTCTCAGGGGTTGCCAAATGAAGTATTTTATTCTGAAGGCTCAAAAGGGATAACTAGGGATAGAATGCTTGATCGGAAAAGAAGAGGGCCTGACTTCTATTCCGTTCCTTACAATAACTCTGAAAGGAAACTTGCGAAATTTTTTTGCATGTATCTGAATTAACTGACTGAGGAAGACCCTTGTTCATCCATATTTGTGAAACATAGGCGATCCACGCGGACAAAACTCTTCCTTTTCTTTCTTTTCTCTTTTTCTCTCTCTTTTCTTTCGAAAATTGGAACCCAAGTGGAATCAAATTTCCCCAATTTGCGGTTCCCTCCTTATTCTAGCATTTTTGCTTTTCCCTTTTTCTTCCTTTTTTTTTTCTTTCTCAAAATTCCCCAATCTCCTTCCCCAATGTGGGGTGCGATCATATGTGCAGTCGAAAAGAACCACCAATTTTTAGCTCAAATGAGGATGCAAGGGATGATCAGTGTTTAGGTTGTAGAAATGACGGCCAAAGTATCATTCTTACACCTCATGACAACCAAAGTAGCGAAATGGTCATTGAAAATCCATTCCTCTTTTTGATATTTGAAAATTTTCCAATATAGGGTAGTGATCATTAGGGCTCTTATTTGAAACGAAATTATTCTTTTAAAGGCTCAAATGGGAGAGCAAATGATAAAATCTGTATAGGTAGAGAAATGAATGCTCAAAGTATCATTCCAAATTTTCAAAATAAACAAGAATAATGTACATTTTTGCTTTCACTTAGATGTGAATTGACCCGGGTTAAACCAATGGGCATTTTTCCAAGCAAAGTTCGGTCCAATTTGCCATTTATCAATCAATGTGACTTATTTTATTCTGGGCCAATAGAAGTGGGCAAAAATATGAATTGTACAGTGAAAGAGAAAAGGTATCTCATTGGGCCTTTTGAGTGACCTCTTTCAATCTTGAGCACTCTTATTGTGTAGCTCAGATCACCAATTTAGTGTACACAAGGATTTTAGAAAGCATACACTTGCGAATTTTTCAGGCTGGAGGTTGAAAACAAATCCCAATTTAGTCTTATTTCTTAAAATTCATCATGAAATCTCTAATGAGTAAGAATAAAGAATGAAATGTACATATACACAAGACAATAATTGTCAAAAAATTTTATTGCTGAAAAAGTTTGAAACAAAAATTCCTGTTCAATTACGATACAAATGAGAAGAGAGAAACTTGTAAAGAGCTCCACATATACACTTTTTGTCTCCTTTTATTTTGGAACAAAATGTATTAACAAATCAAATATACAAAATTTTCCTTTGAAAAACAATTACAACATCTCTCAGAGGCTTTAGCGTAGAGCTTCCAGATGGATCATTATGTTTTCATTGTAGGATCTGCCCAAAATCACACAATACTTGCAATTTTGACACTTTATTAGATCGGAAGTGCCATCAGATACAGAAAAATATTTTCCCTTTACTGAAGTATTTTTATGAATGCAGGGAAGGGGGAAAACAAAAGAAAAATACCCTGAATTAGCAAGCAAGATTATAAAATCGGTATGCATGTCCTATGGGGGAACCCTTTTATGCCAAGGGTAGGCCTAGCATGAAAATGCAATCCTCTAGGGTAGGCACTATACCATACCTGACGGATCTGATCAACTCATTAAGTGAAAAATAATTTTGAAAAATTTGGTCAATTGGAGTGACGAGAGACACTTTGTCAAAATGAGGTCAACGTCCGAATGGATTGATCACTTTTGATCGATACAAGAATTTGTAAAAACGCACGGGTTTGACCTTGACGAACTTCCTATCGAAGAGATTGGAATTCGTTGACCAAATTTTTTCAGTGAAGCACGGGTCAAAACCCCGGCCAGTTTGCTCATGGTTGAAAATCTAGGACTCACCACTACCAGGCATCCACATCCTTACCGCCTTCAATGGCTAAGTGAGGATGGTGAAGTACGAGTCTTCAAACAAGTACGCATTCCCTTCTCCATTGGTACTTACATTGATGAAATCGTGTGCGACGTAGTGCCAATGCATGCTACACATATCATTTTGGGAAGGCCCTGGCAATTTGACAAACATGTCACATTCGATGGAAGAGCCAATACGTACACACTTTTGTACGATGGCAAACGTAAGGTCCTGACACCTCTCACACCTGCACAAGTTTATGAGGACCAACTACTTTTGCAAAGGGAGTGTGAACAAGACCGTCAAAGGAGGAAACTCAAGGTGGTCGACCCTGGTAAAAGCTCCACGTCAACGAGTGAGCCATCAACCAAGGGTCAAGAGAGCACACCTAGGGGTGTACGTGACAAACCACCTGACGCACCTCCCACTAGGAAGCACAACATGATTATTAAGGCTAAAGATGTTAGAAAAGTGGTGAACTCTAATCAGCCTATACTTCTCATGATTTGCAAGCATGTGCTCTTGGATGTTGCTGAGCTCGACAAAGCGTTGCCTGCGTGCATAGTTGCTCTTTTGCAGGAATTTGAGGATGTTTTCCCTGACGAGGTCCCTGATGGCTTACCACCCGTTCGGGGAATTGAACACCAAATCGACCTCATTCCTGGAGCACCATTGCCCAACAAACCTGCTTACCGCATGGGCCCTAAGGAGACCAAGGAGCTTCAAAGGCAAGTTGATGGCCTTTTAGGTAAGGGTTGGGTAAAGGAGAGTCTAAGCCCTTGCGCTGTACCTGTGATACTTGTTCCCAAGAAGGACGGTACTTGGCGCATGTGCACTGACTGTCGGGCTGTGAACGCTATCACTGGCAAATATCGTCATCCCATTCCCAGACTTGATGATATGCTTGATGAGCTCGATGGTGCTATTATTTTCACCAAGATTGACTTGAGGAGTGGCTATCATCAAATTAGGATGAAGGAAGGCGATGAGTGGAAAACAGCCTTCAAAACCAAGCATGGTCTCTATGAGTGGTTGGTCATGCCCTTTGGCTTGACAAATGCCCCTAGCACCTTCATGCGACTCATGAACCACGTCTTGAGACACTTTATTGGTAAATTTGTCATTGTTTACTTTGATGACATCCTGATCTATAGTCGTAGTGAGCATGAGCACTTGAAGCATGTACGGTTAGTTCTTGAGACACTTCGACAGGCGCGTCTATACGCTAACCTCAAGAAGTGCACCTTTTTTACTAACGAGCTTGTGTTTTTAGGCTATGTGGTAAGTTTGCAGGGCATCAAGGTAGACAAATCCAAGATTGAGGCCATCGAGCAATGGCCCACTCCCACATCCGTTCCTGACATCCGCAGCTTTCTTGGATTGGCGGGCTTTTACCGACGATTTGTCCAAAATTTTAGCACTATTGCCGCCCCATTGACCGCCGTGACAAAGAAGGATGACAAGTTCCACTGGGGGGAATCACAAGAACAAGCGTTTCTCGCCCTTAAGGATACACTCACCCATGCACCTGTGTTAGCATTACCAAACTTTAACAAGACCTTTGAAATTGACTGTGATGCTTCTGGTGTAGGTGTTGGAGCAGTCCTCATGCAAGACAAGAGGCCGTGTGCCTTCTTTAGCGAGAAATTAGGGGGAGCTGCACTGAACTACCCCACGTACGACAAGGAGTTGTACGCTTCAGTGAGGGCCTTGGAGACCTAGCAACACTACCTTCGGCCTCGGGAGTTCGTGATACACACTGATCACGAGTCATTGAAGTACCTCAAAGGCCAACCCAAGCTAAGCAAGCGCCATGCCAAATGGGTAAGCTTCATTGACACTTTCTCCTACGTGATTAAATACAAGACTGGCAAGACGAATGTGGTCGCTGATGCTTTGTCACGTAGACACTCCTTACTTGCCTGTCTTGATGCTAAGTTGCTTGGGTTCGAAATGGTTAAAGACCTCTACACTAATGATCATGACTTTGGTGATATATATGCTGTGTGTGTTAAGAATCCACAGGGAAAGTACTTTTTGCATGATGGATTCCTATTTCATGTAGATAAACTATGTGTGCCTAACTCTTCCATTCGTGATCTTTTGATTCGAGAGGCACATAGTGGTGGTCTCATGGGCCACTTTGGCATTACCAAGACTCTGGCTATTGATATGAATGCGCGGATCTAGACGAACAATCAAGTTGAAAAGGGCGGCACGTACCCCCTCTAAACCCCGAGTTGATGAACTAAGATGAATCTCAACCCCACAACTAACGATTTAGTGAAGCAACGATCTGGATAGAAGAACGCCACAATCAAGGTGAATACTTGGTTGATAAGTTCAATCTGAATAACTCAAGAAAACTCTCAAGTATTCAAGCAAAGCTCTCTTGGAAGAGAAAAGTGAATAAACTCACAAAATTATGTAATTTCTGGATCCTTTAACAAGGAGGAAGTAGGACTATTTATAGCCTTTACAAGCATTAACCCTAATCCCAAAATTGACTAAACTAACCCTACCAATTAATGACAAGGATTCGGCCAGCCCTAAGAGTTTAATGGACTGACCTTAACTAATATTTAACTATAAAAAGATAAATAATAGAACTAGCTTAACTCTTCCTTAAGCGTGACCGCTAGGTGAGGGCACGCCTAACTAGCAACAGGCGCTGGAGGGTCTTCTACTTGGAGCAATGTGTAAAGTTTTGAATCTTCATTCTCCAAGCCTTCAATAATCTTTAAATCATCTCCAATGCGGCCTTGGATTGTACTCACAAGGGCTTGTAAAGATTCACGCATCTTCTTGGCACGAGCTCTTGTGACTGAACCACTTGGTACTTGAATGACTTGTGCAACTTGTGTTTGACCAGCCTTGAGTCCCTCATCAATCCCCTCCTCTTGTAGGCGATTTGTCCCCAAATCAAGCTCGTCGTCTGCATGAAAAGGACTCAAGTCAGCCACATTGAATGTAGCATGTACTCCATACTCACCTGGAAGGTCAAGTTTGTAGGCATTGTCATTGATGCGCTCCACAACTTGAAATGGCCCATCACCCCGTGGAAGTAGTTTGTTGCGCCTTTGGTTTGGAAAACGCTCCTTTCTCATGTGTATCCAAACCCAATCACCTGGTTCAAACACCATCTGGCGACGTCCCTTGTTGGCACTTTGAATGTATTGAAGGGTACGTTTCTCAATATTAGCTCTAGCTTTGGTATGCAAATCCCGCACGAGCTCAGCCTTTTTCTTACCATCTAGGTTAACTCTCTCAGAAATAGGTAAAGGAGACAAGTCTAAAGGTGTGAGAGGGTTAAATCCATAAACAATTTCAAAAGGTGAAAATTGAGTAGAAGTATGCACAGTGCGATTATATGCAAATTCAACATGAGGCAAGCAATCCTCCCAAGTTTTAATGTTCTTTTTAATAACCGCTCGCAATAATGTAGATAAAGTCCGATTAACCACTTCAGTTTGTCCATCAGTTTGTGGGTGACTAGAAGTAGAAAAAAGCAATTTAGTCCCTAGTTTACACCACAAAGTTTTCCAAAAGTAGCTAAGGAACCTTACATCCCTATCAGAAACAATGGTACGAGGTACCCCATGTAAACGCACTATGTCCCTAAAGAATAAATCAGCCACATGTTTAGCATCATCAGTTTTATGGCAAGGAATGAAGTGAGCCATCTTTGAGAAACGATCAACTACCACATAAATGGAATCATGCCCTTGTCTAGTTCTAGGTAATCCAAGTACAAAGTCCATAGACAAATCTACCCAAGGTTCATGTGGGATGGGTAAAGGAGTGTAGAGTCCATAAGGATGTACCTTTGATTTTGCTTGGTGACAAGTTACACACCTTTGTGTATGCCTCTCAACATCCCTCTTCATGCGAGGCCAGTAGAAATGCTCTTGGAGAATTGACAAGGTCTTGGCCACTCCAAAATGTCCCATGAGGCCTCCACCATGAGCCTCTCTAACCAACAAAAGTCGCATGGAGCACATTGGAATACATAGTTTACCTTTGTAGTACAAGAACCCCTGCGACATAGAATAATGCTCACGAGTAACTCGTGGCAAGGTTGTGAAAATCTCACCAAAGTCTAGGTCAGCTGCATATAAATCCTTAATGAATTCAAAGCCAAGCAACTTAGCGTCTAGTGTAGTGATTAGTGTATACCTTCTAGAAAGTGCATCAGCCACTACATTAGTCTTTCCAACCTTATATTTGATGACAAACACAAAACTATCAATGAAAGCCACCCACCTCGCATGCCGTTTGCTCAATTTGGTTTGTGATTTGATGTGTTTGAGCGACTCATGATCAGTGTGGAGTACGAATTCCCGAGGTCTGAGGTAGTGTTGCCAAGTTTGGAGAGCTCGCACCAAGGCCATCAATTCCTTGTCATAAGTTGAGTAGTTCAACGAGGCACCATTCAACTTCTCACTAAAGTAGGCCACTGGTTTCCCCTCTTGAATGAGTACAGCTCCAATACCTATACCAGAAGCATCACACTCTACTTCAAAAGCCTTGTCAAAATTAGGTAAACTTAATACAGGTGCATGTGTGAGCTTGTGTTTAAGTAATTGGAAAGACTTAGCTTGGTCTTCTTCCCATTGGAATGGCACATTTTTCTTGATAATGGCTGTAAGTGGGGCAGCAATGGTGCTGAAATCCTTGACAAAGCGTCTATAGAAGCTTGCCAAGCCATGGAAACTCCTTACCTCACTTACACTGGTTGGTATTGGCCATTCATTTATGGCCTTCACCTTTTCTTGGTCAACTCGTATTCCCTGGTCACTCACAACATAACCTAGGAAGACAAGTTGATTAGTGCAAAAAGTACACTTCTTAAGGTTAGCATAGAGGCTCGCCTTTCGAAGTGCATCTAAGACCATTCGTACATGCACAACATGCTCTTCTGTACTCTTACTATAGATTAATATGTCATCAAAGTAGACTACCACAAATTTCCCAATAAAAGAACGCAAAACATGGTTCATTAACCTCATGAAGGTACTAGGTGCATTAGTTAAGCCAAAAGGCATGACCAACCACTCATACAGACCATGTTTTGTTTTAAATGCTGTTTTCCACTCATCCCCTTCTTTCATGCGTATTTGGTGATAACCACTTTTCAAGTCAATCTTAGTAAATATAATAGCACCATGTAACTCATCAAGCATGTCATCTAATCGAGGTATGGGATGGCGATACTTTACCGTTATGGCATTTATGGCTCTACAATCGGTGCACATCCTCCATCCTCCATCTTTCTTTGGCACAAGTAGGACAGGTACAGCACAAGGACTTAAACTCTCTTGAATCCAGCCCTTACCAAGCAAGTCCTCTACTTGCCTTTGTTGCTCCTTAGTTTCCTCCGGATTAGTCCTATATGGTGCCTTATTAGGAAGGGAAGAGCCAGGAATGAAATCAATTTGATGTTCTATTCCCCTCAAAGGTGGCAACCCATTAGGTATATCCTCAGGAAATACGTCTTGGTACTCCTGTAAAAGGTCAGCAATAGCACTAGGCAAAGAAGCACCAAGTTCATTAGTGAGCAAAGACTCTTTACAAAACAAGATAAGCAAAATCTGGTTAGAGTGCAAAGCCTTTCGCACATCTCTAGTTCTAGCAAGCATGATGGATTTTCTCTCCTTTTTCCCTTCAATGGCCGAATGTGAAGTGTCAATTTTATGAGAAGATGGTTCGGCCATTTTGCTCTTTGTATCATGCAAATTTTTCTTTTTATTGTCACAATGCATGTCATATTCCTTTTGCAACCCAATTTGGTCCTCATGCACTTGTTGAGGTGTAAGAGGTGCAAGTGTGATCTTTTTAGTATTATGCACAAAGGAATACTTATTCAAGAATCCATCAAAAATGACCCTTTTATCAAATTGCCATGGCCTTCCCTAAATAATATGAGTAGCTTGCATAGGCACAACATCACATAAAACATCATCTTTATATCTACCAATGGCAAAATTAATTAAAACTTGCTTATGAACACGTACCTCACCACTATTATTCAGCCATTGTAGTTTGTAAGGTCGGGGGTGATCACTTGTTGGCATGCTCAATCGTTCCACCATGAGTGCACTAGCAACATTGGTACAGCTACCTGGGTCAATTACCAAGCTACAAAGCTTGTCCATCACATGGCACCTTGAGTAAAATATGTTCTCTCGTTGAAGGTCATCTCTACTAGCTTGAGTAGTTAGAGCTCGCCTTGCAACCATACCAACTTTACCATGAGCTAGTATCTCCTCAAATTCCTCATCTTCCTCAACCAAGGGAGGCATGTCCTCACACTCATCCTCCTCATCCGTTTGTACTTCCCCATTTGGTAGCATAAGCATAACCCTTTGATTTGGGCATTGGGAAGCAATATGTCCAAACCCTTGACACTTAAAGCACTTAGTGTCTCGGTATCGAACTTTGCTTACCTCATGAGTAGGCCTACCATCGCCCCTTGAGGGTGGTTTTGAGGAAGGTGCATTCGGCCTTAGTGACTCCTTGGTTGTCCCACCTTGTTTGGCCAAGGGGAATGCACTAGAGGGGCTGACTTCCCTCTTGAAGGGTTGGTTCCTCCAATTTCCAGCTTGAAAGTTGGAATTTTGTCGAATTGGACCCCTCCTCTTGAGCCTCCTTTCAATCTTAATAGCCTTGTCTAGCATATCATGGAGGTCCACATAATGGTGCATCTCCACTTGATCCGCTATTTCAGGCCTCAATCCACTTAAAAATCGTGCCATAGTAGCTTCCCGGTCCTCGACAATGTCGGCCCTTAACATGGCTATCTCCATCTCCTTATGGTAGTCCTCCACGCTTTTGGCTCCTTGTGTTAAATTTTGAAGTTTGAGGTACAAGTCACGGTGGTAGTGACTAGGAACAAAGCGTTTCTTCATGACACCCCTCAATTCGGTCTATGTAGTGATAGGGTATTCACCACTTCGCCTTCTACTAGTAGTGATTTGATCCCACCACACTATGGCGTAGTCGGTGAATTGCATGACTGCAAGTCTCATTTGCTGCTCCTCGGTGTAATCATTGCAATCAAAGATCAACTCCACTCGTTTCTCCCATTCCAAATAGACATCGGGGTCGGATTTGCCTTGGAAAGTAGGCAATTGCATTTTAACGCCTTTGATTGGATCCACACCAGCTTTGCGGTGTTTATTCTTCCATGTCCTCGACCCATATTCCTCCTCGGAGTTGGAACTTTCATAGTCACGGGTTGGTGCTTTGTGTCTCCGGGACTTAGAATTGGTTTGGGAGTGTTCGAGACTATCCATCCTCTCATGCAATGGTTCTAATTCCTGTTTCATTAGCTTGAGCAATTTGTCAGTCATAGCTTCCATCACAAGTTTAATATCAAAAGGAGTAGTTTCCTTCCCTTCGGACATGTTGAGGGATTCCTGCAAAAATAGAGTTAGTGGAAATAACACCTCACTCACTCCCTTAGTATATCACTCACACTCGTGTTTCACTCAAGTGTATGAAAACACTCTAATGATCTCACCAATCACTTCTCAAGTCACTAGATTGCTTTTCTTGAAGAAATCAGAATTTTCTTGAAGAAATTCAATCAAACTTGAACCAAAATACACCCAAGTGTGGCGGATGAAGGCTGTGAGTTGTGGAAGCTTATTGGACTGATTGTAAGACACAAAGAGGAGATGTATAATACGCTGGAAAAAACACCCTAAGCTGTCCGCCTAAAAAAAAAAAAAAAAGAAACCAAAAGAAATAAAAAAAGAAAGTTTGGTTTGTGACTAGTAGCTAATTTTAGGAGTTAACTACCAAGTGGAATCCAAAACTGATTAGGACTCTTGGGACTTGTAAACCACGTTTTTATTGGCTGGAAATACTATAAAATAGGCACCAAAGGTCGGCTGGGCAGTTGGCACAAATCACAATCAAGAAACAAAAGCAAGAGGCGGCTACAAAGTAGGAAACCCTATCTTATCTTCCCACCTTTTGTGGCTATCTAATAGCAAGGTTTCTTGGTTGTTTTGGGGTGTGAATGGCTGCTGGTTTTCTGGTATTTCGTGGACAAAGAGATGCGGCCAATAGTTCAAGATTGAAGGCAACAAGGTTTGTTCTTTCAACCCAAGTTCGGCTAGGCTACCCAAGCAAACTATTTCTTGTTCTTGAAATCCGATTTATGTTTTCTTTTTCTTTCTTGCGTTGATTTATTTTTTTATTTTATTTTTATTTTTATTTTTTTGCAAGATGGATCTTTCTTTCTTTTTCAATTCGGATCCTACACACAAGAAACAAGATTTTTGTGTCAAATTTGAGCAAAGGCAGCCGCAAGTTCGAGTACAAGAACTTTGGTTTTGTTTTGAAGGTTCAAGATTTGGAAAGATTGAGAACAAGATTTTCAAGAACCCTTGTTTTCCCACCCAAGAACTTCAAGATTCAGTCAAAATTTCCAGATTTCAGGAGTTTGAACAACAATATTCAACAAAAACTTGATGGCAGCCCACGAAAATTCAAGAAACTACAAAACTCTAACTTCAAGAAATTCAAGATATCAACTTTGCAGCCCAAGAACTTCAAGATTCAATCCCCACAATATCAAGGACGCTAGGAAATTTCAAGGTCAGCCATGGTTTCATCAAGACACAACCAGAAAATAGGTTTTTCCCTCTCTTTTTCGGATGAACAGTGTTTTCGGGTGAATAGTACCCAATGAACAGTAACTTTTTTTTTTTGTTTTTTTTGTTTTTTTGGATGACTCTATATGAATTCAAGACTTCAAGATACAAGACACAAGACCCACGAAATCAAGACACACGATGGATGAATTGCGGACAACAACAAACATGAAATTTCAAGACAATCAACGAAAACAAGGATAAACAACAAGAACCAAGACAAAACCCTAGCCGCTTATGGAATTCCTAAACGACCAGAATTTAACACTATAAGAAACGGAAAAAAAAAATTTTTTTTTTTTTAAGGAAAACTTACAAGATGCAATGGGATATACTTGATGTCGTCGACTAGCTCGAGATACCAACTGATATGAATGCGCGGATCTAGACGAACAATCAAGTTGAAAAGGGCGGCACGTATGACCCCTCTAAACCTCGAGTTGATGAACTAAGATGAATCTCAACCCCACAACTAACGATTTAGTGAACCAACGATCTGGATAGAAGAACGCCACAATCAAGGTGAATACTTGGTTGATAAGTTCAATCTGAATAACTCAAGAAAACTCTCAAGTATTCAAGCAAAGCTCTCTTGGAAGAGAAAAGTGAATAAACTCACAAAATTATGTAATTTCTGGATCCTTTAACAAGGAGGAAGTAGGACTATTTATAGCATTTACAAGCATTAACCCTAATCCCAAAATTGACTAAACTAACCCTACCAATTAATGACAAGGATTCGGCCAGCCCTAAGAGTTTAATGGACGGACCTTAACTAATATTTAACTATAAAAAGATAAATAATAGAACTAGCTTAACTCTTCCTTAAGCGTGACCGCTAGGTGAGGACACGCCTAACTAGCAACAGGCGCTGGAGGGTCTTCTACTTGGAGCAATGTGTAAAGTTTTGAATCTTCATTCTCCAAGCCTTCAATAATCTTTAAATCATCTCCAATGCGGCCTTGGATTGTACTCACAAGGGCTTGTAAAGATTCACGCATCTTCTTGGCACGAGCTCTTGTGACTGGACCACTTGGTACTTGAATGACTTGTGCAACTTGTGTTTGACCAGCCTTGAGTCCCTCATCAGCTATGTTACAAGAGCACTTTTACTGGCCCCACATGCGTAGGAATGTTGAACGCATGGTTGGTAGGTGTGCTACTTGTCACAAGGCTAAGTCCAAGACAAATCCACATGGTTTGTATACCCCGTTACCTATCCCTCACCATCCCTGGGTTGACCTGTCTATGGACTTCGTACTAGGTTTGCCTAGATCGCCAAGGGGTAATGATTCTATATTTTTGGTGGTTGATAGGTTTTCTAAGATGGCTCATTTTATTCCCTGTCACAAAACTGACGATGCATCTCATATTGCTACTCTATTCTTCAAGGAAATTGTCCGTTTGCATGGTATGTGTAGACACCAAATTTTGGTGTAATTTCATTTACTTTTTATTTTAGTTTTTTATTTGTCATGTCAGTTTTATTTGATTTTTAGTTTCTAGTTTCTAGCATAGAATTTCTTGAAAAAAAGAAAAAAAGGGGAAAAAGAGGGAAAAGAGAAAATTGTTCACAAAATATGTTTATTTCTTTTGGCATTTTATTTATTTTTATTAAATTATTTTGAAAAAAAGAAAAAAAAGAGAAAAATGATGAAAAATGAAAAATGAAAGAAAAGATTGAAAATGGTAACTTTGTTGTTTTTAGTTTGTTTATTTTGATGTAATTGTACTTAAAATTGTTGTTTTTTTTATTATTTAGTTTTACTATTATTTTTGTTAAATTATTAAGTTCAAAAAAAAAAAAAGAGAGAATACGCGACTTGCAAGCTGCGTTTTTGCAGCTTGCAAGGAAGGGCTCATAGCAGCCCTCTGGCTGCAAATATAGAAGAAGTGTTTAGGGTTGTGAGGTTTCCATATAAATAGAAAGAGAGCCAGCAGCCGCAGGAGAGGCTCTCGGATGAGGAAAAGAAAAATAGCGTCGAAAAAAAGAGAGCAGGGGGGAAAAAGAAAGAAAGAGGTTGGAGCTACGGAGGGAGGTGACGAGCTGATGAAAAGAAAAATTGGGAAGCCAAGAGAGAGTGAAACCGAGAACTGGAGAAGAAAAGGGAAACAGGGGGAGAGAGTGCTTAGGTTGGGAGTGACTGAGAGAGAGTGGGAAGAGAAAAGAGCGGAGCGTGAGAGTTCTTCGACAGCGGAGGAAAAGGAAAACAGCGGAGGAAAGAAACTGATTGCTGGGAAGGAGGGAGGATAAAGACCTCATCTTTTGATCGCATCAAGCCTTAGTCGAAGGAAAAGAAACCCAAAGGTAACAGCTTTCCACTTTGAAGTTTGTTTATGAGTTGTTGGGCTATGTTAACATGCTGAAAGTTTCTGCCTTTACACCTTTTGTCATCCTCCATGCGAATTTTATTTGTGAATTTGCGTGGGTTTGGCTGAGATTTGGGACGGGTAGGATTTGTGTTTAGCAATGGGGGGTATACGACAAATCCATGATGCTTCTGTTTAACGTTCATGGTTGATTCTGCTGTATTTGAATGAACAAATCCAGAAAAACGGCATACGACTTTTGGACAGCTTCGTTTGATTTTCTTGGTCGTTTATGTGTGGTGGTTTTTCTTGTTTTTTACCTTGTTTGTTTGGATAACAGAGTCAAGAGTGTTTGTCGTTTAGTTAAAAACTATGATTTTGGTTGAAAATTGTTGAACAAGCTGCGGTCACCAAGAGCTTAAGAACAAAAGTTGCGGAATCAACCTCGGCTGGAATTTACAGAAGGCATGAGTTTCGTCGTGACCTTTAGCACCAGTTTCTTTTCTATGTGCTTTGTTTGTTTGAATGTCAAAGTCATGTCTTGTTTGTTTAGTTCCAAAGTTTGGATGTCAGATCGAGAAAACTTCAGTTAAAGTATGCATTTGAAGTCTGATTTTGGTAAAAACGCTAGCAGTTTTGCTTGGTTTTAGAGTTGCCGTTTGAAAAATTTTACAGCAGTTTCTTTCCTTTCTTTTGTTGTCGATTAGAACCAGATATGCCATCTTAATCCTACAAACAAAATTTCATGTTTTGATTAGGGTCAATAATTTCTGGTTTGATGAATTTGTTTGTATGATGAAATGGATGTATTTGCTGCTAAAAATTGCTGAAGTTTTGGAAACAAAAAGGCAGCAGCATGCGTTGGTTCTTGATTTGCAGAAGCTTGTTTTGTAGCTTTGAATGAAAACCTGCATGAAACTTTTCCAACAAGTGCATTATTTAGACATGTTCAGCCATGTTTTGATTGGAATTTGTTTCAAAGCCGTGGCATAAATTTGGTTTGCTGAGATTACGTGAAGTTGCAGCAGCTTTCTTTCTTCAAATGTTTGCATGTTTTCCAGATTTTTGCATGAGATTTTTTCTAAGTTTCTACCTGTTTGGATGATGATGGTTATGTGGTTTGCTGCCTAGATTAAAGCTGTGTGTTTGGAGTTTGAAATCTGATTTTTTGAAAGCAAGCTACGGGCAGATTTTGTTTTTTTTGGCTGCTGAAAGCTTAAGGAAAACGTTGCAGAAGCTTGTTTTCTTTTTCTCTTCGTGGATTGCATGCCTTGCATGAAGAAATGATTTCTACAAATTGCCTCTTAACCCCCTCAAGTTTCACCTTATGCTATTATGACCCACAAAATTGAGAAAACTAATCAATTGGGTCCCTGTGATTTTTGCAGCAATGCACTATGGCCCAACTACATTCCAATCTCTTGCATTTGAGTCCTAAAGTATTTGCATTTGAACCATTACTTGCCTTTTTCTTTGCTTTTAGACCCTTGAAGTTCCTAAAAATGTTTAATTAGGCTTGAATGCTTGGTTAATGTTTGCAATTTGGTCCTTGGCGACCTCAATTTTTCCACTCAATTGTTTGTTTGCTTTCATTTGTTTAGATTGTACTTAATGCAAGAGTTTAAGAACTTTGTGTCCAAATGAGCTTGTGTTTGCCTATTTTCTTTAATTTTTCTGAAATAAATTGGCTTTGACCTTTTTCTTGCTCTTAGACTTTCAAGGTTTCTAAAATGTTTCCGTTGGCTTTGAATGGTTGATTAATGCTCGCAATTGGGTCCTTGGTGGATCCCTTTATTAGAAACTATGTATTATTTGATTTTATTTAAATTGCAATTAGGGGAGCTTTGATGATTTTGCTATACTTTACTATTTGAGGTACCTTGACCTTTTTATTGTTTTGAAGCCATTTTTCTTTCATTTGGACACCATTCAAAGGGGGCGGTATAATTTCTTTTACCCCTTTTGTTTCTCTCCTATGTGGACTAATGTGCTAATTGAAATTTGCATGTCTATTTGCTTTCCTAGCCTCTCCTTATTTCCTTTCATTTATTTCTTTCACTTAAGTTATTCTTTTAATGGGGTATGTGTACACCTCTTGGCTTGTAATAGATAAGGCTGTGGCGAGCAATTTGGTCCATTCTCCCCTTCCCCTTTTGTTTTAGTTAGTGAATGTAATAGGTTCATTAGCTTGGTTGCATGCCTACGTGTTAAGTGTTACTCGTTTTATTAGGCTCATTGCATCTAGTCGAGCATGCTAAGTGTTATGTGCTATGTGTTTATGAGTGTTTTGGCATGTCTACTAGCTTTCCGTAGTGTAGATGAATGGAATGGATGAATGTACGTTTCCACTAGTCCAACGCTAGTCGGAATTCATAGAATGGGCTAGTCCAATGCTAGACCCTTAGGGATTTCCCCTCGTTAATACATGTTTGCATGTTCATTACATGTCATGCATTATTTTTAGTTTTATCATTTGGCAGGATCATCGAACCCCTTTTTCCCTCATTTTAGGTTTTGCATCCCATACTAGATATAGGGTTCATTTGCTTGAGAGTCCCCTTCTGATAAGGGAAACGAGCGAGTGTGGCTACTCGATAGCCTTAGCACGCTAGTTTTGCTTTCTAATCAAAGGGAAAATCGAAGTCGAAAGGTTAGGAGTCATTCCCATACCCGACCTGATGCATTCCTTTAGGTTCATTCATTCTCATTTATCACTTACTCATTTTTTTTTCAATTCACATTTCCTCATTACTTTTCCTTTCCTTATTGTTCAATTTTGGTTTCTACTTCACAAAATTGCACTTAATTACGATCTATATACACTTATCACTATATTTCATACACTTGGATTTCCATACAAATTCACACATGCACCTTTCCATACGCTTGCACACAAACACTTGGACTTTTCATACAATTTCACACGTGCACCTTTCCATACGCTTGCACACTTGCACTTTAGCCATCATTTGCATTAATCGACCTCTATAAGGTTTTCCTTTATTGGCCGCCACAATTCATGTGGTTGGGACCAAAAACCTTACAAGAGACATCTTAGAATCTAGGGTTTTGCATTTCATGTAGCACATCCAAATGTAATAAATTCTTTGGTTAAAACAAGAAAATCTTTGATTAAATCACGCAACTAGCTTTGGCTAGGTCAAAGGGGTGCCTTGGATTGTATCCTTGCCTTCCCCTTTGTCAAATGTGACTCCCGAACCTTTTTCCTTGGTTTACGTGGACTAGGAGTCTTTTAAAAGGGGTTTCTTACTAATTTTTTCTCATTTTTCTTAAAAAATTCATTTTTTGGGTGACTTGGTACACCTTAACTCATTACCAAGTGGCGACTCCGTATTTTGTTTCAAAAAAACCCTTTTTAAACTATAATTTTGGGTCAAATCGTCGCATTTTCACAACCCCCATTTAGACCCATTTTCCTTTTAAATCACAATTCATTTTCCAAACCACAAATTGAATCAAAAAATACATTTTTAAACCATTTATTTATTTATCAAAAAATGGGGCGCGACAGTTGGCGACTCCACTGGGGACATTCGAGAGTCCGAGCAAATTTGATTTAATCAACCATTTTCTTCTTTTAACCTTTTTATATATTACATTTGGGTGTTTAGGATTGCATTTTTCCTTTTATTAGGATTTTTGCATTTCACGCGTATCCAACTACTCCCTCGCTCGCGAAATGTATGATTGGTTGATTGGATGTATGTTTACTTGTTTATCTCGCGCTTGCATTGCATTTGGGTGGGGGACATCACCTTAGAGCCTCGCGTTGGTTCTTGATCCCTCCCCTCCAAACGAGCACTAGCATACGTGCATACGCTTTAATTATTTTTACCCCTCATTTATTTTTCTTTTAGTGGCTTGTCACGCCACTCCACCCTATTAGGATTTTAGGTGATCCACTTGGACATGTGATCACGGCACGATGTGTGTGTAGTATGATCCAATGGGTCACTCAATCTTCCGCTTTAAGCTATGGGTTGATAGCCTTTAGCTTTTAGTCGAAGGTTGAGAATTTTGATAGATTCACTCAAACACGTAGCCGCGACACGATGTGTGCGTAGCGGTGTTTAGGGAATCGCTCGAGCCACCGACAAAGAACCTTGGGATTGATGACCCTTGGTTTCTAAGTCTGAAGGCTCGGGGACCTGAGATTATCGAGTCTAGATGCATTAGCGAACCCCAACCTCATGCATCCATATTAGAATTGCCTAGGGTAGAGTCGACCTTACCCTAAATTAGGAAACACTATTTCACGAGGGGAGGGGTCCCACCCCTTTTTCCTTATCTGTCTTTGTTGCTTAATTGTCCAACGTGTTATGTGATTACGTGTTGAACTCACGTTTCCTTGTCTCTTGTCTTTTACATTCACAAACCCTAGCAAATAAGAGGTCTGGCATGACTTTCTTTTAGAACCTACCCTTGTAGATAGGCTATTGCACGTTTAAAGATTTTTGTATATTGCATTCATAGATTAATGATTGCATATCATTCTAGGCCTACCCTGGCAGATAAAGGGTTCCTTAGGTCACGTTTCATTTCGAATTGCATTTTTTCCTGCTTTAATAACTGGCATCATGCATTAAACCTTAGAAAGGGAATGCCATTTAGGGGATCCCGTATCAGGAATAAGCCACCTTGTGTCTCGGATACTTAATCCAGTGAGACTTGCACGTTTACATTTTGTACCATCCAAAGGGGTAGTGCACAAGGTAAGGTAGGATCCGATCATTTTCATAGGGTGATCTTTGGAATATGAGCATCTAATAATCACTTTTTGGCCATTTTATCAAAAATTGGTAAAAATCCCTTGCGTGAAGGACATTAATTTGAAGAAATTCACAAATGATTCATCCTATTGAAACGATAAATAAATTGAGGCCAAAATTTGATTTTTAGAAGGTCATAGACTAATGCATTTCAATAATTTTGAAATAACCAATGGCCGGACGATTCAACCAATCCATTTTTGCCGATTCATTCGATAAATCATCAATTCATTTGACCAATTTACCCTTTTTAGGGTCATCCGGTCGATTTTTGCATAAATCGTTAATTCATTTGACCAATTTACCCTTTTTAGGGTCATTTGACCAATTTACCCTTTTTAGGGTCATCCGGTCGATTTTTGCATAAATCGTCAATTCATTTGACCAATTTACCCTTTTTAGGGTCATTTGACCAATTTACCCTTTTTAGGGTCACCTGGTCGATTTCGCATAAATCGTCAATTCATTTGACCAATTTACTCTCTTTAGGGTCATTCGGCCGATTTTTGAATAAATCACTAATTCAATTTCAATTTACCCATTTTTAGGGCAACCGAGCCGATTTTGAATAAATCAAGTGTCGTTCAATCTATTTGATCAATTTACCCTTTTTTGGGTGATCTGATTAATTTTGGATAAATTAAATTTCATTCAATTCATTTGACATGTTTCCCTTTTTAGGGTAATTCGGTCGATTTAAATAAATTGTCAATTTCATTTGACCAATTAGGATTTCAATGTCAAATTTCAAAATGGAAAACCTAGTCGATTTTGAGAAAAACATCCATGGCATCCAGCCATTTGATCAGTTGGGGTTTTGACCCGTGCTTCACTGAGAAAAGTTGTCAAAACGAATTCCAATCTCTTCGATAGGAAGTTCGACAAGGTCAAACCCGTGCGTTTTTGCAAGTTCTTATATCGATCAAAAGTGATCAATCCCTTCGGACAAGGTCCTCATTTTGACCAACGTCTCTTCTCATTCCAAGGGGCCAAATTTTTCAAATTATTTTTCACTCCATAAGTTGATCGGATCCATCAGGTATTGTATAGTGCCTGCTCTGGAGGATTGCATTTTCATGCTAGGCCTACCCTTGGCATAAAAGGGTCCCCCCATAGGACATGCATACCGATTTTATATTCTTTCTTACTAACTCAAGGTATTTTTCTTTTGTTTCCCCCCTTCCCTTGCATTCATAAAAAACACTTCAATAAAAGGGAAAATATTTTTCTATATCTGATGACACTTCTGATCTAATAAGGTGTCAAAATTGCAAGTATTGTGTGATTTTTGGGCAGATCCTACAATGAAAACATAAAAGATCTATCCGGAAGCTGTACGCTAAAGCATCTGAGAGATTTTGTAATTATTTCCAAAGGAAAATTTTGTATATTTGATTTGTTAATACATTTTGTTCCAAAAAGAAAAGGAGACAAAAAATGTATATGTGGAGCTCTTTACAAGTTTCTCTCTTCTCATTTGTATCGTAATTGAATGAGAAATTTTGTTTCAAACTTTTTCAACAATAAAATTTTTGGACAATCATTGTTTTGTGTATATTTATGTACATTTCATTCTGTATTCTTATTCATTGGAGATTTCATAATGAATTTTAAGAAATAAGACTAAATTGGGATTTTTTCAACCTCCTGCCTGAAAATTCACAATAAGAGTGCTCAGAATTAAAAGATGTCACTCAAAAAGCCCTATGAGATTCCTTTCCTCCTTCATTTGATCCCAAAATAAAATCAGTCACATTGATTGATAAATTGCAAATTGGGGCCATCTTTGCTTGAAATATCCGTTGTGTGTAACCGATTCAATTCACATCTAAGTGAAAGCAAAAATGTGCATTATTCTTGTTTGTTTTGAAAATTTGGAATGATACTTCGAGCATTCTTTTCTCTATCTATACAGAGTTTATCATTTGCTCTCCCGTTTGAGCCTTTAAAAGAATAATTTCGTTTCAAATAAGCGCCTTGATGATCACTACCCTATATTGGAAAATTTTCAAATATCAAAAAAGGAATGGATTTTCAATAACCATTTCGTTACTTTGGTTGTCATGAAGTGTAAGAATGATGCTTTGGCCATCATTTCTTCGATCTAAACACCATTTATCCCTTGTGTCCCCGTTTGAGCCAAAAATTTGTAGGTTCTTTTCAAGTGCACATATGATTGCACCCCACATTGGGGAAGGAGATTTGGGAATTTTGAAAAAGGAAAAAAGAAAAGGGAAAAGCAAAAATGCTAGAATAAGGAGGGAACCGCAAATTGGGGAAATTTGATTCCACTTGGGGGTCCAATTTTGAAAAAAGAAAGAGAAAGAAGAGTTTTGTCCGCATGGATCGCCTATGTTTCACAAATATGGATGAACAAGGGTCTTCCTCAGTCAGTTAATTCAGATACATGCCAGAAATTTCGCATTGATGAAAATTTCCTTTCAGAGTTATTGTAAGGAACGGAATACAAGTCAGGCCATCTTCTTTTCCGATCAAGCATTCTATCCCTAGTTATCCCTTTTGAGCTTTCAGAATAAAATACTTCATTTGGCAACCCCTGAGAATCGCAAACCCCACATTGGGGCAAGTTTGAGTTGAAAAGGGAAGTTTCAAGAAGTGAAAAGTGACAATGCAACAAAATCAAAAGGAAAAGAGAAAAGAGAACCTCAGTTCAAAAAATAAACTGGGGCAAATTTTGTGAAAGTTCAAAAATGGCAGAAAGCCGAAAAATCGGAAAGAAAAAAAGAGAAAACGAAAGAGAAAAAGCCTCAATTGAGCATAAACTGGGGCAAAATTCTGATTTAACCCTAAAATAGGGTTGGCGTAACAATGCGATCTCAGATTCTTTAAACCACTTTTGAAATCCGCTTTCAAGCCTTAACTTTTCTAAGCACCCCACCTGACCCCATTACAAAAGCCGAAAGTCCTGACTTCTGTTCTTTGCAATGGCCCTGTCAAGAAAATTTCTGATGCCGGAAAATTTTAGCTGTATTTCTGAATTGCTTGGGTATGGGGGTTGACGCTACTCACCATGTGAAAACCCACCAAGTTGAGGGAAAGGAAAAAGAGGCAAAAAGCGAAGCAAGAAAAGTAAATGCAAGAAAATGCAGAAAATTCGACGTTGAAGTCCCTGGGGAATGATGTGAAAATCCAAACAAAGTTCAGAATTTTCGAGTTCAAAATAGGGGCAATTTTGGAAAAATGCGATCTGTGGTGCAATGTCCTTGACTTATCCTTCAACTATCATTTCAAGCCACATTACAAGCTAATAAAGTCCATCGTTGACTTGTTCCTTCATGACAATCCAAAGTGAGTATTATGCTCATAAGAAATCCATCAATCATTTGTGATCTTAAGGCTATAGTCTGTTCCCACATGATTAGTTATCGTTATCCATACATTACAAGCCTAAAAAGCTTGTATGTTGACTAAGTTTTCTTGAAATAAGGGTGACAAACTCTTTGCTTTCACTAAGATGTGACATTGAATGGATTACATACAATTGGGGCACAAAAATGAGACAGATTCTGACCTCCCATTTCCTTAGCCATTTCAAATATAAAGTGATACGAACCAAGAGACACCAGTGCGAACTATTCGAGTTCCCCTAGGACCCGTAACTCGAGCACGAGCTAACAAGATGAGGAAGGAACTCCAAGGACTTGTTCATGAGATACAAGGCCAAGAAATTGTCCCCAAGGTCATTGAGGGGCTTGAGCATGAAGGAATGAAAGTCATCCATGTAGTGCACGCCAAAGAGAACCATGTGTGACCCTTCTCTAGTCACATTTGCTGTTTTAGTTAAGTCATTGTAATAAGGGCTTAATGGTCCATAGCCTTGCTTTATTTACCTAAGCGATGATCTCATAAGGTTATTTACCTAAGCAATGACCTCATAAGGTTGTTTACCTAAGGGATGACCTCATAAGGTGAATACTCAAGTGGATGTTTCTCACTTGTGCCCTGGTAGTCTCTATTCGTTGGGCCTTTTCCAACACCTCCGTAAACGTATTAATTTGGGCTGCCGCCAAAGCCTCCTGTATCTCCACATTGAGCCCTTGCACGAATCTCCGTACTCTTCTTTGCTCCGTAGCGATCAGCTCAGGAGCAAATTTTGACAGTTTTGTAAATTGAGTCTCATACTCAGCTACACTAGAAGTTCCCTGTCGGAGCTTAATAAAATCGTCCTCTCTCATCTCCTGGACGATAGGCGGAAGGTATTTTTCGTTAAACTCCCGTACAAAGTTTAACCAGGTCCAAGCAGTTCCTTCTCTCTCCCACTTGACCCTAATTACATTCCACCAAGCCCTGACTGGACCTTAAAACTGGAAAACAGCGAATTGCACTTGTCTCTCCTCTGTATAGTTTAATGCGGCAAAGATGTTGATCATGGCCTCTAGCCATTTATCAGCTCCCTCCGGGTCTGGTCCTCCCAAGAACTTGGGTGGAGAGAACTTCTGGAATCTCTCTAAGGCCCTATCTTATCCATTACCGGGGTCCCTAGGTTGATTTACAGGAGCTTGACCTTGTTGTTCCACTAAACGGGCTAGAATATTGGTCATTTGCTGGATGGCGGTTGCCACTTGATCTTCCCCTGCAGCCTGTGGTTCAGGTTGTGGCTCAATCATCGCCTCTCTCTCCTCTCTTGGTTCTTGCACCGGTTCCTGTGCTTGTCTTCCCCCACGACCACGACTAGGACCGCGTCCTCGGTTAGTTCCCCTGGTTTGACTTCTTCTACCCTCCATATTTGGATTTAACCAACTATAAACATATAACAAAGTAAGGTATGGCTTGTATAACACGTTACAAAAGGATAAATAGAGGCAATAGAACACATAATAAACAGGTACTTTATATACATAGCAAACAAGTCACATATACATGCCAACCTAGGCAAGTCAAAGGCTATACTAGCCAAGGAAAATAGAACAAAAGAAACCCTATTTACATCCACCGTGACACGTCAAAGTCAAAAACAAAAGAAAACGTGTCGTCCTACTATGTTCCTAACTACCCCACAAAAATCCTCTCAATCCTCAATCCTAACAAGTCATCTGGCTAGACACCGACCCAACCGACTCCGAGGATGCACTCGGCTCCTCCTCCGGGTCCTCCTCAGGAGACCAGGAACCTCAGGAGCTACAGGCGCTTGACCCTCCTCGACCAAGCCCTGTATCACATCATCCACCAGTGCCTCGCACTCAGTCAGGGTGTGGCCGGTCCAGTCTCTGATATCCTTAACTACTCGCATAAGGCGTCCAGTTGTCGCCTGAGCCTGCCGCGGAAAGCATCAGTCCACTGCTGCTCCTCCAAAATCGAGGCCTCTAGCTCTCGAATCCTAGCTGCCTGGACTCGGAGAGTAGCCTGGAGACCCTCAATCTCCGTCTGGCACCTACGATTGGCGCTACCCAATCGTCTCGGCTCGTCGTCCACGGCAAGCACTACTCGATCAGGGTAAGAGTAGGTCCTCCAGCAGTCGCGCAGTCCTTCCTTATATACCTCGGAACAAGAATACTCAAGTACCCTAGATGGTTCAAGCAGTAATCACTCTTAACCCTTACTCAAGTTGCAAGTAGTTCTCTAGTTTTCGAGCGTAAATTTGGGCAGCATGCCCTTTGTGTTTACCTAATTTTCCAGCCTTTTAGGCTTCATTGTTTTTCTCAAACACAACCCAACATCACATATGTCAACAATTCATGTCCAGAGCCGTTCCATAGGCTCACAATATCATAATAACAAGAATCACAACAATGACAAGTGCAGAAATTCAACTTAGCACAAGACAGGTTTGACGTACGAATGCGGAAATAACATATCCGAGGCTACGCTTATCGGATTGAGGCGTAAACTATGCCGTTTCGAAGCTAAGACACAGAGCTACAATGTTCATGAAGGTCACTTAGTCCAGTTTCTAATGTAAATTGGTCAAATGCTCCAATTACCAAACCAGAAATCAATTCACCGGCTGTTTAAATGGAGAACACTGTAATGGACATAACTCAGTGTACACAAGTCCGAATCAGGTGTTCTTAGAGGCATTTTAAAGCTACTTCAGAGCACTACAACTTTCATGTTTTGGTCCAGAGCTAAATCAGAATGGATCCTGGTCAAAAATCGTGATAAACTGGACTGAACTGAAGAAACGGACTACTGGGAAATTCTTAAAGCAGTAGGGGTATTGTGGACTTTTCACGTTCTACGTTGCTCCGATTGAGCTGAAATTTTGTAGGCACCTATAAAACACCATTCTCTACAACTTTCCTTCTTTGACCAAAGGCCAATTCGGCCTCTAACATACAGATACAATTTCGGACAGAATGCTTGGGAAATTTTCCAGAAATCTGGAATTTTTAGCTCTAAGTGTAGTTTCCTCAAATTTCTGGTTCCAATCACCACTAAACAACCTTATATAACTTTAATTGCAACATTCATGCATCATACATCAACTTGAGCAGAAAATCAGGAACCCTAGTTCATCAAATAAATTGGGGAAAACTACTAAAACATGCTCATCATCCATAATCTCACCATAAAATCAAGTTACTAGGCTTAATATAACAAGATTAGAAGTAAAACTTGGAGAGATAAACTCTCTTACCTTGAATAAAAGTCACCAAGAGTAGCACAAGCTCTCCCCTTCAAGAATCACACCACAACTCACTAGCTAGTCACTCAAGAACAAGTTTAATCGGTTTATTTTGTTTGATTTCTCCCTAAGTTGTTGGATTGAAGATGAAATGAAGGAGTTTTTTTTTTCTTCTTGTTGTTCCTCCCCTCTCTCTCTCTCGGTTCTTATGCAGAAATATGGAGGAAGATGAGGCTTGGTTTGTCTTATATGGAAGTAAGAGGTTAAGGGTAATTGTGTCCACAATTTTTGGCCAACACTTGGCCTATTCTTGTCCACAAAATTTTTCTCTTTCTTTCCTTGTATTTGAGCCACAATTTCGGTCAAGCTATAATCATGAGGGGGAAGATATTTTGTTCAAGTTCAATAAATTTGTTTGGTAAGCAAAAATGGTGGTCAAGCGGTGCGTTCAATCGGTAATGCGCGGGACCCGCCGGTTCGCGCCGTTTTTCTTAAAAACACCCGTACTAGAGTTTTTACTTTCCATTCACTAACCTTACCTCATTGCTACTACTCACATATTATTTCTCACTTAAAAGTCACTTTTAATCATCAAATTGATCCTTGGCCAGTACCGAAAATTCATTCGGCGGAAAAATCACAAAACCCTAATTTTGCTCAAATCTTGAAACCGAAGTGTAAAACCTTATTTTCTAGGTTTATTTACTCTTATAGTTGAACAATTGGATAGTAGAGCTTTAATAAATAATAATTTTCAAATAAAAGGAAATTTTTAAGAAAACGTGAGGAATTTTCCAATTCCAGTAATTAAAATTAGGGTTTCAATTAAAATATGAGAGATTTAGGAAAACCGGTTAGTCACAAGTAAACTAGGGTTTTTGGCTACCATATTAGGGTTTCTAGTTTTTTTTTTAAAACAAAATTAGGTTTTAAATCAAACCCAAAGAAATACACTTTAATATTTTCTTCACAAACAACCTCCTAATATTCGGGATGTTACAAAATCGGCCCATTTTCTACCGATTAATATGAAATACCCGTTAGAGAAGCTGGCCAAGTTGTATTTGGATGAGGTCATTAGGTTGCATAGAATACCTGTAAGTATCGTGTCCGACAGCGATCCGAGATTTGTTTCGAGGTTCTGGCAAAAGATGCAAGAGGTATTGGGGACTAAGTTGAACTTTAGTACCACTTATCGATGCCTAAACTAATGGACAGTCGGAGAGAACAATTCAAACTCTTGAGGACATGTTAAGGACTTGTGTTCTGGACTTTGGAGAGAATTGGAGTAAGTTTTTTACCTTAGTAGAATTTGCCTACAACAATAGTTTCCACTCTTCTATTCGGATGGCCCCGTATGAGGCATTTTATGGTCGAAAATGTAGGTCTCCAATTTGTTAGGACGAAGTAGGTGAACGAAAAATCTTAGACCCGACCACAGTATCTTGGATTGAGAAGCTAGTGAGAAAGTAAGGTTGATATGCCAAAGAATTCAGACCGCCCAGAGCCGCCAAAAGAGTTATGCCGATAATCGAAGAAAGGATTTGGAGTTTACTGTTGGAGATTTGGTATTTCTCAAGATTACACCTTTGAAAGCAAACTTTGTGACAGCCCCACCTCACCCTAAGGCGAACCAAAGGGTTCGGCGGACCGCCTGCCCAGCTCTTGCCGGGACTCAGTCATACCTCCATCAAAACCGGAATAAAACTACCAGAATCAAAATAAAATGGAAGGGCCGCCGCCACGTAGGATCTAACCACGTACAAGTACACTTTGTTTGCCATGAAAGAATGTACATTCCCGAATATCTATATATTGCATAAACATGAGGAACCATTTTAAATATACATATTAGTAAGTTTACAAATCCAAAAGGAAACATTGTATTAAGATACATTTAGGGTTTCCAAGTTGTCGAGGAGTTATACCAAAAGAACAAAAGAATTTCTAACTAGCTCAACTCATTTTTCAGAACATTGCAGTTCCAAAAGATGGTTCCCTGTAAAGAAAACAAGGATAACGGAACGGGGTGAGCTAAAAGCTCAATGAGGTACCAACAGTATAAACAGTAGAATCAGTACAATTCATGAGAAAGCACTTTGGAGGCACATATTCACATCAAATACGAGAAATGAATGAACGTCACAATGTAAAGGATACAGGTGGCACTCAGGAGCCAAATCCCTGTTGCTATACTTGATCCAGCCTCGTTGAGCCTCCATCATCGTTCAATAAAAAAATCAGTCCAGTAGAACACCACTTTAACGCCAAAGCCCCATTCACCAAACATACCCCCTTACCGGGCCCGAACGCCAAACAAGAACAGGAATGGTAATACTCGAGTATACCAGAATCAAGAGTCTCAATACCCAAAGATTCCCCAGGAATAGGTACCCATGGATTGTCAATTATCTCGACCAAGCCTAAGACTGGCTCGATTTAATTAACTCCCCATGAGGTTGAGCTCAAGTTTAACAGGACGATCGTTGGACACACTTCCAAACAATCTCATAACAAGTGCAAGTATCAAGTTCAAGTACATAACAAGTACAAGTAATAGATTCCAGTTTGTTCAGTACATGAAAGAGAACGAGTGTGATAAAGTACACCCTCATCTCATACAAGATAAATAGTCAAGAAAGATATTCAAATAGCAAGTTGCAAGTACAGAAAACCAGTTTAGCAATAACTCAGGGGAGTGGTGCACTCACCAGTTCAAATAAGGATAACTTTAAAAGTTTCCTTCCCAAGTGTGGCTTTAATCGTCGGCACCTCCTAGAACAATCAAGGCAAACACTTAAGACTCTACTCCAAGACCTAATATGGAATTCGCAAGTGAGACTCGGTTACGAGCCATATGCCTAGTCAAAAGAACCATTAATGCAAAGCAAAGAGGTGACCTCGGAGTGAAAAGGTAACAATTAGTCTTAAAGGCATGAACAACCTCAAAGCCCTACCTACAATGACTGACCAATTCCAAATTTAAAGTAGATAATGAAATTAAGATCAATACTAGGAAAACAGGATTTTCCAGTTTCGCGCAACCCTATATGAAAGATCATATCTCAAGTTTTGTAATTCCAACATTAGTAAAAATTATACTGTTGGAAAATACATTCAAAGGGCTATAACTTTCCAGAGAACACCCTCATAAGATTCAGAATGCAAGTCAGTCAAATTCAAGCCTCAAGTTGCTGCTTTATCCAGTGAAAAACAAAACAAGTACAATATTTTAGTCAACTTTGAAAAATCACCATAAACGGTACAGACATAAACAGGGTCTAAAATTTACATGATTTATAACCCTATGAATCTAGTTTAAAATGCAATAAACAGAACTCAATTCTAACATTCCTACATCAAGATATAGCAAATTTTCCGAGACTGTGCAGAAGCTCCGCGAAAATTTTGACAGCATTTCCCTTGTCTTTTTTTACTTTCCAACCAAACCTCAACACCCACAAATTACAAGCTTTCAAACACCTTTAATTAGAGCCACCATAACGCTCGAATACGAGTCATAAACCAAATCCACATATCACTAGAGTAAAATCATATGGAACGTATAAGTGCAAAATCAAACTAGGACATATGCGGAAACGAAGTTTGGGTTGGAAACAAAAGGCAGATTTTCTGTTGCCCAGCGGAATTAACACAACTGAAGCTATCCTTGTCAGATTGGGGTGTAATTTACACCGTTTCGAAGCTAAGAGAAAGGTTTACAATGTTGAAGAAGGCTACTCAGTCAAGTTTGCAATTTATCTAGGTCAAATTTACCAAAATAACCCCAGATTTTCCAATTCGAAGTTTACTGTGGCAGTCCTGATTCATTCAGTCATATCTCACCATATACAACTCCAATTCAAGTGATTCCAAAGCCATTTGAAAGCTAAGATACAAGACTATAAGTCTTAAGAAGACATTGACAACCAAATTGTGAGGCCCCAGTTCGTACTACGTTGATATATTCATTAATTTGGCGGTAACGTTTGGTTTTGGGAGTATTTCGAAAACCCTAAGTAGGAATTAAGATTTAAACCCTAAGTTCCGGTTAAGATTGAAAACCCATTTTTTTTCTACATTTTCTTTATTAGAAAATTCCCAGATAATTTTTATGAGTAAATATAGTTTTTAGATGATTTTTCTAGTATTAGTTAGTTTTTGAGAAATTAAGAACGTATATCGGACGTGGGACCCACTAGTGCGAAAAGTTCGGAAAAATTCGGCCAATTAGGTTAAATTCCGGATACTGTGTAAAATTTATCGGGTGTTAAGAGATAAGTAGAGAGTGAGAAGTGATTGATGTGAGAGGGAAAAAGAAAGATAAGAATGCATTAATGAGTGTGACAAGTGTCACAATATGATTGGTTGGACTTTATGGTTTACTATTCACATTTTTTACTTTTGACCAAAATTAGTTAATATCTCCAAAAATTCACAAAAAAATCACCATTTTTCACCTCTTGATGGCCGAACCTCTCAAGCTCAAGAAGAAAGAAATTCTTCAACTTTCAAGCTTCCATTTCACTCAATCTTCCAAAACCAACCACATAACTTAGATTCTACTCCATAAAATCTATCCTTTGGGTGCTTGTGAGTGGTCTATTGAAGTTTGTTTGAAGACTTAAGGTGTCCAACATCTTCCTCTCTCTTGGTTACTTGGTAAGTGGTATATGAACACCCTCCTATATCTAATGATGTTGAATTTATGCCTAATGGTGGCTATTGTGTTAGAAATTGTGGTTTATTTCATGGTTTGGAATGATTGGTTGAGTTTTTTTTTTTTTTTGGAATTTTCTGGTTTCATATGATCTTGATGGTGTGGTTGTTTTTGATGGTTGGTAATAATGGGCTTTGGCTCTAGTAGGTGCATTTGATAGGAAATTGCAATCAATTTTGAATTTGGAAGAATTTCTGGAAAATTAGGGTTCTTGGTTGAACATTCTGTCCGAAATTTTAGGTCATAGATAGAGGCCGAATTTGACTTTTCTCAAAACATGAAAGTTGTAGGTATTGATGTGTTTGAGGTGCCTGTAAAATTTCAGGTCATTTAGTTTAGTGTAGAATGAGATATGACGAAATTACTGTAGCTGTTCTGCTTTGGACAGAATGCGAAAACTGTACTGGTAATTGGCCATTTTGACTGGAATTGGTTTGGATTTTGAAGTTGGTGTCTTCTGATGAAATGTAGCTGGATGTCTTAGGTAACATATGCCTTTGGAATTTCGGCATTTGGACTTGTATGGACTGAGATATACCGATTACAGTTTTCTGTGTTTTGCAAACCTGTTTTGGTAATTCTGGTTTCGTATTTTGCATATTTGACCTAGTTGTTCTAGGATTTGGACTGAGTGGCCTTCTACATTGTTGTATCCCTGTTTCTTAGATTCGAAACGGTGGGTCTTACACCCCCATCCGATAACCGTAGTGAATTTGGTGCCATTACCGCATATTGAGGTCAAATACGGTTTGTGATTCTGGTACGTTTTTGGAAAGTTTATGGCTGGAACTTTGGCTTCACATTTGACTGAGTTACAAGCTGTTTGGGCTTCCGACCAAAACACCAAACTTATAGCCCTATATCAGAGCTTTCTAACGCCCTTGGAATTTCATGAATCGGATTTATAAAACCTGAGATATAGCCGAGCAAATAAGGCCTGCCCGTGAAAATGACCATTTTCTGGTCAGATCTGTTTTGGTCCAGATGACCAATTTCCGTTCCGAATTTGGATTGCCGACCTTCATGAAAGTTGTTCCATTTGGAATGAACTATCTAACTGCCAATTTTCAGCTCTTTTGACCATGTGTAGCATAGAAAACAGTTTGCACTCAAAACTGACCATTTGTGCATTGGCCAGATTTCGTAAGCGATTGTGTTTGCTTCATTTGGGACTGAAGCCTCCAGTTTCAGTTCTGGATGTCTTCATAACATTTTTTGTTCATCCTTTAAGCTTCGATATGGCGTCTCATACGCCTTAATCCGATATTCGTAGCTCAACTTATGATTAAAATAGAAACGAGTGTCAAATCTGCCGTTTCCGCTAATGGCCGTTTCCGTTTCCGTCCGTCATATTTACGTGCGCGCGTGCCGTTTTTGCCGTTTTGCTTGTTTTAGGCACGATAGTAGCCGTTTACGATATTATGTGATACAATCTTCTATTTCAGACGGTGGTGAGCTGGGCAGAACTGGTGGGGCCCACTACTAGCTGTTCATTTCGATCCGATTCGTACTTTTGCTATTCCAGTTTCTGGGTAAGTATTCAGGCCGCTCTTACGTGTTAGTTGCTTATGTGTTTCGATATGTATGAAAAGGGTACCTAGGCGAGGGTGTACTTTATCGCACTCGACCTAAACCCTAATTTGAATGTATAATTGTACTTGGCATATGTATATGAACCTTTTGGAACCAAAACCCTTGAGCTTGTGGCTCGGGGCGACTTTCGAATAAAGTTTGGGAAGTTTGCAAAGTTTGTGATTTTGAATAATTTTGTGAAGTTTGTGAGTTTGGGGCGAACTCTTGACCTGGTTGGACTATTCGAGCCGGTTAGGGCTTGGTCGAAGTCAGTCCAACTTAGTCTGAGGTCACCAAGTTTGTAGGTTCATGTTATGAACCAATTTTGTGAATCCGGTTCACCGAGAAGGTGACCAAGTTTGTGACCCGAGCTTGTGACTCAAGCTCAAGTTTGTGATTTCGTTCGCCCGGGCAAGTTTGTGAGGTGACTGGCCAGTGAGGGTGATAAGGTGTCGGTGGGTGTACAAGTGAAGTTCTACGGACTATTATTTGCAGTCGACGGAGTGTCGGCAGGAGATCACGCATGGCACATGAGTTGGCTTTGGAGCCACCTGTATCCTTATTATGTGATGTTACTTTTCTGCTTTTGCTTTACTCTTACTGTGTAACTGTTACGTGAAATTTATGCTTTCGCCCCTGTTTACTTACTAAGCATATAGCTTACCCCATTCCTTTTGTTTTCCTTAGCAGGGGCCGACGCGGGGACTTTTGGCTCGTATACTAGTATAGTTAGTTTGGCTTGTAATAGTTGAATAGTTAGAATGTTTGTTTTTGTTTTGGTGGTTTGTATAAGGACCCTTCTTAGGGTCTATCTTCTGCTGGTTGTGATTGTAGTATATTAGAGTGGTTTGACTCGAGACTTTTGAAGATGTGAATATAACTTTTGGGATTGTATATATTGTATTTAGTGCTCTTTCGAACTTTAAGTTTTGAGTCCTGGCGCGAGCTAGGCAGGCGGCCCGCCGATACCCTTGGGTTCGCCCTTGGGAGAAGTGGGGTCGTCACACAAATCAGTAGTATTCCTGGTCAAAACAACCCATTACAGAAGCTGATTAGCATGTTCGGATAGAAACAGGGCAGCAGGGGTATTTCGGTCTTTTTATAGGCTATGTTGCTTCAATTGAGTTGAAATTTTGCAGGCAACTATAAAACATCATTCTATACAACTTTCATGTTTTGTGGTAAGGCCAATTTGGCCTCTAACTAGGGGAAAAGTACCAGGCAGAAGGGGGAAAAATGGAAACCCTAATCTGGAAATTTTGCTTCAAACCAGAAATTTTCCACTAATCATTACAATTATCATACCAAAGCTTCATTCTAACCCATACTAGACCATCATACATGGCCAATCAGCATTAAACATATAAAACAGAAAAATTATGCATAAAATCAAAAATTCATCAAACACCACCAAAAGTCATGAAAACCTCTACAAAATCACCTAACTAAACTTCACAAGTCATGATTTCATCATTATCAAAGCCAAAGATGGAATTTCTTGACTACTCACCTTGAAATCTCAAGAAAGGATGCAACTTTACACCACTATCTTTCAAACCACTTCACCTATTCCTTCACTACCACCTAGCTAAGGGTTTTTATGGAGTGATTTGGAGTTTTATCGGTTAAGTTGTGAGATTGAGCAAGATTGAGTAGAAGAAATTTGATTTCTTTTCTTTCTTTTGCTCTCCAAGAAACTCGGCCAAGAGAGGGAAAAATAAGAGGATTTTTGGCCAATTTTTAGTATTTATTTGGTAAAGGTGGTAAGATGGTCTTATGGTCAAATTCCAAGTCCAATAGCAAAGTGACATTTGTCCCTCTCTTTTAATGCTAGGTTATCCTTTTGTCTCTCCACTCTCATCCATATAACAACCTCTAATTATCTCTTAACACCTGCTAAATTAATCTCGGTATACGAAACTTAACCTAACTGGCCGAATTTTATCAAACTTTTTGCACTAGCGGGTCCCACAACCGGTATATACTCTTAAAACTTCATGAACTAATTTATACTAGAAAAATTATTTTAAAAACCTTATTGGCTCATACCAAATATCTGGAACATTTTTTTAATAAAGAAAAAGTATAAAAGGTGTGCAATTAAATAAAATAAAGTCTAGAAAATCAAAAAATTTACGGGTCCTCACACTCTCTCCCCCTTAACAGAATTTCGTCCTCGAAATTCCTTATCATTGCCTTCTCCGGACTACAAAATTTTACTACTTCCTTCTCACAGTCAAATTGAGCATCATACTTAGCTAACCAATCTGTACCTTTTCGTATAGTTTCTTCTTCCTACCCAAATTGTAATTCCTCCTATACCATTCTAGTAGGCAAACAGTGAAATACCAGAATCTTACCTTCTACGTCTTCAAACGAATCAGGGGCTTGATGTTGCTCTAGTGCATACGCCCGAGCCGACACCTTTAGTCCATTCTTCTCCCCCTTCGACCAGTCAGAGTTGGTCGTGGTTGTCTGTTGGCTCCTACTCCCTTCTCGAGATCGGCCAGGGCAGTTTGCGATTTGATGATCTGCGCTCCCACAACGCAGACATTTTCTTCCTTTCTTCCAACAGACATCCTTCGTGTGATTTGGCTTCCCACAGTACCCACAGGGACCACGAGAAGCGGAGACTGAGCCTCTCTGTGAGGCACCACTTGACATTCTTGGTAATTGTACTCCCTCGTTTCCCCTTCCAATTTTAGGAGGCATACCCTTATCCCCTTGCTCTAAGGTACTTCCAGGAAATCCCCTTTTCTTGGTTTGGAAGTTCTTGACTTGTAACCTCGCATTTTCAACTCGTTGACCTTTTTCTATAGCATCACTAAAGGTACTGAGTTGGGCTACGGCCAGGTCTTTCTGAATCTCAACATTCAGTCCCTGGACAAAACGCCTTATCCTCCTTTGCTCAGTCATGATTAACTCGGGAACGAACTTGGATAACCTGGTGAACTAGCTCTCATATTCGGTGACGGTTTGAGTTCCCTGACGGAGCCTAATGAACTCATCTTCTTTCTTTTCCTGGATCAGAGGTGGGAAATATTTCGTGTTGAACTCTCTCATGAAATTCACCCACGTCCTTGGGGTTTGTTCTCTTTCCTATTTCAGTCTTATGATATTCCACCAAGAACAGGCCGCTACTTCCAGTTGGAAGACGGCAAATGCCACCTATCACTCCTCGGTATAGTGTAGCGCGGCAAAAATATCAATCATCTTCTCTAGCCATTTCTCGACCACGTCAGGGTCTGGTCCTCCCAGGAATTTCGGTGGCGAGAACTTCTGAAACCTTTCGAGGGCTCTATCCTCACCCTCTATGTGATTACCAGGGTTTTCCGGCTGATGATTAGGATTTTGGCCCTGATGTTCTACTACGTAAGCCAAAAGGTCAGTCATACGTTGGATAGCGACAGCTACCTGAACGTTAGGGTCCACTCCAAGTTCGGGATTAGGTCCAGACATTAGTTCCCGATTTTCTCCTTCATTTACTGTTCCGCGCCCCCGTCCCCGTCCACTATGAGTACCGTCTTTTTGGCTTAACCAATCTAGGGGTGAAGCGCAAATACAATATTAAAACATAGTATGCAGGTATAAGTGATAAAAGTAGGCGATATACATATAGCACATCTAACACAGACAGATCACACAATAGCAGTTAATTAGATACAAGCAAAAGGAAACATCCTTCGTGATACTAACTAAGCCAATAGTACAAGAGCAATCAATTAAAAGCTTTCCCCCTCTAGGGCTCCAGCCATAATCTACGAGAATAACACAATTTATATCTTAGGCAAGGTTAATCATCCGTAATAAAACCCTTACACATCACATGACGTTCCATAGAATCAAATTTCTAGTCCGCCCAAGTCATTCCTAACCTAGGCTCTCGTCTATTTAGTAGTCGAGCACAAGAATCCCAAAATAAGATAATTCACAACTCGGGATGGCCAATCCCAAGAGTAATTCATCTACAATCGAGATTCTTACCTGACTTACAGATCTATTGTCTCCAAGTACCATGATAAAGGTTTAGAACCTATAACATTTCATGATCCAAAGCTTATGCTCAAAAGAGCACTTAAACATTCGTACACATTCACAGAATTGGGACCATAATACCACTTGGCCCAAGCTCACTCCGTGCAGATACCACGCGAATCAGGCTCTAATACCACCTGTAATAGTCCTACCTCACCCTAAGCCTAACCAGAGGGTTCGGCGGACCGCCAGCCCAGCTCTCGTCGGGACTCAGTCATACCTCCATCAAAACCGGAATAAAACTACCGGAATCAAAATGAAATGGAAGGGCCGCCACCACGTAGGATCTAACCACGTACAAGTACATTTTGTTTGCCATGAAAGAATGTACATTCCCGAATCTCTATATATTACATAAACATGAGGAACCATTTTAAATATACATATTAGTAAGTTTACAAATCCAAAAGGAAACATTGTATTAAGATACATTTAGGGTTTCCAAGTTGTCGATGAGCTATACCAAAAGAACAAAAGAATTTCTAACTAGCTCAACTCATTTCTCAAAACATTGCAGTTCCAAAAGATGGTTCCCTGTAAGGAAAATAAGGATAACGGAACCGGGTTAGCCAAAAGCTCAATGAGGTACCAACAATATAAACAGTAGAATCAGTAGAATTCATGAGAAAGCACTTTGGAGGCACATATTCACATCAAATATGAGAAATGAATGAACGTCACAATGTAAAGGATACAGGTGGCTCTCAGGAGCCAAATCCCCGTTGCTATACTTGATCCTGCCTCGTTGACCCTCCGTCAACGTTCAATAAAGAAACCAGTCCAGTAGAACACCACTTTAACGCCAAAGCCCCGTTCACCAAACATACCCCTTACCGGGCCCGAACGCCAAACAGGAACAGGAATGGTAATACTCGAGTATACCAGAATCAAGAGTCTCAATACCCAAATATTTCCCAGGAACAGGTACCCATGGATTGTCAATTATCTCGACCAAGCTCTTACTGGCTCAATTTAATTAACTCCCCATGAGGTTGATCTCAAGTTTAACAGGACGATCGTTGGACACACTTCCAAACGATCTCATAACAAGTTCAAGTACATAAAAAGTACAAGTAATAGATTCCAGTTTGTTCAGTACAGGCAAGAGAACGAGTGTGATAAAGTACACCCTCGTCTCATACAAGATAGACAGTCAGGAAAGATATTCAAATAGTAAGTTGCAAGTACAGAAAACCAGTTTAGCAATAACTCAGGGGAGTGGTGCACTCACCAATTCAAATAAGGATAACTTCAAAAGTTTCCTTCCCAAGTGTGGATTTAATCGTCGGCACCTCCTAGAATAATCAAGGCAAACACTTAAGACTCTACTCCAAGACCTAGTATGGAATTCGCAAGTGAGACTCAGTTACGAGCCACATGCCTAGTCAAAAGAACCATTAATGCAAAGCAAAAAGGTGACCTCGGAGTGAAAAGGTAACAATTAGTCTTAAAGGCATGAACAACCTCAAAGCCCTACCTACAATGACTGACCAATTCCAAATTTGAAGTAGATAATGAAAGTAAGATCAATACTAGGAAAACAGGATTTTCCAGTTTCGCGCAACCCTATATGAAAGATCATATTTCAAGTTTTGTAAGTCCAAAATTAGTAAAAGTTATACCGTTGGAAAATACATTCAAAGAGCTATAACTTTCCAGACAACACCCTCATAAGATTCAGAACGCAAGTCAGTCAAATTGAAGCCTCAAGTTGCTGCTTTATCCAGTGAAAAACAGAACAGGTACAATATTTCAGTCAACTTTGAAGAATCACCATAAATGGTACAGACATAAACAGGGTCTAAAATTTACATGGTTTATAACCCTATGAATCTAGTTTAAAACGCAATAAACGGAACTCAATTCCAACATTCCTACATCAAGATATAGTAAATTTCCCGAGACTGTGCAGAAGCTCCGCGAAAATTTTGACAGCATTTCCCTTGCCTTTCTTTACTTTCCAACCAAACCTCAACACCCACAAATTACAAGCTATCAAACACCTTTAATTAGAGCCACCATAACGATCGAATACGAGTCATAAACCAAATCCACATATCACTAGAGTAAAATCATATGGAACGTATAAGTGCAAAATCAAACTAGGACATATGCGGAAACGAAGTTTGGGTTGGAAACAAAAGGCAGATTTGTTGTTGCCCAGTGGAATTAACACAACTGAAGCTATCCTTGTCAGATTGAGGTGTGATTTACACCGTTTCGAAGCTAAGAGAAAGGGCTACAATGTTGAAGAAGGCCACTCAGTCCAGTTTGCAATGTATCTAGGTCAAATTTACCAAAACATCCCCAGATTTTCCAATTCGAAGTTTACTGTGGCGGTCCTGATTCATTCAGTCATAACCACTTTAAATAACCACTTTAACCTTGGTTATGACTGAATACACTTTAAATACATGGAGTTATGACTTCATTATATTTTTAAGGTGACTCGTTTCGAAAATTAATTTTCTTTGAAGCTCGATTAATGTAAATAGTGAAAACGTATCTGAAAATTAAATTTCGAGGACGAAATTTTCTTAAGGGGGAGAGGATGTGAGGACTCGTAAAAAAAATTTATTATTTTTCGACTCCTATTTTTGCTCATTTAATTATTTATTCGAATATTTGTTTCGATTATTATTTTCTAACCTTATTAGACTTAAATACATGGAGTTATGACTTCATTATATTTTTAAGGTGACTTGTTTCGAAAATTAATTTTTTTTGAAACTCGATTAATGTAAATAGTGAAAACGTGTCTGAAAACTTTAGCCAATTGGGAGTACAATAAGTTCGGAAACTTGGAGACATGTGCAATGGTCCTAAAATAGGTAATTTTAGGTTTAAGTACTCAAGTAATAGTTAGTGGTACGATCGTTACAAGAATTTCTTGAAGGTTTCACTCTATCGCGCCTAAATTGGAAATACGCGTTTTCACGTGCGCGATTAATTGAGAGACTTTAGACCATTATTTTGGGACAATTAAGAGTAAATAATATTTATATGAATATAAGTGCATTAGAGGTTTAGTGCACTAGTGAAATAAACTCGAAAGGAATCGAGCCCAAAATGCACGCATACACGCGCGAGAGAGAGTTGACTTTCGGTGAATTGTGGCCACACATTTAAGCTTACTTTAGAAGATTTATTTCAACATATCACACGCCTCTTTCCCTCTCATTTGGCTGAACCATCAGCTGCAACAAAACAACTCCAAGTTTTGCAAATTTCATCTCCAAATCTTGCTCAAACCTTCACCAAATTCAACCAAAATTTAACTACACTTAGCTCAACACTTGGGAAGTTCATATAGCTACAAAAACAAGGAGCTTTCCACGGTTTTCTTGGAGCTTCTAAGGACCGAAAATTCTGCCTAGTTCATCAACCAAAGTAGGTAATGATCCAACACTCTAATCTTGGTTTATGGAGGTTGTTTAACACCTTTAAACTCTTGTATTCATATGGGTGGTTGTTATTGTTGGAAATTTGGAAGGTGGGCTCTATGAACTCCCACCCTTTGTCTTGATGGCTGATGTGATGATTGATGATTAATTTAATGTTGGTTTAATGCTCAAAATGATAGATTAATGGTGTATTAGTAGTATGAACTTCAAGAAATGCATGGGGTGAAAAGTTTCGATTCTGCCCCTGCTTTGAACGTATCTATTTCTGCGGAATTTTGGGGTTGTAATGACTTATATATAATGTTTATATGTTTTATAGATGGTGTATAAAATTTCATTGAAAAATATTGAGGTTTCGTGTTTCGGTAATAACTCTGTGCTCCGACGTCGAAATTGAGTGCCGTCAGCGGCATTTGAAACTAGACATTCCCACCTTTCTAACGGTATAAAATGTATGTTCTGGTTCCTTGTATGTGAGCCGAACCAACTATTTAAATTAGGCTGTCCTGTTTCTCTGTTTTCCAGGAACGAAATGCTGAGGCTGCAACTTGTGGCTCGAATTCGAGCCAGTTGTGTGCCGAATTTCAAAATGATTTCTTCTGTGAAATTATAGTTCTATGAATGTGTTTTCCAACGCCATAAACCATGCCCAATTCTGAGTTAAGATGAGTGATTTGTGATTAAAATACGGAACCTGCCCTGCTCTTAAAAACCCTAACTTTTGGACAGATTTGATGTCAGGCTTGGTGTAGACTTGCTAATTGAATTTTGTTTGGTGATAAACACTTACCAAATGTACCATGAATGTTCCTTAGGCTTTTTCTATATCAATGAGCCATGTTTGAGGAATTTTTCCTTGACCAAATGTTTGGAATGGAAAACAAAAGGGCTCAAGGCAGTTTTGTCTTTGGATTTTCGAAACTTTGGTTGTTTGGTTGACTACCTTCGCGAAGGTATTTTTCCATGAAATTTGATATAGGAATACTATTTATATAGGAGTATTATACTGCCAAATTTTGTACAAATCCAAATTCATTTCGATACCTAACTAAAGTCCCAAAGTTGGAAGCTCAAATCTGGAAATTTGTTCACCAGTTTTGAATTTTTCCCAAACTTTGACCTACCGTATCTCGGTGCTCGAAACTCCGATTCTTGATCCGCTTTTTCTGTTATAAACCTTACTTGCAACTCTAATTGAGTTACAAATTTTCGAGGCTAGCTCGCAACGTGTGAATTTTGCCAAATTTCCAAAGTTAGCGAAAAACCAATCCCAACACAACCTTAAGTACTCTGAAACAGTAACTTTGACCCCATTTTTGAATATTTTCCATTTAGAATCATGGAAAAGTGTCTTCTAATAACTTTTAGTACTTTCAAAGAGGTTTCCAACGGTATCAATTTTTCCAATTTTTGACATTTAGAATGTGAGATACAATTTTTCAAAATATCGTATCAAAATTGAAAATTTTCTGAATTTCAAAGGAAGAGAGTTTTCAAGCACTCCTTATTCCTTCGATAGTACTTGAACGTTTTATACTTGATTTTCCAAAATGAAAACTCGATCGCTCTTGTACTTTAAGAAACTCTAGTTGAACCTCGATTTACGAGTAATTGAGATTCGTTTTCATGAAATTTCCTTAGATTTTACTAACATACAAGCTTCCTTGATAATTGGGGCACGTGAATGACAATACATTATTATTTGCTCAGGCGCACACGAGGACCTTCGAGAGGATCCTACAGTGAACACTTAAACTTCCCGAAAATATTTCTTCTTGATTTGCTCGGTGAGTGTCAAGTGTATGACTACTTGAACTCTATAGACTTGATTCATGCTTGGCTTACCTGATTACATGCTTAGCCTATTTGGTTTTGAAAAATGGAGTCGAGTGTGTACTTTATCACACTCGTTCTCATTTGAAACAAATGACTTATGCTTAACATGGTTTGCCTAGTTTACATGACCTGAAATACATGCTTAAACCTGTCAAATGCTTGAATACATGACATGGTATGCTATGGCTGCATACGTTGTTGGAGTGAATCTCCTCGACACTTACATGATACATGGGGGACGCCTAAACTCACAGGCCGACCTTGGAACTCGGGCCGGCATGGGTTTGGTCGGGAACCTCGGTGAGCCATGAGATTCACATGATAAGCTTGATCTATTGAGAGATCTTGCTTGGCATACTCGTGGAGTATCGCCCTATAAATGTCGTGCGGGCCCAAAGCGGTGTAGGGTGGACGGATGAGAAGTAAGTGGTGATCTACGGTTTGAAATATCAATCCGGTTGACGAAGAGTCATCGCGGGAAGATATACGAATGAACTAGCAAAGCAAGTGGAACCTAGCTCCTGAGAGCTACCATATCCTTGAATTGTTTCTGTTTACATTTTGTTGGCATTATTAATTACTTGCAAGTTATCACTTGAACTGTTACTTGGGATTGTTACCTGAACTATGCGCCTGCATGTGTGTTCTTGGCCTCACGAGCGTTTTGCTCACCCTGTAGATTTGTTTTCCTTAACAGGTTTGAACTCGGAGGTGTACTGGAGAAACCCTCCTGATGTGCTTTTGTTTAGAATTTCCATTATATTTTGGCTATGCCCTTGTTTTGGGTTGTACTTTAGGAATTGAAATGTAACTTTTGGGGCGTGATGTATATTTAGAATTCATGATGTACTTTGAACACCCGACGTGCTGGTTGGATAATGGATGACTATTGTTGAGTTTGAACGCTTCCGCATTTACTGTACTTAAGTTATTTACTTGTGTTGTATAGTTTGATAATAAACTTGAATGGAATTGCTTGAGTCCTGACGAGAGTTAGGCAGGCGTCCCGCGGATACCCTTTGGTTCGCCTTAGGGAGAAATAAGGGCGTTACAGTTGGTATCAGAGCACTAGGTTAGCGCTAAGTTAGAAATCTATATGGGAGACATATTAGATACTCTACCCTTAAGATCTGAGACCGGATAATTAAGTTATACCTTAAGAGATATTTGGGGCATGCTAGTGATTGGGTTAGGCATGCATAAACGACATCCGAACTAGATAGTGATTTAAATTTCTAACTCGAAAAGTGTTATTATTTTGCAGGGATGGAAAACGGAAATGGAGTTCCGGCAACTGATGGGAATGGGCATGCGAATGGTCATATAGTGCCTCCTAGGCCTATCTACTACCTAGCTCTAGCTGGGGGAGCTCGAGTACGCTATTCCCCATCTGACAAATATCCCCGATGTGCTTGTAGGGTGACATTTGCTTACCCAAACCACGTTGTACTGGCCTTGGACGACGAGCGTCGTCAGTTGATGAATGCCAACTTGGACTTACAGGCTGAGGTGGACGAGCTTAGATAGATGGTTAGCGCTCAGGGCGAGAGGATCGCCGAGCTCAAGGAGGTAATAGAGGGCGAGGTAGCTACATCTACTGTTGTTAATGAGGAGCTCCGGAGCACTCAGGCTCAGCTTACTAGGTTGAGGGAGGAGGTTCGTTATAGGGCTTCCAGGATTCTAGCTGATGCCACTAGCCTAGTGGATGAGGCGATGGATGTAGCTCAGGACTCTGAGTAGGAGGATCCAGAGGAGGTTCCTCTTGATAGTCCTACTGCGGACTAGGTCTAAGCAGTTTGACCTATCTTTTGACTAGTATAGCTAGAATTAGGTGGGGGTGACGCTAAGTGCTGAGGTCATTGTATTTTGCATGACTATGTGGCCTATTTTTGAGGCACTTGTTTTTGCTTTAGTCTTCTGTGGCTAAAAGTACTCTTGTGGCACCTGTGTGCTATATTTTTGTGACTACCCCATGACTTGCTAATTGTATGAACTTGATATGCTAATGAATGTAAATTATTGTTATTTTCGATGTTTTCTTGATTGGTTCCTGCTCTCTACTTTACATCGTATAATTTAATTTATTTATTCCTTGCACTAGGCACGCCTAGATTATGGAAGGACTAAAAGGTGGTCGAGGTCGTGGGCGAGGGACTAGACAGGCCCAAGCTCAAAGAGACGACCAGGGATCGACAACTGGACCGACCCAAGGTCAGGAAAATATTGAGGGTAATCAAGTGGCTACTGCCATTAATTGGATGACTGATATCCTAGAGCGCTTAGCTGATAGACAAGGACCTGGACCGTTCAACCAACCTGGGGGTCAAGAAAGAAAAGAGGATAGAGCCTTAGAGAGGTTCTTGAAATTTAACCCGGCTAAGTTCCTTGACGAACCTAATCCTGAGGTAGCGGAGAATTGGTTAGAAAGGATGACCAACATATTCGCTGCTTTAGACTACACTGAAAATAAGCGAGTGAATTTTGCTGCTTTCCAATTTGAGGGAGTAGCCCGTGCTTGGTGGGATCTGATAAAAGGAAAATGGGAGAGAACTCAAACCCCTTGGACTTGGGAGAATTTCAAAAGAGAATTTAATGAAAAGTTTTTTCCGCCCTTAATCCAAGAGAAGAGGGAGGATGAATTTATCAAGCTAAAACAGGGAACTCTTAGTGTAGCCGAGTATGAAGGAAAATTTACTAAGCTTTCAAAGTACGCTCCCGAACTGGTGACCAATGAGCGGAAAAGGATTAGACGGTTTGTTCAGGGACATAATGTGGAGATACAAGAGGGCTTGGCCGCAGCCCAAATCTCTACATTTACTGAAGCTTTAAAGAAGGCACAGAGGGTTGAGAGTGCAAGATTGCAAGTGAGAGACTTCCACAATAGGAAAAGAAACTTTTCTAGCCATGCCTTTAGATAAGCTAGTAAAAGTGCACAGCTTTCCAAGATGGGAAGAGGAGCGGGAGGATCAAGGACTGCTGGAGTTTCGAGAGGAGCTTGGCCGTAGTGGACTGACAAAAGCTAGGAGAGCGCCTTCCAGTGGATCAGCAGTGACCCCTCAAGTTACGTGTGGATACTGCGGAAAACCCAACCATTCTGAAAATGACTGTTGGAGGAAGTCTGGGAAGTGCTTGGCCTGCGGCAGTACCGAGCATCAGCTCGCGAACTGTCCAAACAAAATGAAGATGGGAGGTGATACCCAGAGACCGGAAAAGTCAGCCTCTAAGCAAACCAGTGCTGGAGGGAGTCGACCGAAAGTACCGACCAGGGTTTATGCACTGAATTATCAACAAGTTCCTGAGGCAACTGAGGTGGTAGAAGGTACAATCCCAATCTTTCACCGTTTAGCTAGGGTTTTAATTGATCCAAGTGCTACACATTTTTTTGTAAACCCTAACTTCATGAGTGGGATAAACTTGAAGCCAATTAAGTTACCATATGATCTAGAGGTTAAAACTCCTACTGGGGATCAAAGTCTAATTGCTAACTTGGTGTATCAAGATTGTGACGTCTGGATTGGGGAATGAAAGTTATTGGTTGATTTGATGGGATTGACGATTAAGGGATACGATATAATCTTGGGGATGGATTGGTTAGCCCGTTATAATGCCCAGTTGAATTGTAGGACGAAAATTGTAGAATTGTGTATTCCAGGGGAGGCAACCCTGAAATTGGATGTAAGGGGTAAATTGGCTTCATCTGTACTTATTTCAGGACTTCGGGCTAGAAAGCTGTTAAGTAAAGGAGCTCAAGGGTATTTGGCTTTTCTTATTAACACCCCTAGTGATAAGGTGAATTTGGAAGACATGCCTGTAGTGAAAGAGTTTTCCAATGTTTTTCCTGAAGAATTGGAGTCCCTACCCCCAGAACGGGAAATAGCCTTTAAGATCAATGTAACTCCGGGAGTAGCCCCTATTTCTAGGACGCCATATCGAATGGCTCCAGCCGAATTGAAAGAGTTGAAATTGCAACTACAAGACTTGTTAGAACGGGGTTTTATATGGGAAAGTGATTTGCCATAGGGAGCCCCAGTTTTATTTGTTAAGAAAAAGGACGGGAGTCTGAAACTGTGTATAGACTACCAAGGCTTGAATGATGTTACAATTAAGAATAAGTACCCTTTGCCCCACATTGATGAATTATTTGATCAATTGCAAGGGGCTGTAGTATTCTCGAAGTTGGATTTGAGACAGGCTTATTATCAGTTGAGGATTTTGGAGAAGGACATACCCAAGACTGCTTTTAACTCGAGATATGGGCATTTTGAGTTTGTCGTGATGCCATTTGGGTTAACGAATGCTCCTGCTGCTTTTATGGATCTAATGCATAGGGTTTTTAAGCATTATTTTGACCAATTTGTGGTAGTGTTCATTGATGATATTTTGGCGTATTCTAAGAATGTGAAAGACCATGAGAAACACTTTAGGGTTGTTTTGCAAATCTTAAGGGAGCATCAATTGTATGCTAAGTTTAGCAAGTGCGAATTCTGGTTAAAAGAAGTGACTTTCTTGGGACACATAATTTCTAAGGATGGGATTAAAGTGGATCCAGCTAAAGTTGAAGCTGTTTCAAAATGGAAACGACCGGAAAACCCTACCAAGGTTCGGAGTTTTATTGGATTAGCAGGGTATTACCGGAGATTTATCAAAGATTTCTCTAGAATTGCTGGACCAATGATCGAGCTGATCAAGAAAAATGGGAAGTTTACATGGAGCCCTAAGTGTGAAGATAGTTTTCAGGAATTGAAAAGACGGTTGACAAGGGCGCCTGTGTTAGCTTTGCCAAACGGAAAGGATAGTTTTGTGGTTTACACAGATGCATCTAAGGAAGGTTTGGGATGTGTTTTGATGCAAAATGACAAAGTGATAGCATATGCCTCTAGGAAATTGAAACCGCATGAAGGGAATTACCCGACTCATGACTTGGAGTTAGCTGCTGTGGTCTTTGTTTTGAAAAAATGGAGACATTACTTGTATGGAGTAACGTTTGAAGTCTTTACGGATCACAAAAGGCTTAAGTACTTATTTTCACAGAAGGAACTGAATTTGAGGCAACGTAGATGAATAGAATTTTTGGAAGACTATGACTGTACAATTAAGTACCATCCAGGGAAAGCTAATGTAGTGGCTGATGCTTTGAGTCCTCAAGTACAGATGGCTGGATTGATGATTAAGGAATTCCAATTGTTGGAAGAAGTTAGTTATTGGAATCCTTGACTGGAACCGAGGAAAGTAATTTTGGGAAATATTGTATTGAATTCTACTTTGATGGAACGTATCAAGGAATCTCAAGGAAAGGACACTGAAGTGCAGAAGTGGTTGGAAGAGGTTAAAAAGGGGGACAAGTCAGATTTTAACTTGGAATCGAATGGTGCATTGAGATTTCAGAATCGGGTAGTTGTGCCAAAGGATGAAGGGCTTAAAAAGGAAATTTTAGAAGAGACACACCGATCAAAGTTTACGGTACATCCAGGAGGAAATAAAATGCACCAAGACTTAAAGAGTCTATATTGGTGGGAGAACATGAAGAAGGAGATTGCTAAATTTGTCCAAACATGCTTAATTTGTCAACAGGTTAAAATCGAACATCAGAAACCATCAGGACTTTTGTAACCACTAGAAATACCTGAATGGAAATGGGAGAATATCACCATGGATTTTGTATCGGGATTACTAAGAATGCATGATGTGTGCATGGACCAGAGCCCAGTCCAAGTCCCATTGGGCCCAGTCACACGAGCGCTGGCCAAGCTCTTTAGAGAATCCCTCCAAGCCCTTGTTCGAGTTGTCCAAGATCAACATGGAGCCCATAGACATATTGAAGGCTTGGGAAAAGACAATCAAGCAACTTACACCTTGATCCAAGCCCATAAAGAATCAAGTGGGCCTTTTTGTTAGTCGGCCAAGTAGGGCCTTAGTCATTGTTATTTATTTTAGTTGGACTAGTTGCTTAGTAGAAGGCATGGGCCGGCCCATCTGGGAGCAAGATGGCCGACTTTCCCTTAGGGTTTCTTTAGGGTTTGCTTGTTACCTTTTAGCCTATAAATAGGCTAGCTTTATAAGGTTAAAGACACAAGTTTTATGAATAAAATTCTTAGTACTTTCGTTTTCTTTCTAGAGAATTCGAGCCTTAACTTGCTTTGGCAAGGGTTATTGAGCAATCTTGCGTCCTGTCCTTGATTGTTCATCCGACTTATTCCCCTGAAGTATTCACCTTCATCGGAGTGTCGTCTACGACCTAAACCCAAACGTGTCGTCCGCTTGGTTCTAGGTTCCGCAATCCAAGCGTTGGACAACCTCGCTAGATCCTTGGGCAAACGTGCTACGTGTCTCGAACGTGTGGATCGAAGAACATATCAGTTGGCTTCAGAGCTTTGATGGAGGTATCTTGTGTGGGTATGAAGGGTGTGGCTGTGAGAGGGGGATTTTAGGGCAAGACTAACCGACCTTGGGTTGGGTTTGAGAGGTAAATTTCTGGAAGTTTGCGGGTAAGAGAGAGGAGGAACCGAATCTGTTTGGAGAAGGATTAGGAAGTTGCTTAAGAAAGGTCTTCAAAGGAGTTTCCAACTCTAAACTTGTTTTCCACTCTTTGGTTTAGGAGACTAAGCAAACAAACTTGAATAACTTTTGGACACTTCCCTATATTTTCTCCTCTATTTTAGGATACTCCCCTATATTCTCTCATACACTTTAGGAAACCACTCCTACCTCTTAGGATTTTTAGAGTTTCCTTTCTTGGCAATATTTTCTAAATCTATCCACCGCCCCTAAGCCTTCCAAAACCGTCCTTCCTTCACAAAATCTCACCCAACCGTGTCCTTCGCTCTTGTTTACTCTTGCGGGGAAAAGTTGGTGACGATTATTGGACTCGAGCAACATTTCTCAACTACCTAAACTAACAGGTAAAGGTACTTGGTAAGTCTAATAGAGTGAATTGAGCACTACACACGAGCGTGAGGGATACACTAAGGGAGTGAAGTGAGGATTATATTTGCACTTTCTTTGCTTGTTACTAACCTTTGCAGGGGCCATCAAGAGAGACATGGAGCAACAACACCATCACCAACAACAAGCCACCACCGATCCCTCATCATTATTCGCCGCGATGAAGAATGAGCTCAGGGGAATCAGTGAGCAACAAATGGAGACGTTACACACTCGTTTTGATGAGTTGTTCAGGAGCCTTACACGAGGCTCTCGTTCTAGGTCCCACAACCGGAGTAACCACGGCACCAAAGAAGCAAATGGCGAAGACTACTCCGCCAGTGAGGATGAGGAGCGACCTGGGAGGCCTCCAAGGGACACGCCCAAGAACGAACTCAAGGGGCTTAAGATTCAAGTCCCCGCATTCAAAGGCAAAAGTGACCCTGAAGTTTACTTGGAGTGGGAAGGCCGTATCGAGATGGTCTTCGACTGCTACGACTACAGCGAGGAACAAAAGGTTAAAGTTGCCACCATGGAGTTCACTGACTACACACTAGTCTGGTAGGACCAAGTGAGGACCAATAGAAGGAGAATGGGGGAATCACGTGTCCGGACTTGGCTAGAACTCAAGGCACTAATGCGCAAGCGATTTGTTCCTAGCTACTACAATCGCGATCTCCACTCTAAGCTTCAAACCCTCACACAAGGCAACATGAGTGTGGAGGACTACTACAAAGAAATCGAGATGGCCATGATGAGGGCCAACATTCAAGAAGACAATGAAGCCACGATGGCAAGGTTTCTTAGAGGTCTTAATCCTGACCTTCAAGAAGCCTTGGAGCTCCAACATTACTTGGACATGCACGACCTTCTAGAACTCGCTATTAAGGCCGAGAGGGGAAAGAAGCTAAGACGAGGAGCTCGTACTTTCCAATCTTCTAACACCACTTCATGGAGGGGCAACCAACCACAACGAGCGACCCACGAAGTTGGAAGTGCGACCACACCAACCTCTTCTACCCGAATCCAAGGTAACGCCTCAACCCGTAATGCCTATTCTACACCTAACAAGGTTTCCGATGTGTCCAGATCTATTTCTAAGGCACCACAAGAGACTCCTAAAACTAGGAGTAGGGACATCAAATGTTTTAAGTGCCAAGGGTTTGGTCATATTCAATCTCAATGTCCAAACCAATGGGTCATGCTAATCACTCACACTGGCGAGATCGTGTCCGATGACGACGACTGTGAGGAGCTAACCGAATTGACCAAAGGCGACTGCCTGGGTGATGACTCTGCTGAGGAAGACTGCTCGCCTACACAAGGGGAAGTAGGGTGTTTGGTGGCACGACGAGTGCTAACTGCGCGAGTTAAGGAGAATGAGCAGCTACAACGGGAGAACCTATTTTACACCCGTTGCAAGGTAGGTGACAAGGTGTGTAGCCTCATCATCGACGATGGAGTTGTACAAACGTGGCAAGCTTACTCATGGTTGAGAGCTTAGGGCTTCCAACCACTAGACATCCACACCCTTATCGCCTTCAATGGTTGAGCGAGGAAGGAGATGTACGTGTCTTCAAACAGGTACGCATTCCTTTTTCCATTGGAACCTACACCGATGAAGTTGTTTGTGACGTCGTGCCTATGCATGCTACCCATGTTATCTTGGGTCGACCTTGGCAATTTGACAAACACGTCACATTCGACGGAAGGGCCAACAAGTACACGCTCTTGCATGATGGCAAACGCAAGGTTCTCACACCACTCACACCTACACAAGTGTATGAGGACCAACTTAAGCTACAAAGAGAGTGTGAACAAGACCGTCAAAGGAGGAAACAAAAGGCGGTCGACCCTGGCAACGGATCTACTCCTGCAAGTGAGCCATCGACCAAGGGTCAAGGGAGCACACCTAGTGTTACGCGTGACAAATCACTCACTGCACCTACCACTAGGAAGCAAAACATGATCATTAAGGCTAAGGACGTTAGGAAAGTTGTCAATTCTGATCAGCCTGTACTTCTTATGATTTGCAAACATGTGCTTTTAGATGTTGCTGAACTCGATAAGGCATTGCCTGCGAGTATGGTTGCTCTCTTGCAGGAATTTGAGGATGTTTTCCTCGACGAAGTCCCTGATGGCTTACCACCTATTCGAGGGATTGAGCACCAAATCGACCTCATTCCTGGAGCGCCACTACCCAACAAACCTGCCTACCGCATGGGCCCTGAGGAGACCAAGGAGCTGCAAAGGCAAGTTGATGGCCTACTAGGTAAGGGTTGGGTGAAAGAGAGTCTAAGTCCTTGCGGCTGTGCCTATGGTCCTTGTCCCCAAAAAGGATGGTACTTGGCACATGTGCACTGACTGCCGGGATGTGAATCACTGTCAAGTATCGGCATCCCATTCCTAGACTTGATGATATGCTTGATGAACTCGATGGTGCTATTATTTTCACCAAAATCGACTTAAGGAGTGGCTATCATCAAATTAGGATGAAAGAAGGCGATGAGTGGAAAACAGCCTTCAAAACCAAACATGGTCTCTATGAGTGGCTAGTCATGCCTTTTGGTTTGACTAATGCCCCTAGCACCTTTATGCGACTAATGAACCATGTTTTGAGACATTTTATTGGTAAATTTGTCATTGTTTAATTTGATGACATCTTGATCTATAGTCGTAGTGAGCATGAGCACTTGGAGCATGTCCGATTAGTTCTTGAGACACTTCGACAGGCGCGTCTATACGCTAACCTCAAGAAGTGCACCTTTTGTACTAACGAGCTTGTGTTTCTAGGCTATGTGGTAAGTTCGCAGGGCATCAAGGTGGACGAATCCAAAATTGAGGCCATCGAGCAATGACCAACCCCCACATCCGTCCCTGACGTGCACAGCTTTCTGGGATTGGCGGGCTTTTACCGGTATTTTGTCAAAAATTTTAGCACCATTGCTGCCCCGCTGACCGCCGTGACAAAGAAGAATGACAAGTTCCATTGGGGAGAATCACAAGAACAAGCATTTCTCGCCCTCAAGGACACACTCACACATGCACCTGTGTTAGCATTACCAAACTTTAACAAGACCTTTGAAATTGAATATGATGCTTCTGGTGTAGGTATTGGTGCCGTCCTCATGCAAGACAAGAGGCAGTGCCTTCTTTAGCGAGAAGTTGGGAGGAGCTTCATTAAACTACCCTACGTACGACAAAGAGTTGTACGTCTTAGTGAGGGCCTTGGAGACCTGGCAACATTACCTTCGCCCTCGGGAGTTCGTGATACACACTGATCACGAGTCATTGAAGTACCTCAAGGGGCAACCCAAGTTAAGCAAGAGACATGCCAAATGGGTAAGCTTCATTGACACCTTCTCTTATGTGATTAAGTACAAGACTAGCAAGACAAATGTGGTAGCTGATGCCTTGTCACGTAGACACTCCTTGCTTGCCTGTCTTGATGCCAAGCTACTTGGGTTCGAAATGGTTAAGGAACTCTACACAAATGATCATGACTTTGGTGATATCTATGCTGCTTGTGTTAAGAACCCGCATGGGAAGTACTTTTTGCATGATGGATTTCTATTCCATATAGATAAACTGTGTGTGCCTAACTCTTCCATTCATGATCTTTTGATTCGAGAGGCACATAGTGGTGGTCTGATGGGCCACTTTGGCATTGCCAAGACTCTGGCCATGTTACAAGAGCACTTTTATTGGCCCCATATGCGTAGAGATGTTGAACGCATGGTTGGTAGGTGTGCTACTTGTCACAAGGCAAAGTTTAGGACAAATCCATATGGCTTGTATACCCCATTACCTATCCCTCACCATCCCTGGGTTGACTTGTCTATGGACTTTGTACTGGGTTTGCCTAGATCGCCAAGGGGTAATGATTCCATATTTGTGGTGGTTGATAGATTTTCTAAGATGGCTCATTTTATCCCTTATCACAAAACAGACGATGCATCTCATATTGCTCATTTATTCTTTAAAGAGATTGTCCGTTTGCATGGCATGCCTAGGACTATTGTTAGTGACAGAGATGTGAAGTTCCTGAGTTACTTTTGGAAGACTTTGTGGTCCAAATTGGGCACTAGGTTATTATTCTCCACCACTAGTCATCCACAAAGTGATGGACAAACTGAGGTTGTCAATCACACACTTGGCACTTTACTTCGGGCATTGATTAAAAAGAATCTTAAGTCTTGGGGGGAGTGCTTACCTCATGTTGAATTTGCCTACAATCGCACTGTGCATAGTTCAACACAATATTCTCCCTTTGAGATTGTTTATGGCCTCAACCCCCTGACCCCCCTTGATTTGGTGCCCTTACCTTCCTCTGAGCACACAAGCTTAGATGGAAAAAAGAAAACTGAATTTGTGCGCAGGTTACATGAAGCCGTAAGAGCGAACATTGAGAAGCGTACGCAGCACTACGTCCAGCAAGCCAACAAGCACCGTCGCAAGATGATTTTCGAGCCTGGAGATTGGGTCTGGCTACACTTAAGGAAAGAGCGATTCCCTAAGCAACGTCACAGCAAATTATCCCCAAGGGGTGATGGACCATTTTAGGTGCTCCAAAGGGTCAATGACAATGCTTACAAACTGGAGATCCCTGGGGAGTATAATGTTAGCGCAACCTTCAATGTCGCGGACCTAAGCCCATTTCTTGCCGAGGAGGGTCCAGATTTGAGGACAAATCCTTCACAAGAGGAGGGGACTGATGTGTGCATGGACCAGAGCCCAGTCCGAGTCCCATTGGGCCCAGTCACACGGGCGCGGGCCAAGCTCTTTAGAGAATCCCTCCAAGCCCTTGTTCGAGTTGTCCAAGATCAACATGGAGCCCATAGACATATTGAAGGCTTGGGAAAAGACAATCAAGCAACTTACACCTTGATCCAAGCCCATGAAGAATCAAGTGGGCCTTTTTGTTAGTCGGCCAAGTAGGGCCTTAGTCATTGTTATTTATTTTAGTTGGACTAGTTGCTTAGTAGAAGGCATGGGCCGGCCCATCTGGGAGCAAGACGGCCGACTTTTCCTTAGGGTTTCTTTAGGGTTTGCTTGTTACCTTTTAGCCTATAAATAGGCTAGCTTTGTAAGGTTAAAGACACAAGTTTTATGAATAAAATTCTTAGTACTTTCGTTTTCTTTCTAGAGAATTCGAGCCTTAACTTGCTTTGGCAAGGGTTATTGAGCAATCTTGTGTCCTGTCCTTGATTGTTCATCCGACCTATTCCCCTGGAGTATTCACCTTCATCGGAGTGTCGTCTACGACCTAAACCCAAACGTGTCGTCCGTTTGGTTCTAGGTTCCGCAATCCAAGCGTTGGACAACCTCGCTAGATCCTTGGGCAAACTGCTACGTGTCTCGAACGTGTGGATCGAGGAACGTATCAACGCAGGGAGGCCATGATGCGATTTGAGTAATAGTGGATATATTAACCAAATCGGCTTATTTTCTACCGATTAATATGAAATACCCGTTAGAGAAGCTGGCCAGGTTGTATTTGGATGTGGTCATTAGGTTGCATGGAATACCTGTAAGTATCGTGTCCGATAGGGATCCGAGATTTATTTCGAGGTTCTGGCAAAAGATGCAAGAGGTATTGGGGACTAAGTTGAACTTTAGTACCACTTATCATCCCTAAACTAATGGACAGTAGGAGAGAACAATTCAAACTCTTGAGGACATGTTAAGGACTTGTGTTCTGGACTTTGGAAAGAATTGGAGTAAGTTTTTGACCTTAGTAGAATTTGCCTACAACAATAGTTTCCACTCTTCTATTCGGATGTGTGACGACCCCACCTCCCCCTAAGGCGTACCAAAGGGTTCGGCGGATCGCCTGCCCAGCTCTCGCCAGGACTCACTCACTATGGAACTCGAATCATGTATATACATCCATAGACAATAGATGCTCAAGTAAAAGATAAGAAACTTCTACACACCAGAAGTCTTCAAAGTTTTTACCATTCAAGTACAACCATCGAATATACAAGGGTTCTCATTCCTCATACAACCAGCCCGTGCCAAGCACTAGGGCGAGAACCATTACAAGGCCAAAGAACTAGATCAACTAGACTATACCGAACGCTCGTCCTTGCTCGCCTTCCCCTGCTAAGGAAAACAATTGACGTGGTATGAGCTAAAAAGCCCAGTGAGGTTCTATATATATAAACAAGTAATTAAACAAGGAACAGTAGTCATGTAATAACAATTAATCCTGAAAACATGTCCAATGTAAAGCAATGATAATGCATTCATTAAAAGGATACGGGCTCCCAAGGAGCTCTTTGTTCGTTCGTTCGTTCCCCTGACATTTCCCCTTATTCCTCCAATTATTAGAAAATTTCCTTTTTGAGAAGTAAAACCCTCGTGCCTGCGTTCGTTCATTCATCCCTTTCCGGACGTTGGCCGGACTCCACCCATCCGGACGTTGGCCGGACTCCACCTACCCGGACATGGCCGGTCTACAAGGTAATACTCGAGTATACCAAATTCACCCAGGTTCCTAATCGCTCGACCGAGTCCGCTTCTGGCTCGAGACGACCGGTAACAAGGGCAAGGGCCCAGTTCAGCCAAAAGGCTTACATTCATGCGCAACTAGTATTTCAACATTTAATCACCGAAAATTTCATATTTATTTAGGTCGAGTGCGATAAAGTACACACTCACCTAGCAAAAGTTCATTTTAAAAATCATAGAAAACAAGTAACATGTAATCAAATAGTCACAAATAACCACATAGATCCAACAATCCACATAGCCATAGGAACAAAACGTATATAGAACACTCACCTATTTACGCACAACAACGTGCAAAATATCCTTCCGGATATTATCTTTAGTCACCGAGAAAACCTAAGATTAAATGAAAAGAATATTACCACTCATTTGTCACAACCAATTAGGTGCAATCAAAGAGACTCGTCGCATGATGAGTAGAACGTATAAAAAGACTTTAAAGTGGAACGTGGACATTTGGACTCGTGGATAAAAATAACTAGGGTTTCATAGACCACACATAAAACCAACTCAAAAGGGTTATAAAATTTTCTAATGGAAACACTTGAACTAAAGACAAATCAAAATCCAACTAGATAGACTAGGAAATACCATTTTCGGAATCGTTTATGTGGTTGAAACTTATCTTATATTCAAGTAGATATTATAGACTAATTGTCTTAATGAAATTCATGAAAAAGAGAGGACAAAATACTCAAGAAAATCCTAAACTACTCCTCTTTATTTGGTAAGAGTAAGTAAACATTTGGAGTTTCCAATTGAAGAAGGATCATGTTTTTAAGATGGAAAAACGGTCATAGTATTTTACAAGTTCAAATAAACCTTAGCTTTCGGGCGAAAATTTGGGCAGCATGCCCTTTGTGTTTACCTAATTTTTCAGCCATTTTGGCTTCATTATTTTTCCTCAACCACAACCCAACATCACACATAAGAAATTCAAGTCAAGAGCCATTCCATAGGCTCACAATATCATAAGAATAAGAAATACAGAAATAACAAGTGCAGAAATTCAATTTAGCAAAAGACAGATTTGACGTATGAAAGCGGAAATAACTTATCTGAGGCTACGCTTATCGGATTAAGACACAACTTATGCCGTTTCGAAGCTAAGACATAGGGCTACAATGTTCATGAAGGTCACTTAGTCCAGTTTCTAATGTAACTTGGTCAAATTCTCAAATTACTAAACCAGAAATCAATTCGTCGGCTGTTTAAATGCATTACACTTTAATGGACATATCTCAGAGTACAAAAGTCCGAATCAGGTTTTCTTAGAGGCATTTGAAAGATAATTCAGAATACTACAACTTTCATGTTTTGGCAAAAAGCTAAATCAGAATGAATACTAGTCAAAAAACGTGATAAACTGGACTTAACTGATGAAACGGACTGCTGGGAAATTTTTAAAATAGTGAGGGTATTTTGGACTTTTCACATCCTACGTTGCTCCGATTGAGCTGAAATTTTATAGGCACCTATAAAACACCATTATCTACAACTTTCCTTGTTTTACCTAAGGCCAATTCGGCCTCTAAGATAAGGCTACAAAACCGGACAGAAGTGAAACATGAAATTCCAGAAATCTGGAATTCTTATAATCAATTGCTAACTTCTTTGTTTTTGGCTTGCTTCACCATCTTAACTTCCCATATTAAACTTTAAACATCAAAGCCCCAAATTTTAAGCACTAGAAAAATCATAGGAAAGCTGAAAAATATTCCAATAAAATGGAAAATCATGACCCAAGCCTCTATTTCACCACATACCTCAATAATTCAACCATATGTGACATATTTAGCAACTAATCGTGAATTTAATCGGAGAGTCAAGGTTCCAGCATGTATACCTTTCCAAGGAGACTAGAAACAAGTGTTCAAGGCCTTTGTTCCTCAAGAAAATTACACCGGTAGGTAGCCTTTGTGCTAGATAACAACTTAATCGGAGTAGATTTGCGCGAATAGAAGAAACTTTTCAAGATTTGGAGAAGAAATGAAGGAGAATGAGATGAACTCTCTTTGTCTCTCTCTCTCTCTCTTATTTCAGCCAAGATGCAGAATTAATGAAGGAAATTAAGCTAAGCTTGTGTTATAAGAAGGTTGGAAAGCTAAGGATTAATTCTAGCCACAAGTTTGGCTAACACTTGGACTAATCTTGACCACAAATTTTTCTCTCTCTTGTTGCATTTCTAACCTCTAATTTTCGGCCAATAGGAGGGCTAAGAGGGGGAAGATATTTTGCTCCATTAATGATAAACTTGTATGGCAAGAAAGTGGTGATCAAGTGGTGGTTCAATCGGTAGTGCGCGGGACCCGCCGGTTCGCGCCGTTTTTCTTAAAACTCACGTACTAGGGTTTTTACTTTCCATTTACTAACCTTATCTCATGGCTACTACTCACATATTATTTCTCATTTAAAAGTCACTTTTAATCATCAAATTGATCCTCGGCCAGTACCGAAAATTCATCCGGCGGAAAAATCGAAAAACCCTAATTTTGCTCAAGTCATGAAACCGAAGCGGAAAACCCTATTTTCTAGGTTCATCTGCACTTATAGTTGAACAATTAGATAGTAGAGCTTTAATAAATAATAATTTTCAAATAAAAGGCATTTTTGAGGAAAAAATGTAGAAAATTTGCGGGTCCTCACACCCTCTCCCCCTTAAAAGAATTTCGACCTCGAAATTCCAACTCGCACTAATCAGATCAAAAATAGTTCTCAAAAGTTGATCACGTACTAAGAATCATTTCAATCTCACCACAAGGATCTTTTGGGTTACAATATTTTCCAGACTCAGCTAAGATGACCCCGTCCGGTCTCTCACGTCACTTCCTAGTCACTAGATGTCCGTAGATTTCTTATATTCATTTTAGTCGGACAAAGCCTGTTCATGTTCCAAAATACAAGTCTCAAGTACCTAGTAGCTAGCATCGCCTCAACTCTGAAGTACTCGGGCACGAGAATCCAAAGTAGGATAATTCACAACTCGAGCCGGCCGGTCCCAAGAGTAAATCACCACATTCGAGATTCCTACCCAACATACATATCAAATTTCCTCCAATTATTAAGATAAAGGTTATACAACTTATAACATTCATGATTCACAACTTACATTTCTAGAAGGGCACTTAAGTCTTTACTCAATCACATAGTAAGGACCATAACACCACTTGGCCCTATCTTGCTCCTTTGTAGAGACCACGTGAAGTGACTCTAAATTACATCGCTATAAGCAATCATTTAACTTTCAAGCCGGTCCCACAGTTTGGTATCCTAAACATCAGCCTAGGATAAACTACAAAGATCTGAACCCTAAGCTCTGATACCACCTGTGACGACCCCACCTCCCCCTAAGGCGTACCAAAGGGTTCGACGGATCGCCTGCCCAGCTCTCGCCAGGACTCACTCACTATGGAACTCGAATCATGTATATACATCCATAGACAATAGATGCTCAAGTAAAAGATAAGAAACTTCTACACACCAGAAGTCTTCAAAGTTTTTACCATTCAAGTACAACCATCGAATATACAAGGGTTCTCATTCCTCATACAACCAGCCCGTGCCAAGCACTAGGGCGAGAACCATTACAAGGCCAAAGAACTAGATCAACTAGACTATACCGAACGCTCGTCCTTGCTCGCCTTCCCCTGCTAAGGAAAACAATTGACGTGGTATGAGCTAAAAAGCCCAGTGAGGTTCTATATATATAAACAAGTAATTAAACAAGGAACAGTAGTCATGTAATAACAATTAATCCAGAAAACATGTCCAATGTAAAGCAATGATAATGCATTCATTAAAAGGATACGGGCTCCCAAGGAGCTCTTTGTTCGTTCGTTCGTTCCCCTGACATTTCCCCTTATTCCTCCAATTATTAGAAAATTTCCTTTTTGAGAAGTAAAACCCTCGTGCCTGCGTTCGTTCATTCATCCCTTTCCGGACGTTGGCCGGACTCCACCCATCCGGACGTTGGCCGGACTCCACCTACCCGGACATGGCCGGTCTACAAGGTAATACTCGAGTATACCAAATTCACCCAGGTTCCTAATCGCTCGACCGAGTCCGCTTCTGGCTCGAGACGACCGGTAACAAGGGCAAGGGCCCAGTTCAGCCAAAAAGCTTACATTCATGCGCAACTAGTATTTCAACATTTAATCACCGAAAATTTCATATTTATTTAGGTCGAGTGCGATAAAGTACACACTCACCTAGCAAAAGTTCATTTTAAAAATCATAGAAAACAAGTAACATGTAATCAAATAGTCACAAATAACCACATAGATCCAACAATCCACATAGTCATAGGAACAAAACGTATATAGAACACTCACCTATTTACGCACAACAACGTGCAAAATATCCTTCCGGATATTATCTTTAGTCACCGAGAAAACCTAAGATTAAATGAAAAGAATATTACCACTCATTTGTCACAACCAATTAGGTGCAATCAAAGAGACTCGTCGCATGATGAGTAGAACGTATAAAAAGACTTTAAAGTGGAACGTGGACATTTGGACTCGTGGATAAAAATAACTAGGGTTTCATAGACCACACATAAAACCAACTCAAAAGGGTTATAAATTTTTCTAATGGAAACACTTGAACTAAAGACAAATCAAAATCCAACTAGATAGACTAGGAAATACCATTTTCGGAATCGTTTATGTGGTTGAAACTTATCTTATATTCAAGTAGATATTATAGACTAATTGTCTTAATGAAATTCATGAAAAAGAGAGGACAAAATACTCAAGAAAATCCTAAACTACTCCTCTTTATTTGGTAAGAGTAAGTAAACATTTGGAGTTTCCAATTGAAGAAGGATCATGTTTTTAAGATGGAAAAACGGTCATAGTATTTTACAAGTTCAAATAAACCTTAGCTTTCGGGCGAAAATTTGGGCAGCATGCCCTTTGTGTTTACCTAATTTTCCAGCCATTTTGGCTTCATTATTTTTCCTCAACCACAACCCAACATCACACATAAGAAATTCAAGTCAAGAGCCATTCCATAGGCTCACAATATCATAAGAATAAGAAATACAGAAATAACAAGTGCAGAAATTCAATTTAGCAAAAGACAGATTTGACGTATGAAAGCGGAAATAACTTATCTGAGGCTACGCTTATCGGATTAAGACACAACTTATGCCGTTTCGAAGCTAAGACATAGGGCTACAATGTTCATGAAGGTCACTTAGTCCAGTTTCTAATGTAACTTGGTCAAATTCTCAAATTACTAAACCATAAATCAATTCGTCGGCTGTTTAAATGCATTACACTGTAATGGACATATCTCAGAGTACAAAAGTCCGAATCAGGTTTTCTTAGAGGCATTTGAAAGATAATTCAGAATACTACAACTTTCATGTTTTGGCAAAAAGCTAAATCAGAATGAATACTAGTCAAAAAACGTGATAAACTGGACTTAACTGATGAAACGGACTGCTGGGAAATTTTTAAAATAGTGAGGGTATTTTGGACTTTTCACATCCTACGTTGCTCCGATTGAGCTGAAATTTTATAGGCACCTATAAAACACCATTATCTACAACTTTCCTTCTTTTACCTAAGGCCAATTCGGCCTCTAAGATAAGGCTACAAAACCGGACAGAAGTGAAACATGAAATTCCAGAAATCTGGAATTCTTATAATCAATTGCTAACTTCTTTGTTTTTGGCTTGCTTCACCATCTTAACTTCCCATATTAAACTTTAAACATCAAAGCCCCAAATTTTAAGCACTAGAAAAATCATAGGAAAGCTGAAAAATATTCCAATAAAATGGAAAATCATGACCCAAGCCTCTATTTCACCACATACCTCAATAATTCAACCATATGTGACATATTTAGCAACTAATCGTGAATTTAATCGGAGAGTCAAGGTTCCAGCATGTATACCTTTCCAAGGAGACTAGAAACAAGTGTTCAAGGCCTTTGTTCCTCAAGAAAATTACACCGGTAGGTAGCCTTTGTGCTAGATAACAACTTAATCGGAGTAGATTTGCGCGAATAGAAGAAACTTTTCAAGATTTGGAGAAGAAATGAAGGAGAATGAGATGAACTCTCTTTGTCTCTCTCTCTCTCTCTCTTATTTCAGCCAAGATGCAGAATTAATGAAGGAAATTAAGCTAAGCTTGTGTTATAAGAAGGTTGGAAAGCTAAGGATTAATTCTAGCCACAAGTTTGGCTAACACTTGGACTAATCTTGACCACAAATTTTTCTCTCTCTTGTTGCATTTCTAACCTCTAATTTTCGGCCAATAGGAGGGCTAAGAGGGGGAAGATATTTTGCTCCATTAATGATAAACTTGTATGGCAAGAAAGTGGTGATCAAGTGGTGGTTCAATCGGTAGTGCGCGGGACCCGCCGGTTCGCGCCGTTTTTCTTAAAACTCACGTACTAGGGTTTTTACTTTCCATTTACTAACCTTATCTCATGGCTACTACTCACATATTATTTCTCATTTAAAAGTCACTTTTAATCATCAAATTGATCCTCGGCCAGTACCGAAAATTCATCCGGCGGAAAAATCGAAAAACCCTAATTTTGCTCAAGTCATGAAACCGAAGCGGAAAACCCTATTTTCTAGGTTCATCTGCACTTATAGTTGAACAATTAGATAGTAGAGCTTTAATAAATAATAATTTTCAAATAAAAGGCATTTTTGAGGAAAAAATGTAGAAAATTTGCGGGTCCTCACAGGTTGGCCCCGTATGAGGCACTTTATGGTCGAAAATGTAGGTCTCCAATTTGTTGGGACGAAGTAGGTGAACGAAAAATCTTAGACCCGACCACAGTATCTTGGATTGAAGAAACTAGTGAGAAAGTAAGGTTGGTACGCCAAAGAATTCAGACCGCCCAGAGCGGCCAAAAGAGTTATGCCGATAATCGAAGAAAGGATTTGGAGTTTACTATTGGAGATTTGGTATTTCTCAAGATTAGACCTTTGAAAACAAACTTTGTGACAGCCCATACAAGATAAACAGTTAGAAAAGATATTCAAATAGCAAGTTGCAAGTACAGAAAACCAGTTTAGCAATAACTCAGGGGAGTGGTGCACTCACCAGTTCAAATAAGGATAACTTCAAAAGTTTCCTTCCCAAGTGTGGCTTTAATCGTCGGCACCTCCTAGAACAATCAAGGCAAACACTTAAGACTCTACTCCAAGACCTAGTATGGAATTCGCAAGTGAGACTCGGTTACGAGCCATATGCCTAGTCAAAAGAACCATTAATGCAAAGCAAAGAGGTGACCTCTGAGTGAAAAGGTAACAATTAATCTTAAAGGCATGAACAACCTCAAAGCCCTACCTACAATGACTGACCAATTCCAAATTTGAAGTAGATAATGAAAGTAAGATCAATACTACGAAAACAGGATTTTTCAGTTTCGCGCAACCCTATATGAAAGATTATATCTCAAGTTTTGTTAGTCCAAAATTAGTAAAAGTTATACCGTTGAAAAATACATTCACAGGGCTATAACTTTCTAGAGAACACCCTTATAAGATTCAGAATGCAAGTCAGTCAAATTCAAGTCTCAAGTGGCTGCTTTATCCAGTGAAAAACAGAACAGGTACAATATTTCAGTCAACTTTGAAAAATCACCATAAATGGTACAGACATAAACAGGGTCTGAAATTTACATGGTTTATAGCCCTCTGAATCTAGTTTGAAACGCAATAAACAAAACTCAATTCTGACATTCCCACATCAAGATATAGCAAATTTACCGAGACTGTGCAGAAGCTCCGCAAAAGTTTTGACAGCATTTCCCTTGTCTTTCTTTACTTTACAACCAAACCTCAACACCCACAAATCACAAGCTATCAAACACCTTTAATTAGAGCCACCATAAGGCTCGAATACGAGTCATAAACCAAATTCACATATCACTAGAGTAAAATCATATGGAACGTATAAGTGCAAAATCAAACTAGGACATATGCGGAAACGAAGTTTGGGTTGGAAACAAAAAGCAGATTTGCTGTTGCCCAACAGAATTAACACAACTGAAGCTATCCTTGTTAGATTGAGGTGTAATTTACACCCTTTTGAAGCTAAGAGAAAGGGCTACAATGTTGAAGAAGGCCACTCAGTCCAGTTTGCAATGTATCTAGGACAAATTTACCAAAACAACCCTAGATTTTCCAATTCGAAGTTTACTGTGGCAGTCCTAATTCATTCAGTCATATCTCAGCATATACAACTCCAATTCAAGTGATTCTAAAGCCATTTGAAAGCTAAGATACAATACTATAAGTCTTAAGAAGACATTGACAACCAAATCAGTAGTATTCCTGGTCAAAACAACCCATTACAGAAGTTGATTAGCATGTTTGGATAGAAACAGGGCAGCAGGGTATTTCGGTCTTTGCACAGGCTATGTTGCTTCAATTGAGCTGAAATTTTGTAGGCAACTATAAAACATCATTCTCTACAACTTTCATGTTTTGTGCTAAGGCTAATTCGGCCTCTAACTAGGGGAAAAAGGACCGGACAGAAGGGGGAAAAATGGAAACCCTAATCTGGAATTTTTGCTTCAAACCAGAAATTTTCCACTAATCTTTACAATTATCATACCAAAGCTTCATTCTAACCCATACTGGACCATCATACATGGCCAATCAGCATTAAACATATAAAACAGAAAAATTATGCTTAAAATAAAAAATTCATCAAACACCACCAAAAGTCATGAAAACCTCTACAAAATCACCTAACTAACCTTCACAAGTCATGAATTCGTCATTATCAAAGCCAAAGATGGAATTTCTTGACTACTCACCTTGAAATCTCAAGAAAGAAAGCAACTTTACACCACTATCTTTCAAACCACTTCACCTATTCCTTCACTACCACCTAGTTAAGGGTTTTTATGGAGTGATTTGGAGTTTTATCGGTTAAGTTGTGAGATTGAGTAGAAGAAATTTGATTTCTTTTCTTTCTTTTCCTCTCCAAGAAACTCGGCCAAGAGAGGGAAAAATAAGAGGATTTTTGGCCAATTTTTTATATTTATTTGGTAAAGGTGGTAAGATGGTCTTATGGTCAAATTCCAAGTCCAATAGCAAAGTGACATTTGTCC